>NW_024412419.1:2390914-2401405 GCF_014898765.1 Herpailurus yagouaroundi
AAAGAAAGAAAGAAAGAAAGAAAGAAAGAAAGAAAGAAAGAAAGAAAGAAATCTCCAGGCCCTGATGATTTCACGACAGAATTCAACCAGGTGCTTGAAGAATTAACACTGATTCTTCACAGTCTTTTCTGGGAAACAGAAGATGAGGGAATATTTCCCCTTACTTCTCATTTTATGATGCTAGGATTAATTTAATACAAAACCAGACCATAACAGTACAAAAAAGAAAACTAGGGATCAATGGTCCTTGTGAACATAGACACACAAAAAGCCCTCAATAAAATACTAGTAAGTGGAACCCAGCAATATTAGAAAGAATGATATTCCACGAACAAGTGGGGTTTTATAACAGAGATTCAAGGCAGCTTCAGTGTTTGGAAGTCAGTGAATGTAATCCACCATATTAACAGGCTAAGAAGAAAAACTCAAAAGATGCTATTAATTGTTGCATGAAAAGAATGTGACACAATCTCACTCAAGATAAAAACTCTAAGGAAAACAGGGATAAAGGGGTTCTTCCTCAACCTAAGGGGCGCCTGGGTGGCGCAGTCGGTTAAGCGTCCGACTTCAGCCAGGTCACGATCTCGCGGTCCGTGGGTTCGAGCCCCGCGTCAGGCTCTGGGCTGATGGCTCAGAGCCTGGAGCCTGTTTCTGATTCTGTGTCTCCCTCTCTCTCTGCCCCTCGCCCGTTCATGCTCTGTCTCTCTCTGTCCCAAAAATAAATAAACATTGAAAAAAAAATTAAAAAAAAAAAAAAAGAAAGGAAAAAAAAAAAAAAAGAACATCCACAAAAAAGAAACCCTAATGCTAAATTATACTTCTGATGAGACAATGCTTTCCCCCAGATAGGGAACAAGACAAGCATGGCCTCTCGCACTACTAATACTCAACAGAGCAGGGGAAACCAGGAAGAACTTCACCGAATACACCTCCTGTGCGACTCTGGTAGGGCCGCAGAGATGAGAACCAGGCTGGAAAGGCATGCAGAGTTAAGGAAATGGAAATAGTTCATCCAGTGTTTGGAATGACTGCCCCGATAAGATTAGAGGTGCAGCTAAACTTTTCTTTCTTTCTTGAACAAGTGGACTCTTAACTTTCCAAGGAGATAGTGGCCTCTTTTTAAAAAGCATTATTAGGGGGGCGCCTGGGTGGCGCAGTCGGTTGAGCGTCTGACTTCAGCCAGGTCACGATCTCGCGGTCCGTGAGTTCGAGCCCCGCGTCAGGCTCTGGGCTGATGGCTCAGAGCCTGGAGCCTGTTTCCGATTCTGTGTCTCCCTCTCTCTCTGCCCCTCCCCCGTTCATGCTCTGTCTCTCTCTGTCCCAAAAATAAATAAAACGTTGAAAAAAAATTAAAAAAAAAAAAGCATTATTAGAAAAACGTACCTAGCTTTAAAAATCTAAGATGAACACGATTTTAGCTTAGTAAAGGTGGTGGGAAATCTTAGAGATCACCTGGTGTACAGGTGTCAGCAGTTTTCACAGTGCTTGGCCCATTAAATATGACGGTCAAGGAAACTGGACCTCTAGAGATTAAATTATGTGACCGCGGCCAATTTAGCACAAGTTGTTCCCTGTCTGGAATGTTCTTCCTGGCGAACAGCTCCTACTTCTTCCACATCTTTTTTCAAAAACTTCCCAGACTTCTTAGAGCATGAATCCTTCTTCTCCCCTTGACTCGTTTTACTGTTTGTTAACTATCATCTGTCATTACATACTTGGTCTTGCCACTTTATGTTCCGTCTTCCTCACCAAAAGGTAATCTTCCCGAGGGCAAGGATTCAGCGGGTTCTACTAAATCGCTAGCACCTAGTGAAGCATTAGCACAGAGTATAGACATCATAGAGTATTTCTGCATCATGTTTTTCGTTCCTCTCTAGAGTGGGAGGGAAGTGACAGCATGGCACAACGGGAGGCACTTTTCTAATAAATACTTCTTGGTCGAACCCAGTAGTGATGTGTCATCCCCCAGTCTTTCCTCATACGCGATCTCTGCCGGCTTTGAGGTCAGGGCCGGCTGACCCCGGCTGTCCCGCTCCGGCCTGGCTCTGCCCATGGTCCCCCACCGCACCCCGAGCCCTCTGCCCCGCTCGCGTCGGCGCCCTGGGCCCCAGGCTCCCCCCCCCCCCCCCGCCCCCGGCTCGCTGCGCTCCGGCCCGCACGAGAGGTGTTCGCGGACGTCCCCAAGTGTCCGCCGCACCAAGCAGTGGGGACAAGGGCTAAATTGTTTAGGGCCGGAAAACCACGTTTACTCGTAAAGCACTTCGTTTCCAAAGAGCTCTAACGAACGTCATCTCATCGGGTTCTCTCCGGGCTGAACTGGCATCCAAGCCTCTGATTCCTTTTCATGGCTTCGGTGGGGAAGTGAGTTTCTTCGGGTTAAATGAGACTTTTTTGAACATCCGCTCTTCGGGGTGGGGTTGCTTTTCTCGGCCCCCGTCTCCCGCCCAGACCCCGCCTGGTAGGACACGGCGCCTCCAGAGGAGCGTTCCCAACGCGCCCGACCCCACGAGCCTCTTCCGGGGACTCTCTCGGCTTCGACCTTTTCTCGGTGGCTCTTCCGGTTTCTCTCGCGCACTGTTCCCGCCTCTTCCCTTGCGCCGCCGGGATTTGAGGCGCTCTCGCGAGACTTAGGCCTCTTCCTAGACCGGCGCTCTTACCGAGGTATGTTGGAGGCCTTCTCTCCGGCGGACTTTTCCGCCGACTCTGAGGACTACACGTGTCGGAGTCCTCCCTGCATCGGCGGGCCCGGCTCACCCGGCGGGGATACGGCCGATTACCTGGGCTGTGCCCCCCGATGGCTTCTGCGGGGTGGAGCGGGGCCGGGACCGGCGGGGGTCTGTGGCTTGGGGCCGCGGACACCTGAGCTAGGGCGCCCTGTACTTGCAGGAGAAGGCCATGTTCAGTTCGAGCGCGAAGATCGTGAAGCCCAATGGCGAGAAGCCGGACGAGTTCGAGTCTGGCATCTCCCAGGTGAGGGGAGGGCAAGGCCGGAGCCCCGGCGCGTGTGCCCCCCGCCCCCACGCGCGCGTTCCCCTCCCCAACAAGTGTCCGTCATCCTCCGGCAGCAAGTGCCGCCCGCGCCCCGGCACCAGCACCCCCCTCTCCCCACGGCGCGTGTCACCCCGGGTGGAGGTGGGGACGCGTCCGGGAGGAGGCCCCGAGTGTCTGCACGTGGGCGGTGCGGGCGCCCCGCTGAGGGTCGGCTCCGGCTGCTTCTCTCTCCAGGCCCTCCTGGAGCTGGAGATGAACTCCGACCTCAAAGCCCAGCTGAGGGAGCTGAACATCACGGCGGCCAAGGTAAAGGGGGGGTTTATGCCGGGGGTGGGGGTGGCCGTAGGCGGACCGTCCGCGGGGCGCGGTGGCGGGATCTGCCGCCTGGCCCCTTCCCGCGCGCCCCGTGCAGGTGCGGCCGTGCGTGTGGGGGGACTGCCCCAGGTCGTCTTCAAGGTGGCACAGTGTGCGGGGAGGCGCGCTGTGGGTCAGAGACCTGGCCGAGCCGGCCGTCCCCGCTCCCTGGTCCTGGAAGGAGCATCTCGCAGAGAAAGTCTGAGGCTCGGCCTTCTTAACGTGGGCATGTTGGCAGCGAGAACAACGCGCTTCCTTCCCGCTTGTTCCCGGGGCTTCTCTGCTGCAGCGTTTACGGGTCTACTTTCCAGGCTGCCGGTCTGGACTCTGTGTCTGGGGAAATTCACTTTTTCAAATTCCCGTCTTTAGTTTAGGAGCTGCAGTGCGTGTGGACGGGGTTGGAGGTTGCGCACGGGACAAGCAGCCTCAGTTCCGGCTGCGCACGTTTACTTCCTGGAGCACAGCGTTGCCCACGCATCCTTGCGTGGGGTTTGTGAGGGAGGGGGGACTGAGGGCTGGCCCTGGCGGTGGGAAAGCGCGGGAGGAGGATTTCTTTAAAATTTTGGTGTGCTAGAGGAATTGACCACGTTCAAGCCGAGTGTTCGCGGCTCAGCGCTGGGCTCGGATGGGAAAGATGGGCGTGTGAACTTAAGGTCACGCTGGTGTTGTGTGTTCTTCCTTCAGGAGATCGAAGTTGGCGGTGGTCGGAAAGCTATCATCATCTTTGTTCCCGTTCCTCAACTGAAGTCCTTCCAGAAAATCCAAGTCCGGCTCGTGCGTGAGCTGGAGAAAAAGTTCAGTGGGAAGCACGTGGTCTTTATTGCTCAGGTGTGTGTTGTCCTGGGGAATGTTTTGTTTTGGGCATTTGGTTAAAATCACTTGTGTTTCACTTTGTGTTTGCGGTAGGTTAAACAGATAAGTACGTTTCCGCTGTTAACGTGAAAACGGCTCTCCACGTTTACAACGGCGTGAATGTAGTGCATTTACGAGGGAATTAGGGACGTGTGGTGGGTCTGAGCCGTGGTTTGTCTGCAGGACAGAATTGAAGCGGGCGGCTGTACACGTTGGGAGGAAAGCAGATGGTGAGGAATAGTTCCTGGAAAGGGGCCCGTAGTCAAGAAAGGTGGCTGTGTTTTTTTAAGTTCAGATCTGGCCTTGGTGCAAACAGATGTGTGGGGGTGAAATGCCAGATGACAGATTTAACTAGCGCTGTGGCTCCTCAGGCGTGTTCCTACCGACGGTGGGTGGCGGGCCTGGCATTGTGGCAGGTGTGCAGTATTTTGGGGCTCAAATCAGGAGCGAGGATCTTTTTTTTCTGGCGCTGTGTGAATATATTCTCTGGATTCTGAATGAATTAATGAGAAATCGGGGAATTCTCAGTAGCTTGTTTGGTCTGGGTGGTTTGACTTTTGCAAACTTTTTTTTTTTCAACGTTTATTTATTTTCGGGACACAGAGAGACAGAGCATGAACGGGGGAGGGGCAGAGAGAGAGGGAGACACAGAATCGGAAACAGGCTCCAGGCTCCGAGCCATCAGCCCAGAGCCTGACGCGGGGCTCGAACTCCCGGACCGCGAGATCGTGACCTGGCTGAAGTCGGACGCTTAACCGACTGCGCCACCCAGGCGCCCCAACTTTTGCAAAACTTTGAATTTATTGTTATCGCCCTTTGCCTTTTGAAGCACTTTGACAGTTGCCAGCTTTCTGCTAACCTGAGGTTTTTCTTTTTCCATGGTAATTTTCACAGAGGAGAATTCTGCCTAAGCCAACTCGAAAAAGCCGTACAAAAAACAAGCAAAAGCGTCCCAGAAGGTGAGTATTTTATCAGCATCGAAACAGTGTGCTGTAAACCCCTTACGAACAACTCCTTATCTGCTCGGTTGTTTGTACTAAGAGTTTTGGTAGGTTGCTTTTTCATTTTAGTTTTTATTTTATTTTATTGACTTAAATTTTTTTTAGACATTTATTTACTATCGAGAGAGAGAGAGACAGCGTGAGCAGGGGAGGGGGCAGAGAGAGAGAGACTGACACAGAATCCGTCGCAGGCTCCAGGCTCCGAGCTGTCGGCACAGAGCCTGACGCAGGGCTCTAACTCACAAACTGCGAGATCGTGATCTGAGCCAAAGTCGGTCGCCTAACCAACTGAGCCACCCAGGCGCCCCATGTATAAATGTTTTAAAATGAATTCTAGAGGAAGAATTACATGTTCACATAGGTAGAATGAATAGGTTGTTGCTTTCAGAAAAGAGGGTTTTCTCCAATTCTTTGGGTAAAGGACAGGAACAGTGAGGGGATCCTCAGTGTAGAGCTGTGGGATCAAGCACACTGGATGTAGCGGAGGGGGGCTGAGATGGGTCTTTAATTTTTACTTTTGCAGTGAATTAAGGCTAAGAAATTAGGCATATTTTTCTGTTGCTGACGTCAAATTAAAAGTGTTGCTGCGGTTATAGATGCTCACGAATGGTGTTCTTTAAACTTGATTGGCTTAGGGTTTTCTGGCCTAAACTCAGATTGAGAGCTGTTGGCTCCTTGATCTGGGCCTTTTGGTGTGTTGTTGAAGTCTCGTTTCACAGAGTTAGTTGGATTATTGAAGCCCTGCAGGCCCTGCCCTGGGGACCATTTGGGAAACTCCTCTGGTACCCATCTAACCTCCAGGTGAAGTTGGTACTGTGCCTCGTATCATTATTTCTAAAGGGATAAGGAGAACGGACTCTTTTCAGCCACACCAGTAATGCTGGGCTGTTTTTAACTTCATCTTGTTTGTAAAACCACTTGAACAGGGATGGGACTCGAGTCTTACAGGCAGATACTTGCTCCTGTGGGAGAGGAGTGGGGGAGGGAAGGGCTGGGGCCACACTTTCTGGAACTTGCATCTTGGGCTTCAGTACTTTGAGCCTGATCCTGGGCAGTTGGAGTAACATAAGGATTCAGGGAATTTTTGGTGTTCCGGGTAGTTTGTGACCCCGAGATCAGACACGCGGGGTGGTGGAGAGCCCGTGGGCCGTGAGAGCCCGCGTCGGTACTGGGAGTGTGAGAACGAAGCCTTCGCTCTGAGGGCAGTTGCAGGACTGACCCCCACCCACAGCTCTGGCCGTCCCCCCTCCCAGACGTGTGTTTCTACCTCGGCTCTGGGGACGACGACTTCACCACGTCCCTGGTGACCTGCCCCCCACACGTGGGGCCTTCTGTGCTCCTGCGCTAAGCGCTAGGTGGCCGGCCGCGGCCCTTCACCGCTTCCCAGCCTGATCTCCTGCCTCCACGGTTCTTCTCCTTCAGTACTCGGCTTTCTCCCGTACGTGTGAGGTCCTGAGACTCACTTCTTTTTGTTTTTGTTATTGTTTCTAATCTATAGCAGGGTTTCCATTACTGCTTTGAGCCGGTTCCGTTCCTGGGGCTCGGGATGGTCAAGGTTGCATCCCCGTCCCTCCCCGTTGTAATAGACCATGTTGGAGTCAAGATGCGCGGCCGCTGTGATTCCATTCCGACTTACGCTTTAAAGGGGGAGGGTAGACACATGTCCGTATTCGTGTTCTTCCTCGTACTGTGGGAAAAAGCTTAACTGGGGCGGCGTCCTTGTCATTTGCTTTCTGAGAGGTGATGCAGGATTTGGGAAGTGGCTTTCCCTTGAGCCTGCCGTCCGTGGCCGTGGAACAGGAAGCCCTTGGGAGGCATCCGGGAGCCCCTAGAAGGTGTGACGTGTGCGTAGGAACTGACAGCTCTGAAGCACACATGAGGGGAATGTGGTCTCGGACGTGCTGGGGGCGAGGGGACCTGATGGGCTCCGTGACACAGGTGCCTCTAAACCTGAGGGCCGCCCCTTCTTCTCTCATCCCAGCATCCCGTTAGCGCTCGGGGTTCGGAATCAGTTGAACCTCCTCGTCAAGCGGCCACGTGGGTCGTGGACTTGACGCGGTGTCAGGGACGCGAGTGGGACGATCGCGGAGGCGTGCGTGGCGGGATGAGAGTGGGGGCGCAGGAGCTGGGGACCGAGGTGCCCCATCCCGTCCCAGGGAACCAGGAGGAGCTTCGGAGGTCATGGCGAGCTCTTGAAGGATCTTGTGTTAGGAAGTTACGTGGTCACAGGAATTTGTAGATAATTTGACAACTTCGGAGAAGGATGGCTTTGCAGAAGAGCGAGTGGTTAAGAGGTTACGGAGGTGTTCGGTCGAAACCGTGCCCGAAAATACACCTACAGCTGTGTGTAAAAGTGAAAGTCCTCCCTGCCTTCCCGCTCCCTGGAGATGATCACCGGGAGCGGCGTGTGTGGTTTATAAGGCGTCGCGTTGAACTCCCCCTAAGCTTTGAAGGAAAGCCGTAGGTGTTCGTCACCCTGTCTAGTTTGGCACCGGCCCTGGCGACGGATTAGATGTAGGTCGTCCGTTGGAAGCCCAGTGGTAACTTGGTTTAGGGGCCTGGGATTTGCCTTTCGCGTTGTTGACTTGGAAGGGGCTCACAGGAGGGCAGGCCTTCGTAGATTCCAGGTTTCTCACTTCCGTCGTTCTCTTTCAGCCGCACGTTGACTGCCGTGCACGACGCGATCCTGGAGGACTTGGTTTTCCCGAGCGAGATTGTGGGCAAGAGAATCCGTGTGAAACTGGACGGCAGCCGGCTCATAAAGGTTCATTTGGATAAAGCACAGCAGAACAACGTGGAACACAAGGTAATGGGGTGACCGCGTTGCGGGAGGGCCCGGACACAGGGAGGGCAAAGGGCATGGTCTGTGTCCGGTGTCACCAGAGCCAGTGAGCGTAAACCCAGGGCCAGCTTTGCTCCATCGGAACCTCTGCGCGCTTCCCTTTGGATTCCGTGTCGGGTTTTACGGTGGGGGATGTTTTGAAAGTCAAAACTCTCTACCTTTTAAGTTACTAGGAAAATTGGAAGTAAGGGAATTCCCCTCAGCAAGGCTGTGGATCCTTCTGGGGGTGAGATGTGGTGGTGTCAGAATCTGGGAGAACTGTCCCTTCCCTTCATTCCCGGGAAAGCGTGACCGAGGTGGACGGTCCCCGGGCTCCCTCACGGGCTCAGAGCACCTCAGTCGGGCACAGACCGTAGAGCCGTGTCCCTCAGCACCAGAGATGAGCTCGTCCCCAGCGTTGGCAGGCGGGCACGCCCCGTGTACGCCTTGTGCCCTGTGCGCCCGGCTGCTGAGGGGGGGGAAGCCATGCAGGGCCCAGTTTCACATAATCGTTAGGCTTTCAGATGAATGTCCATATTTAAGAGTTTTGTGACGAATTCTTTGTTTGCTCGTAGGTGGAAACCTTCTCGGGCGTCTATAAGAAGCTCACGGGCAAGGATGTTAACTTTGAGTTCCCAGAGTTTCAGTTGTAGACAAAATGATTAAATAAAACATTCACAGTATTCTGCTCTGGGCGTGGTTCTCAGAATCTCAGAGATGTGGATGCATTACCGGTAGCTTCCTGCACAGGCTGGAAGATGCTGAACAGAGAGGGTGTCTGTGGGCTGTCCCGGGAAACGGGATGCGAGGGGTGTACCTGGAGTCGGTGATGTTGGAGGGGGCGGGACCACGTGAAATCGCCCCAAATGGCCAAGTATTGGCGCTTTGACAAGTTCATCCCAAAGATCCACGGGAACTGGAGCGCGAGTAGTCGGGGTGACGGTACATCCTAGTCCCGCCGAGGTGCTCTACTCGGGTACCGTGTCTCCTGGAAAGTCCACCTCAAAGTTGAACTTCAGGGGCCCCCCGGCGGGGGTGGGGTGGGCTCAGTCAGTGAAGTGTCTGACTCTTGATTTTGGTTCGGGTCGTGATCTCACGGTTGTGGGATCAAGCCCCACATTGGGCTCTGCACTGACAGTGTGGAGTCTGCTTGGGGTTTATTCTCTCTCTCTCTCTCTCTCTCTCTCTCTCTCTCAAAAATAAACATTTAAAGAAAACCACATACACAAGTTTACCATTTCATCCTTTGTGAGGGTACAGTTCAGTGGTCTCAGGTGCGTACACTGCTGTGAACGTGGGATCCTGTGAGAACTGAGACTGCCCGTTAAGCAGCCCCCTGCTCCCCTTCCTGCGGAACCCATTGTCGCGCACAGATTCGCTGTCCGTCTTCCGCGCGACGGTCCGGTGTCCCTATGGTGAGAAGTTTTGGGGGGGGGCAAAGCAGCAGGGGCCCCAGCTGTGCCAGCTCTCTCAGGTGGCTGGGGGAGGGGTAGGTGTCGAGTCCTGGGACGCACGATTGCTAAGCCTCAAAACTGCCTCTCAGAGCCGCCCCTCTTCACGGGGGGGGAAGAAACATCCTTGGAGGCAGCCCCAAGTGGCCTTTTGCACCAAATTAGCCCTGCAAGGAGATTCGAACCCAGCTACACCGGGAGGCGAGCTGGTGGTAGTTCCCCATTTTGCAAGATGAGGGTCGGGCCCGTGAGGGTCGAGGCCATCCCAGACGGGCTGTTTGGGCTGTTTTCGGGAGGGCTTGGGGTGCAGACGCCCTTGTGTTAGCCCTGGTGCTGCCCCAGCTCGGCGGCTCAAGCTTTGCTCGGTGGCTGGGTGAGGGAGGCCTCCCCGAGGGGAGGCAGTCGCCCAGAACTCGGCTCTTCTCGGGAGGACCCCGTTTGCCGTTTCCTCTACCGTCCCCACCGTGGTAAGCTCAGTGGCTCCCAGTTTGGGGTAAAGTTTGGTTTTCTCAGGCCCCGGATGATGTGCCGCAAGCCCGCCTCGCCCTTCCCTCGCCCTTCCCTGGTGCGAAGCCATCTTGGTTTCCCGGGCTCTGCGTTTTTTTGTGCTGCTCCAGGGCCCCTGCCTGATTGTCTTCGACAACGTTTAGCATATACTTTGGTCTTCAGAAAATACCAGCTGAAGGGCACCTGGGTGGCTCAGTCGGTTAAGCGCCCGACCAACTTTACCCCAGGTCATCATCTCACAGTTCGTGAGTTTGAGCCCCACGTGGGGCTCTGCTGACGGCTCTCTCAAAAAATAAACATTTAAAAAATCTTAAAAAAAAAAAAAAAAAGTGGCGCCTGGGTGGCGCAGTCGGTTAAGCGTCCGACTTCAGCCAGGTCACGATCTCGCGGTCCGTGAGTTCGAGCCCCGCGTCGGGCTCTGGGCTGATAGCTCGGAGCCTGGAGCCTGTTTCCGATTTTGTGTCTCCCTCTCTCTGCCCCTTCCCCGTTCATGCTCTGTCTCTCTCTCTGTCCC
>NW_024412419.1:2401505-2439838 GCF_014898765.1 Herpailurus yagouaroundi
CAAAAATAAATAAACGTTGAAAAAAAAAAAAAAAAAAAGAAAATGCCAGATGAATGTAAGGAAGGAAAATTCAGTCTTTGTGGCCATAAACCCAGAAATTAGTGATGAGCTGTAGGTTGATAACATGGTTTTACTTATCACCATAAGAACACAGCATTCTCCAGTGTCGCCACTCAGCCTGTTATCTGTAAAATGGGATTTTACTACTTTACAGCACATACCTAAAACAAGATAGTGATTTTTTTTTTTTTTTAAAGAAGTGACCAGTGCCCAGGATTTTAAGTGTGCACTTCATTAAATGCACGTGTCACGCCTTTGGGGTCAATGGCCACAGCCCCATAACCTGGGAGAATACTGCAGTTACAAGTTCCTAGTGATGGGGGTTTTGTGGGTTATATTAAGTGGTTGAATCTTTAAATCAGATACCGAGTGGTCATGAAGCTTGCTACATTCAGTCTCATTCTGTGGGAAACAAGATTGGTAAACTTTCCAGAAAGCTTCCAGAAATTTTTCTTTTAAACAATTCTGAATCTGTTGGTTTTTCTGATGACAAGTGACATTAAAACAAAATCCATGCCCCAAGAAAATACATTTTAGCACTTTGTGAGAACACAATTGCTTTCGAAACCAGCGTGCACCAAGGAACAAGTATATTTTAAGGCGGCCGCTGAGAAGCGCTTTCATTTTAGATAACGTGTCACCTGTAAAATCTGCGTACAGTAACAACTTGGAAAAGAATATTCTAACACTTTTAAAAACTTCCAAAGACTCAGTTGACTTAGCATTCATTTGTTAGAAACTTAAATATCAAATCATTTCCAATTGCTTTATAAGAACAAAGATTACCCTAATACCAGGAAAGGTGGAAAATTTTGGTGTTGGCAAATGTAGTTGCCCAACTGACGAGGCATAGCCAGTGATGTGTTTCTGTTCACGTCTTTGGAAAAGCCTTTATCCACATACAAAAGTATAATGGAATGTCAGCTGTCACCCAGCTTCAGCAGTTGGATGTTTTATCGGTCTTATTTAATCTACTCGCACCCCCCCCTTTTTTTTTTTTTGGTGGGGGTTTTTTTTTTTTTTTTTTATCTTTTAATGTGTATTTTTGAGAGAGAGACAGAGGGTGAGCAGGGGAGGGGCGGAGAGAGAGGGAGACAGAATCCAAAGCAGGCCCCAGGCCCTGAGCTGTCAGCACAGAGCCCAACTCAGGGCTGGAACTCACGAACCACGAGATCATGACCTGAGCTGAAGTCGGCCGCTCAACTGACTGAGCCACCCAGGCGCCCCAGATGTAACTTTTTGAATCTTCCTTTTCCCTTCAGCTTGTGTATTAGTCCAGCCTTTAGTCCCAAATTCCTACAATATGGTAAAAGAACCGATAAAGGTATATGAAGTCGCAAAGTTCCTTAGTGGAACATTTTCAACTTCTTGAGGCGCTGAGATACATAATTTTAGATCTCTTAATACTACGCTTGATACTTACAAAAATTTGTGACAGTACAATAAAACCACATCTAATGAAAATAGAGACACTTCAATTATCAGAGATGGTTCTGGTCACAAAGATCGCTCTCACTGCTGGAGAAGCAGTTCGTGCCTTCAGCTCAGTTGGAATGTTCTCGCTGTAATCAAGACAGCAGCAACAGTGGGTGACTGATTATAAGGAAGTTCAGTCTGAATGTCTCTTCCTCCGGCAGTTACATTTTTACTCAGAATTCTATACGGATAAAATCAAGTTCATGGTCTGTAGTGATGTACTTACATGAGGGGTCTGTTGTATCCAGCACGCTACCCTCTCTCCGAAAACAGCCTTCCCACCTCCCTGAAGTGGGGCAAAACCCTGTTTGGTCTGTAATCACCACGCGACTGAGCCCGCTATGGCCCACAGCCATGGCCTTGTCACTCCGCTAATTCTATTCATAGTCGTTCCCGTTTGGCACGTTGCAAGCCTGGACTGCGGACACGGTGCAGTGAGGGCCTGATGGCAGTGCTGACCACTGGGCCCGTTTTAATCCTTCGGGACAGGTCCGAAGGATTCTCCGGACTTGCTTCTCCGACTTGAGTTCTCGTGTGTAGAGCGGAGGACAGGGCCTGGCCTGGCTGAGTCTCCTGGTTCCTTCGATCGTAAGGGTCACTGTCAGAGCACATGACCTGTCAGTCCCTGCTGAGGAGCTGTATGTCCTTTGGAGAGTGACACGCAGACCTGCTGTTTGTTGAAAGGATACATGAAAAAAAGAAAATTAAAAAAAAAAAAAAAAAGAATACATGAGCCGTCTTGTCCTTGAAAACAAATTGGTGATGTTACTTTTGAAAGGAGTGAGAATCTGTGAAATCAGTCTCCTGAACAAGAAGGGTTTGTTATCTCGCAGGTACTGGGAAGTGAGGTGGATAAAAGCCCAGTCTGCAACACTTCAGTCCGTGAGCGGAACAAAGGAGAAGTTCTACATTTTATTTTATTTTTTTCTAATTTTTTAAAAAGTGTATTTATTTTTGAGATGGGGAGAGAGAGAGAGAGAGAGAGAGAGAACGAGTGGAGGAGGGGCAGAGAGGGAGAGGGAGACACAGAATCCAAAGCAGGCTCCAGGCTCCGAGCTGTCAACACAGAGCCGGACGCGGGGCTCGAACTCACGAACCTCTAGATCATGACCTGAGTCGAAGTCGGACACTTAACGGACTGAGCCACCCAGGCGCCCAGGCTGTGCAGAGGCCCCTGCTTTTGAGGCCGGCAATACGCGGATCCTCCAGTAGACCCAGGGCATGGAAAAACGAGGTAAGTTACAGCCTCTGCCCAGAAGGTCGTCAGTGCGCAGGGCCCGAGGCAGACACGTCTGACAGTCGGGAACCCAGGCGGCCTTGACTTCGCAGTTACTGACGCGCTGTAGGTAAGAAGGCTTGCCTTCCTGCTGGCTCGCGGAGTCTGTCCCTTTGGCTTCTGTTGACCCAGGACGAGGTGCACAGGGGCGGCCTGGAGGGACCACGGAAAGACTGAGGACCCCGGCCCAGGAGTCCCCGTGTGGGGTTAGCAGCTTTGACAGCTGCCCTGTGCTGTTCAAGTTCAGGCTGTTCCCATCCTCTTGAGGCGGCCTCCCCCTCACCGGGCCCGTCGATGGGCCTGATGGTGCGGTTCTGTGGCCATCCGTCCCTCGCCGCTCCTGGGGGGGTGCTGCGGGAGGCGGGGACCACATCCATCAGGTCTTTCCCTCCTCCCGCAAGGAGCAGGGACGGGTTTGTTGGCGTCGGTCCCTGTGCCAGGGCAGGAGCGTGCGGTCTCGTGGGGCAACCAAGGAGGGAAGGCGGGAAGTGAGAATTTGCACAACGGCTACCACCTGACGCGTGAGCGTCCCCATGTGTCTGGTGCCTCATTAACTCGATGCCTCGCAGCGACCCTGTGAGGGAGGCGGGGCTTCGCCGAGCCCGGTCCCCGGACCAGCAGCCCCAGCCCGGCTTGGGAACTGGTGAGAAATGAAAGTTCCCGGGTCTCCACACCAGCCCACTGACTCAGAAGGTCTGGGGTGGGCCCTGTCTGCGTTTTCAGAGGCCTTCTGGATGGTTCCGGTGCACGCTCACGTTTGAGACCCCCCCCCCCCACCGCGATCTCGGGTGCTCCCATGACCTTGGATGCTGTGGTGTGGTCAGAGGTTGTGGTGAGTCATAGCATCCCTGAGTATGGATAACAGCCCTCGTGCTGGCGAGCGACACTGCGAAGTCAGAGCTGGATGTCCCGGCCCGGTGGGCGCGAGTGTTCCCTGACCGTCTGGGGTCTGTGCCCACCGGTGACCAGTGTGGCTGAGGGGTGGGATACGCAAGCAGAGGGAGGCTTTCAGGGAACTCTGGGGAAACAGAGCCTTCGGGCCTGGGACGGGGGGAGCACGGTGAACGGCCTCATGGGCAGCGTCCACGGCCACAGCTGCACGGCCGGGTGACTCCAGCGAAAATTCCTGTCCAGAGACAGACAGGCCTGATCCGGCTCTTGTGTGCGGATGGCTCCGCTATCTGTGGGAGATGTAAATAATTCTGGGGAGCCGTGCCAGATTCTCACTGTGGCCCACTGCGCGGGGCCAGGCTGCGGGAGGGGTCGGGGTTCACCGGGAGAAGCCTGAGCCCAGGGCCGTGACTTGCACGCTTTCGAGAAGAAAACTGAGGGCGGGACGGAAGACAGAGAAGGTCTGGAGGGAGACGTGCCTAGTGATTTCTCATGACTTTTTGGTGCTTGTTGGCCAGGCAGGCGTAAACACGATTCCCCATTGAAACTCGGTTCCAATTTACAAGCTACTTGAAGCAGGTACGTTAGTATAATATTACCACCTCTTCTGTAACCAAGAGTGACTCTCGGGTTTTGGCACTTTTTGAAAGAGCCCTTAACAATTCGGGACACAGAACAAAAGGTAGGTGTCCCAGGTCAGTGGTGAGACAGGAGGAGGGTTGCGGGGGGGAGGGGGCGCGTGGGACAGGCTCGCTGTCTGCTCGTTCCACGCGGTCTGCAAAGCATGAGCTGGGCAAGGGCTGTCACTCTCCGCCCTGTCTCCTGCGCTCTAGCCACAGTGCCAGCGCCTCGTGGGAGGGCAGGTGCTGAGGACTGAATAGGGGCTGACTCAGGGGTCCTTGCTGGCACCTGGATGCCGCGCCTTCCCCTCAGCTGGCGTGGAGCGTGGGCGAGGGGATGCACCCTCGGGACACCATATGCCGTCACCCAGGACTGCGGTCTCAGGCCTCCTGTCCGGTGACGCTCGTGGCACCAGGGGCGTCTTTGGGGCGTGGCTCTTCCTCGTGGTGGGGAGTGTCCAGAACACCGTGGGGCTCTCAGCAGCATCCCGGCCCCTTCCCCCCAGAAGCCAGCACCGCGCCCCCAACCGCACGGCGTGACGGTATCTCCAGAATGCTGCCAAACGTCCCCGGGCAGGGGTGAAGTCAAGTTGGGCTGTGTTAGTTTGGATTTCAGTTGGTTAAGTTGTTCTGACACCTGTCACCACACGGATGAACCTTGGGGACGTTACGCTCCGTGAAATAAGCCAGTCACAAAAAGACAAATACTGCTTGCTTCCCATTATGTGAGAGTCTTAGAATAGGCAACATCATAGAAAGTCCAGCAGCGGTGGCCAGGGGGCTGAGGTGGGGGTGTGACGGGGCTGTGGCGTTAATGGGTACGGAGGTCCGGTTTCACAAGAGGGAAGGAATCATGGAGGTGGATGGGATGTGTCACGTGACATCTGAATGTATTTAATACCACCGAACTGTATACTGTATACTGAAGAGTGATTAAGACGGTGAATCGTACGTCGTGTGTATTTTATCACAACGACGAGAAAACTTTAAAAAATCAGTTGGGTATATTTGTGTGGGTTCCCTGCTCTGCTTCTCCATATAATGAATCTTGACGTTGGGCAGACTGATTCCCCCTACTTCATTCTTCGTTTCCAAATTGTTTTAGCTCTTCTGCTTCCTTTGTCTTCTACTTCTGGAAGAATCCTGTCTCTGTCTACAAAGCTTCCTGCTGGGATTTCAATAGGAATCGTGTTAAGCCTGTAGATCACTTTGGGGGGAATCTGGCCTCCTTTCCGCGCGGAGCCTTCCCGTCCCGGAGCTCGACGCGCCTCGTGGTTTCGTAAACCTGCTGTGATTTTCCCGGTCGGCGCGTTGTTTCAGCACTTAGGTCCTGCACGTGTTTTGTGAGGTTTCCATCCAGGCATTTCATTCCTTTGAGCGACTGTAAATGATTTTTAATTTTGGAGTCTCTGTGTTCATTTCGTTCCTTTGAGCGACTGTAAATGATTTTTATTTTTTTTTATTTATTTATTTTTTTCAATGTTTATTTATTTTTGGGACAGAGAGAGACAGAGCATGAACAGGGGAGGGGCAGAGAGAGAGGGAGACACAGAATCGGAAACAGGCTCCAGGCTCCGAGCCATCAGCCCAGAGCCCGACGCGGGGCTCGAACTCACGGACTGCGAGATCGTGACCTGGCTGAAGTCGGACGCTTAACCGACTGCGCCACCCAGGCGCCCCATGTAAATGATTTTTAATTTCGGAGTCTACGTGTTCACTGCTCGCTCGCGGAAGTGCCCCGGGTTTCCGTGTGTTCATGCTGTACTCGGAGCCTTGCTGAGCCCCCTTACTGGTTTTAGGAATTTCTGTAGACTCTCTGGGATTCTCCAAGCAGACACTTCTGTCGTCTGCACAAGGGGCTGTTCGGTTTTTCTTTTCTGACCCGTGTGCCTTTTCTTTCCTTGCTGTGTCTTTTGCTCTGGCTGGGACTCCAGCACTGCGTTGCAGTGGTCAGACTGGATGTCCTGCCGTGTCCAGATCTTAGGAGGGACATGTTCAGTCTTTCCTGAGTATGATGTTATCGTAGGTTTATTTAAACATTGATGCTGCTTTATCAAGTTGAGAAAGCCCCCCCCTTCAGAAACTTTTTTTTCATGAAGAGGTGTGTTGAATTTTGTCAAATGCTTTTTCTTGTACCTGTTGATATGATCACGCAATTTTTCCTTGTTAGCTTTTACTACGGTTGATGACACTGCTGGACTTTTGAATATTGACCCAAGCTTACATCCCTGAAACACTCCACTTGGTGACAGTTTATAAATCTTTCTTATGTATTGCTGAATCCTATTTGCCAGCATTTCGTTAAAGATTTTTGCATCTGGGGGCGCCTGGGTGGCTCAGTCGGTTAAGCGGCCGACTTCGGCTCAGGTCATGATCTCGCAATTTGTGAGTTCGAGCCCCGCGTCGGGCTCTGTGCTGACAGCTCAGAGCCTGGAGCCTGCTTCGGATTCTGTGTCTCCCTCTCTCTGACCCTCCCCCATTCATGCTCTGTCTCTCTCTGTCTCAAAAATAAATAAACGTTAAAAAAAAAATAAAAAAAAAAAAGATTTTTGCATCTGTATTCGTGAGGGTTATCGGTCTACAGCTTTCTTTCTTTTTTTTTGTACTGTCTTTGTCTGGTTTGGGTATCAGGGTCATGCCAACTTCATAAAACGAATTGGTGAATGCTCCTCCCTCTTCTGTTTTCTGGAAGAGGTATGTAAACTTGGTGTTAACTCTTCTTTAAAAGTTTGATAAAGGGGCGCGTGGGTGGCTCAGTCGGTTGAGCGTCCGACTTCCGCTCAGGTCATGATCTCGCGGTCTGTGGGTTCGAGCCCCAACGTGGGACTCTGTGCTGACAGCTTGGAGTCTGGAGCCTGCTTCGGATTCTGTGTCTCCTCTCTCTGACCCTCCCCCGTTCATGCTCTGTCTCAAAAATAAATAAATGTTAAAAAAAATTAAAAAAAATTAAAGTTTGGTAGAATTCTCGTATGAAATCACCTGGCCTGCCTGGAGTTTCCTTTTTGGGAGTTTTTTAAGTTACAAATTCAGTTCCCTTCATTGTTATGGGGCTGCTAAGTCGTCTATTTCATGTTGGGTCCATTGTGGTAGACCCTGTGTTTCCCTGGAAGTGGCCCATTTGGTCCAGGTTGTGAGGTTATTTATGCTATTAGGTGGTTTTAATAAAGGATCCATTCTTTTTCGTGGATTTTGTGATGTGCATGGAATCTGACAGGTTTTACAAAATTTGTAATCTCTTAAGATTTCTCTTTTCGGTATAAATACAAATGCACCATTGAATGTGGCATTTAAGAAAATGTTTTTAATGTTTATTTATTTTTGAGAGAGAGAGACTAACACAGCACGAGCCGGGGAGGAGCAGAGAGAGAGACACAGAATCCGAACCAGGCTCCAGGCTCCGAGCTGTCAGCACAGAGCCCGACACGGGGCTCAAACCCACGAACTGTGAGATCATGACCTGAGCCGAAGTCAGACGCTCAACCGACTGAGCCATCCAGGTGCCCCTGAATGTAGCTTTTTATGATCCTAATTTTATGTGTGTATCTCTTTCTTAAAGAAGCACCCCCCCCCCCAAGAGTCAGGCTGTGCAGAAGCTGGACCCGCCCAGCCCACCGCACAGAGAGAGTCTGGGGGCACATACGAAGCTTCGGTGAGCGCGGTGAGTCTGGGGTCTTGCTGCGGGTTCGGTCTCGACCAGTAGATGAGGTTAATGCTGTGACGAGAAAGCCCACACGGAGAACGGGAGAGGAAGCGTGTCAGCTGCGTGTGTTTCTGTCTGATGTGACACCAGGTGATAAGGACCACTCAATGCTTTCCTGCATCCCCATCGTCCTCCCGGAAGAGAAGCACAGAACAGACCCAGGACAGTCGGGGTGGCGTCGGGGGTGAAGAGCTGGAAGGACTCTCGGGGCGGGTCCGTGGTCTGCCGGGAGCCCTGACCTCCGGGAGTTTGCAACGTTCCCACACCCTCCTCGCCGCCCTCCCGCGGGGCAGCTGATGTATTTCAAACAGGAAGCTCTTTGCAGATAAGGCTGCAGCCTGATTTGCTGGGCAGCCTGACAGCCGGGCCCCGCTCGCCTGGCCTGTGGGGCTCAGCGGCCTCTGTAAATAGCAGCCATGAGGCTCCCGGGTGCAGTGTCCTCGTGGGTCCCCGACGGTCAGGACGCCCCCTTCGCCTAGCGTGCGCTGCAGGTAGGGACACTCTGCCGGGTGACCTGGCGGTCTTGGAGGGCAGGACGGGGGTCACCTGGTCAAGGCGAGGTTCCGGGTACGGCCAGAGATGGGAGAACAGACGGGAATCTGTTCTTAGGTCCCCACAAATGATGGGGGTGTCACGTGAAACAGGCACTAGAATTCCACCGTTTTGTTAATTCACCGGTTCGTGGTGGAAACTTCCCGGGGATAACTGACGACGACCTAGGGCTGCCGGCTACCAGACGGTTGGGGGAGGCCTTCTCAGCTCTGCACACGTTCAGAGAGGTGGGGCAGCGAGTTTCCGAATCGCCAGTCGCAGCGTGGGGCCGCACGGACAACAGCAGTAACCTGTACCCGTGGCCGGTAGCTCTGTTTTGGGGTTCAGTAATGGGCATGCCAGATGTGGGCAAAGATAGGACCGGAGAAGGTCACTTTCAAGCGCAGAGAGGGTTGCCTGGTACGGAGTGGGGGTTTCTCGTCTCCCAAACTGGATGAGACATGGTGTGACGGGGGCCCTTCCTGGCCTGCTGGCTGTGACAACTTGGGAGGCCGAAGTTAGGAGGTGCTTACGAATTTAAAAGGCAAAGTTGGAAAGCCGCCCTGTGTGCGTAACAGGACTTTCCTGGGGGCCAGAGCCGCGCCCCGACCTCTCACGGCTATTCCGGTTCATCCACAAGCTTGAGAGGTCCGTGAGTGAGGAGAGGAGACAGAGGTCGGAGAACACGACGGGAAAAGCCTCTGACTTTGCGTGTGCCTCTCGGGTGGGCTCTGGGGAAGGACCCCTCATCAGCGTCTCCGTCACCATAGGAAGCAACCCCCTCGTGGGGGTGGGGGCCCCAGCGCCCCGGTGCTCCTGGATGTGGTTCTCCGTCTGTAAATGGTGGGCCCTAATGTGGATGTTTAATGAAAACGTACCACTGTACATTTGGCAGATTAAGCCACATTGTTTTCGTCGTCTCCTTCATTCTTATAAGGAACGGCGACTGAGAATTCCAAATTGCATCTCCCCTCTGAAACCCTGGCTTCCTTCGCTGAAGGGAGGGCGGGAACCTCCCGGTCTCTGGCCGGGAGATAAGGATGTTATTCTTAAAGGAGGCCAGGAGCTTCTGCGTTTACAAACAGAATTCCTCTCCTCCGGGGCGGGGGAGCCAGGACCCTGGGGAAGGGGCTCCCACCCAGGGCCGCCCTGCTCTCTGCCCTGCTGATGCGCGAGCAGCGAGGGCCTCAGGGAGGCGTTGTGGCTTCCGCTGGTTCTGGGCTGTCCCCTCCCTGGGCACCTCCTTGCTGGGCAGGCGGCAAGCAAGCCGCCTCGTGTGAGGGCGGTGGGTCGGGCTGAGCAGCGTGGCTGTCTCTTGACACACCCCTTCTATCTGGAGGGGAAGTTTCCAGGTCAGCTGTTGACACCCCAAAACCTAAACCCTGTTTGCCTCCCCACATACCAGCAAATGCCCGTCGGCTTCCGCACGAAAGTGGGTGTGGAACAGATGTTTGTCCTGACTCTTTTTTTGAGAGAGAGAGAGAGAGAGAGAGACCATGTGCAAGTAGGGGAGGGGCAGGGGGAGCGTGAGAGAGAATCCCAAGCCGGCTCCACACTCAGCAGAGTCCGATTTGGGGCTCGATCCCACGACCCTGGGATCCTGACCTGAGCCCTAAATCAAGAGCTGGACACTCAACCGACTGAGCTTCCCAGAAGCTCGTATCGTGACTTAAAAAACATTTTTTGGGGGGCACCTGGGTGGCTCAGTCGGTTAAGTGGCCGACTTCAGCTCAGGTCATGATCTCGTGGTTCATGAGTTCAAGCCCCGCGTCGGGCTGTGTGCTGACGGCTGGGAGCCTGGAGCCTGTTTCAGATTCTGTGTCTCCCTCTCTCTCTGACCCTTCCCCGTTCATGCTCTGTCTCTCTCTGTCTCAAAAATAAATAAATGTTTAAAAAAAATTAAAAAAAATTTTTTTTAATGGTTATTTATTTTTGAGAGACAGAGGGCAAGTGGGGGAGGGGCAGAGAGAGGGAGACACAAATCCGAAGCAGGCTCCAGGCTTTCAGCCGTCAGCACAGAGCCCGACGCGGGGTTTGAACCCACAAACTGTGAGATCATGACCTGAGCCGAAGTCAGTCGCTTAACCGACTGAGACACCCAGGCACACCGTGACTTTTTTAAAATTGAGAGATTATTGACATACAACATTGCGCTATCAAACACTGTTCAGAGCTACATCCTGGAAAGAGCCAAAGCCTTTGCTTCTAAAGCAGCTAAGATCCTTGCAGTGAAGGACACACTGCAGTGACCAGGCCGGACTGTCCTTTGTTCAGAAACTGTTAGGGATTCCGGGACCCTGACGCAGCCGTGTGGCAGACGGACTGCGAGGCCGTGTCCACGCGGGCCCCTGGCTCTGCAGCGGCCGTGTGTCCGAGGGGCTGGCCCTGGGAATCACGTGCGGACGTCAGGCATGGAAAACCCTTGGGGAGCTGGACAGGCAGTAGCAGGAAAAGAGCATCAAATTCTGTGTGTTGTGCTTGTGAACTTCTGTCCGTTCGTTCGTTCGCTCGTTCACGGATTCTTTCCTTCACTCGGCCAGGGTGCCCTGAGAGCTTTGCCAGCCGCGGGCGTGATCTACTTCCCGACCACGTTGGGGGCTCGGGACCCCCGGCCCAGCCGGCAGAGAAGGGAAAGGGCAAAGGTCAGCCCTGTGGGCTGTGGGCTGTGGGCGACCTCGCACGTCTTCTCCCTCCTGCAGTCGGTCACTTGTGTGAGCGCCACAGGCCGAGCGCCAGCCTCCTGGTCCAGTTGTGCGACGCTGGCCGTTCAGCCTCCTGTGGCCTGGGCCTCACCACCCTCACAGCGAGAAGCGAGGTCCTCAGGTGGTCTTGGGAACTAAATAAGATCAACGTGTCTGGGTTAGGTAATAAATGGTGGCTCCTTTGCTCTCTACCAAACGTAAACCAACACACAATAAAAGCCACGGCATCGTGATGTAAGGGGGCAGGTGGGCCCACTCTGGTGCTCGGTGGCTGACGGGAGCAGAGGGGACAGGTCAGGTGCATCAGGAGGCCCCAGGTCCTGACCCCACCGTCCCCACCGACGAGGGGGAACTCTGGGCAGCTGATTTCGTTCCCCATCTTTGGTCCCCTGGCCGGTGGGACGGGAGCAGTGTGCTGACCTCCATGGGCCTTCTCTTCTCCCCCATTGAGGGACAATCAGCCTCACCCCTACCCTCTACAGTCCACCCCGTGGTCACGCAGAGGGGAGCTGGGGCCTCCCTGCAGGCGTCACGGAGTGCAGGCGGTTTCTGCCTGCGTCCTTTTCATGGAGAACGTGGCACAGCTTGGGCACGCTAAGGAGGGCACCGACGTCTTAGCTCAGAGACTCTGGCTTCCTCTGTCTGGAGCCATCGCAGGCCGCGGGGCCCTCACGCCACGTGGTGACGGCAGCATCATGCTGTCTTCAGCAAGTGCTTGCCGCGCATGGGCCCAGCCCCTTGCAGACCTCTCGTGCTCCATGGCTCCTCCTCAGGGGGGCCTCGGGGGCTCCAGCCTCCCCTGTAAGGTGAGCGCAGGCTGACAGCAGAGCCGTGATGCGGCCCGGGCACTGGTCCCAGTGCTGGCCCGCAGCCGGGCGCGCGGCTGTGCCCAAACGCTGTGCCACGTGAACGTAAAAGTCTCGGAGTGGGGGGTGTCTGGGTGTCGCCACCAAGCCTTCCCCACCGGCACTTGGGGGAAGGACGCACGGCCAGCCGTGTGCACCTTGCGCCTTGCAGGGTCTGTCCCTGTCCTGCCCCCCCACCCCAGGGACTGATCTCGGTGGTGTAGGTGATAGACTTAGATAACCGATGAGCTGTAGCTGCACGTGGCAACGTGGGCGAGCCTGGGGCAGAAGGTCGAGTAAAACAGTCGAGGCTCAGAGGACTACGGTGCCTTATAAAGTCCCAAACCGAGCAAACTGCACAACATATTGTGTAAGAATGCAGGGGCCTACGGTAATGCCAGTTAGGAAACCGCAGGAGACGCGCGTTCACGGCCCCAGAGCCAGGCTCCTCAGGGGCTTGGGGTGGTCCTGGGCCCAGCGACTGCGGGGCCACTGTGCTGGGAGAAATGTGGTACTTTCCATGCGACCGCGCCCCTGCCTCCGTGTGTACCAAGTATCCGCCGCAGGGAAGCAGACGCGAGAATCCGGCGGCCGCCGTCGGGATGGAGGTCCGAGCGGGGCCGGCAGGGGAGGCACGGACGGGCCCACGAGGGAGGGCCCCAAACGCGGGGACAGGCCCGACAGCTACCTGCACCCTGGCCCCGGGTTCTGAGTTCCCGTCACTGTGTCCCCTTCCCTCTTGCAGGAGTCAGCGTCCCGCACGCGCTCGTGATGAGGAGGGGTGTGGCTCTCCTCGGCCTGGCCTTCCTGTGGCTGCTCCCGTCTGGGCGTCCTCAGCAGACGGCGGAAGACGCCTGTTCCCTGCACATCCTCGTCCCGGGCCTCAAAGGTAACCCTGACCACGGCCTCCCGTGTGCGGCCGAGTGCCAGCTCAGGGTCTGACCTCCGTGTGCCTCAGTTTCCCCATCTGCAAAATTAAGGGTTGGACTACATAATGTGCACACTTTCTTTGGCCAAGAGATCCTGTAATTCTGAAGCTACAAGCCACTGCTGACGTGTGGTCCATGCACCACACACGTTATCGCAAATGACTTGCAGAGTGAGATCTCATCTGGCCCATTTTTTTATGTTTACTTATTTTTGAGACAGAGAGAGAGACAGAACGTGAGTGGGGGAGGGGCAGAGAGCGAGGGAGACACAGAATCCGAAGCAGGCTCCAGGCTCCGAGCTGTCAGCCCAGAGCCCGACGCGGGGCTTGAACCCACGAACCACGAGATCACGACCTGAGCCGAAGTCGGACGCTCAACCGACTGAGGCGCCCAGGTGTCCCAGCCTCTGGTCCATTTTGCAGATAAGGACATTCAAGGCCCAGGGACATTTAGCAATTTGCCAAACAAACTGGGTCACTCAGCCTACGAAGCCAGTGCTCCTACGCCAGTTCCTGAGGGCTCTAAATTCCTACTTTTTTTTTTTTTTTATTTTTTTTTCAATGTTTTATTTATTTTTTGGGGGGACAGAGAGAGACAAAGTATGAACGGGGGAGGGGCAGAGAGAGAGGGAGACACAGAACCGGAAACAGGCTCCAGGCTCTGAGCCATCAGCCCAGAGCCTGACGCGGGGCTCGAACTCACGGACCGCGAGATCGTGACCTGGCTGAAGTCGGACGCTCAACCGACTGCGCCACCCAGGCGCCCCACTAAATTCCTACTTTAAAAAACAAACAAGCAAACCCCCCCAAAACTTTTCTCTTGTTGATTTGCATATAATTTACTCCCGGTGGAGCTTGCCTGGCCGAGCCGGTGGGGGGCGGGCACCAGCACAGGGGAAAGAATCAGGGCCCTCAGACTGGCATCTTCATTCAGAAAAGGTCCCTGGTTTCTCTGTAGCTCGGGCAAGAGATTCCACAACGTGATTCCCAAGCGGGATCCACCATTTGACGGCCCCAGTGCAAGATGCAAATGTGGGCTTCTTGTTCAGAGTTATAAAAAGACTTCAAATCAGGGCCAGGGCACATGCCCCACGTGGGGTGGGCAAGCTTGGGCCTCTCGCTCCAGGAGCAAGAGTTAAGGGCGGGAGGGGCCGGCCCACGACTTGCACTGATTGCCTCGCGTGCCCCCGAATTCCATTCTGCTCCCTTCCCACTCGGACGGTGCGCACCCCGGGCCCCAAAGCCTGGTCTCTGCCGGATGGGACTTTTGCGGGAATGCCCGTGGCTTTCCCCACGGAGATCATTGGAGAACACAGACTCACATTTAGGGGCTGTGGACCCGTGACGAGAATGGCTGCCACCAAAGTCAGAGCCAGGTGCCTCCTCAGACCTGTGAGAGGCGAGGCAGTAGGCCCCAGCTCGGCGTGGACCAGGCAGGAGTCCCCGGGGAGCAGGACAGGGTGGGGCTCCTTGCAGGACCCGGATGCCGTGCTCCCAAGGGCCTGTCCTCTAGCAGGTAACAAGACACGTTTGCAGGTCGTGTGGAGCCGTGCGGGATGTTTCGGGGCCGTGGAGCGTGTCTACCAGACGTGCTGGTCAAGTGCAGCCCTGCCCCAGAGTGACCGGCCTGGCCACCCCAAAGGGACAATTAATTCCATAGAGAACGCCTTCTCACACTCACCGAAGTCCTTACGACCTGGACGTCCTGCTTTTATGTCCAGCCTCATTGAGGTTTAACTGGCAGGTTGTATGTGTTCAAGGGGACGATTGAACACACGGAAACCTTGTGAAGTGACGTCACAGCCACATTCATTAGCCCGCTGACACCCCCCACTTATCCCCATGCTGTGTGTGTGTGTGTGGGGGGGGTGGGGTGAGGCCTGGGGGTCTCGTGGTGACCCAGGACCAAGGGGGCAACACGGCCGTGAGCTGGCCGACCCGATGCAGAGAGCCCTTACTCGGCGTCCGGATTTTACCGTTCTGCTGTTTAGCCTGGGCAGCAGGGGGAGGGGAGAGGAGAGAAATCTGTGCCAAAAAAGACCAGATGATTTGGGGCTCGTAAGCAACGCAAGCTCAGGATGCGGCAGACTTTTGTCCCCTGCAACAGGAGCCCCTCCCTCTGCCACCTGCAGCTGCCGGGCCCGCTCGGTCGGCCCCCCTGCGCGTGGCCTCACGGGGCCCGGATGCTCCGCGGTCCTCGCCGCTGGACGCAGCCCCGTGGTCCGACCTGGCAGAGAGTTCGTGACGCCGCCCCCACACGACGCCCCCGGCGGCAGAGAGCGCTCCGTCCCGACGACTCTCAGTGGGCTCCGGGGCATGGTGGCTTCAACGCCCGCCTGTGAGTGGCCCCGGTGACGGGCGACCCGGCCTGCTGCCCTCTCTGGGACGGCCACGCTCGGCCTGCACGGCCACGAGAGCCAGCTTGGTGCGCGGGCGTCCGTCAGCGGAGGTGAGAATACGGGCGCGATACAGGCCCCGCTCTGAACAGAAACGAGCACGTAAACGATCTCTTCTTTCGTTCTCCACACGTCCCTGAGACCCCACGGGCCGGGCCCGGAGGGAGGGCCGCTACGGGACACGAACACAGGCCTCCCCTGTCCGTCGCCGGATCCAGACTGGGCTTCAGAACCTTTCCCGACCCGACTCCTGCCGGCCCTTCTGCACCGACTGGTGTTGGCACTTGGGATGAAATGTATCTGCTATTCAGACCTAACAATAGCACGTTCGCTGTGCATTTGGAGAGAGAGACGACTCGTTTAAAAAAAGGTTTTTTTTAAATGTGTATTTATTTTTGAGACAGAGAGAGAGAGAGAGAGAGAGCATGAACAGGGGAGGGCAGAGAGAGAGGGAGACACAGAATCCGAAGCAGGCGCCAGGCTCCGAGCTGTCAGCACAGAGCCCGACGCGGGGCTCGAACCCACAGACCGTGAGATCATGACCTGAGCCGAAGTCGGATGCTCAACCGACCGAGCCCCCCAGGCGCCCCAGAACGCGTGTAAGTTTTGAGGGGAGAGGTTCCCAGCCACCCCACCTCCTGAGACCAGCAGACAGCAGGCCCTTCGGACCCTGCCGACCGTGACCAGTGCCGCGAAAGCAGCTTTGTTCTTGAGAAGCACATCAAGGGCTCGGCTCCAAGGAGGAGGCCAAGGTCACCAGGATGCAGTCCCACCGCCGATGGTTTCTGTGGCCCCCGGCGCTGCCACTCCCGAGTTTGGGCGAGAACGGCGAGGGGCGGGACGCGGCTTCTCATAGCAACACCCACACGGCTGGTGTTTTCCAGGACGCAGCGCGTTCCGTCCCCGGAGCTGGAGAGTCCACGCGGCACAGGTGGCGGGGAGGGTCTCGGACTCTGGGCTCTGGACGGAGCCACAGGGACCACAGAGGAGTTCAGGGCACCTGCCACCAGTAGGGGCCGCAACACGTTGGCTAATACGGTCGGTTGTCAAGGAAGCAGAATCGTGGGGAGAACGAAGTTTGAGGGACTTTCTAACTATCTGAGAGCGACCAAGAAAACCCATGTTATTAGGAAGACTCATGTTTAATGATGCGTATTAGTCACCTTTCCTGCTTTAGGAAGAGGGGTTTGTGGGACACGAGGGGCTGTTTGGGGCTGTGAGGGTGTGTCGGTGCCTCAGATACTTGCTACGCACGCCGGTCCGACCAGGTTAGACGCAGGCGCGTGAAGCTGCTGGAGAGCGGGCAGAAGTTGTGCCATCAAGGAGTTTCAGGCCAAGGACGTGGCGCGGGACAGCAGATTGCTGCTGCTGCACGTGCGGCGATGGACGCTCGCCCCCGCCGGGACCTTTGCAGTAGCACACTCGCTGTTCTGCCCCGACACGGCGGGTGGACCCTGTAACGGCCCTGGTGGCTTCATGTGGCCCTCAAGCCTGAGGTCTGAGCGCTGGCTTCTCCCCGCCCTCGTGGGCTCCTGTGGACCAGTCTCTCCCGGTCTCCTGGCCCCTCACCTGTGCAGGCGCTGCCCCCCGCCCCCGTCTCACACACCCTTTTCCCTGTTCCTTGCCTGGCAACAGCCCGTCTCAGTTAGAAGTCCCTTCATCAGAGGGGCCTTTTCCGATCGCTCAACCGAATTATGGCTTTTTCAGGTTGAAATCGTTGCCTCATTTTATCTCACTTTATCTTGCATCCCGCGTTGCAAATGACGATTCTCATGTCAACCTGACTCTCGTTCACGCGCAGGAAGCCTTTACAACCTCCCACTCCTCTTGGGTAGCCGCCGCAATTCCCTCTTCATTCTCGATGTTCCGTGTGTCACTCCGACACGGCCAGGTTGTTTCTGCTCGTCTCTCCTGCGTGGTTCTCCGTGGGTGCTTGCCACGTGCTCTTTTACACCTTCCCCTGGTGCCGGGAGGTCCCAGCTGTTAAATCTGCACGCTCTCACGGCTCCAGTGTCTGTTCCCCCTTTTCTGGAATTCCTTTAAGGTGGATAGTGGAACTGGTGGGGCATTTCTTCACTCTCAACTTGATAGTCTTATTTTTATATATATATTTTAAGTCCAAACAAAGCTTTCCAGTTCTTTATCTCTTCGTGTTGCATTGTGAAAAAAAAAAAAATTCTTCAGCCTCATTTCTTGTTTCAGGAGCTAGTTTGTATCATGGGCCATTCTGCTTCTCGGCCTTTCTGTAGTGTGATTCCGTTCAAAAATTAATTTCGTGTACAAGATCTAGTTGGTTCTTTTTCAGTGCTTTTTCATTTTGCTCATAGATACTTATTCTCTCATCTTTTTTTTATTTTTAAAACCGTTTATTTATTTTGAGAGATAGACAGAGTGTGCGTGGGGGAGAGGCAGAGAGAGAGGGAGACACAGAATCAGAAGCAGGATCCAGGCTCTGAGCTACAGGGGTTCGAACTCATGAACCGCAAGATCATGACCTGAGCCGAAGTTGGACGCTCCACCGACTGAGCCCCCCAGGTGCCCCATGTCTTATCTTGATGAAGATATTCAGTGTGTGATTTGAGAGCAGGCTCTGACTGCCCCAAGAGTTCTGTTCCTCTGCTATTTCTCTTTCCTGACGTTGGTGTCCCCAAATGTCTGCACGTTCTTGGTGGTGAGTTCATCCTGTTAGTTGGTATTTCCCACTGGTCTCTCAATGTGTCTCCAAGAATTGCTGTTGTAATAATTTCCTCTCTGAAGAAAGACAAACGACTCAGAGATTTAAGGGCCACGCATGTGTGGTAGGCTTATGTCAGCACACCTTTCACCGGGGGGGGGGGGGGTTGGGGGCTGGCCAGAGCCTTCCTGTCTGTGGCACGGAGGTGATGGTGACATGCCAGCTCTGCCTTCTAGTTTTTGTTGGCACTCGCTTTGCTTTTCTCTTTGTTTACTTAAAATTTAAAAATATTTTGGCTTATTTATTTATTTTGAGAGAGAGAGAGAGAGAGAGAGAGAGAGAGCACAAGCAAGCAGGGGAGGGGCAGAGAGAGAAGGAGAGAGAGAATCCCAGCAGGCTCTGCAGTCAGCACAGAGCCCAATGTGGGGCTCGAACCCACGAACCGTGAGATCGTGACCTGAGCCAAAATCAAGAGTCCGACGCTTAACCGACTGGGCCACCCAGGTGCCCTCTCTTCGTTTACTTAAATTTAAATGGAATGTCCCCTCCTTCCAGCCAGATGATCAGTTTTGGGAATCCCGCTGGGGAATCTGTAACCCAGTTAAGCCTCTCCCCACATGTGAGTGCCTAGGAGAGTCGCAGAGGACCAGAGTTACGCAGACGCTGGCGGGCATGGCGCACACCTGGGCAGGTGCCCCGGCCGCAGGCGGCACCCATGTGCTCTCATAGGAGGAACACCACCCCGATT
The DNA here is from genome assembly GCF_014898765.1 of Herpailurus yagouaroundi. NCBI lineage: Eukaryota > Metazoa > Chordata > Mammalia > Carnivora > Felidae > Herpailurus > Herpailurus yagouaroundi. The sequence continues at coordinate 2,420,353 of NW_024412419.1, forward strand.
AGGCGGACGAGCCATATAAAAATGGCTGAGATGTGGCACGAGGTCCCAGCCTCCGGAGAGAAGAGGCAGCTGGTGAGGGAACTGGGGGTGCAAACTGGAGAGTCAGGTGAGAAGGTGGCCGTCAACGTGGGGGCTACAGACCTACTGGGGACGACGGCTTTAGAAACGGGATGTTATTTGTAACCACATTCAGCTTGTTGTTGGTTTTGGGAAGGGAAATAACATCATCGGATCTGTGTTTTAGGTGTGGGTTGGGGGGCTGGGGGAGGACTGGGGGGACCTTGATGTCCCCCCAACATTGGGACCCTGTCCTCTGCTCCAGCCACGCCTGCACCGCTCCTTCCGGGTGCCTCCGCGTCCTGTGCCCGTCTGTCCTGCATGGGCAGCCTGAGGGCAGTCACCAGGGCCAGTCCGACGGGGACAGAACACGGACAGGACAGGGAGTGGGCCAGTTAGAACTCACAGACCCGGGCGGGGGTTGCACTTAGCTGATGAGGGACACAGAAAAGCAGAGGTGACAGCTGGGCCCGGGCTTGCAGTCTGGGAGCATCAGTGTGGCCACCGGAACTAGGAAAGTTGTAGGATGGACTCATCCCTGGGGAAAAGCCATCGGGTCCATTTGTGGCCAGTGTGGGGTCTCAGGAGACTTAACAGCCCATCTCCCTGTTTCAGTTCCGAATGAAATCAGCAACAGATAAAAGAACAGCAGGTGACTGCCACCAAAACATGCCCGGACCCGTGATAAAGGCGGGGGCATGTAGTGTGGGCGGAGAGCAGGACACACCTGGGGGCGCGCAGAGTGACTGAGAGCAGGACCCACCTTGATAACGAACTGAATCAGGCGGATGTGCCCACCTGGTCACAGGTGCCCGGCCCCCAACAGGAGCATGTGCTGTGGGGGTGGAGGTGGCGGGGTGGGGGTGGGGGGCTCGTGCTGAAGGGACCAGGCGGTGCTGACATGGGCACCTGATTATTCTTCCCGGGTGCATCAGCCAGACGCAGGGTGGGTGGCCAGAAGGACACCTGGCCATGGGGGATCCGAGAAACCCCTGGGCCCCTCAAGTGGCCGTGGGGGCGGAGGGGCAGCCGGGCAGTCAGAGAAGGTCTCAGGGAGGGCTGTGCACCAGAGGGCGAGCTGGCCCAGAGGCATGACTGGAGAGAGGGACACACAACATCCCCGGAGGGAAGGCGGAGGGGGGGGGCGGAGGCAGAGCCCACACAGATTTGGGGCGGGGCAACTTGAGATCTCGTGATGGGGGCCGGGAGGAGGGGTGAAGGCCTGCGGGGGTGGGAGATGGTCGGAATGAGAGATGAAATCTCCTGGGGGCTGGGGTGGGGGAGAGGAGGCCACGGGGCCTGGCTGGTAGCTCAGATACGGCGACAAGCCGTCTGTTGTCAGTCCTCCCCATGTCACACTGCAGCGTGAGCCCAGAACGAGGTCCTAAATGCGGTGACTTCTTCCACAGGGGATGCCGGACAGAAGGGGGACAAAGGTGCACCCGGACGGCCCGGAAGAGTCGGCCCCACGGGAGAGAAAGGTACCCGCCCCTTCCCCCCTCCCTCCCCCAGGTCTGGCCCTTCTCGGCCCCTCAGAGATCTGCCCGAGAGGAAACAGCTGGTGCTCTGGCTCCTGCAGGAGCCACGGGGTGGGGGGTGGGGGTGGGGGGGCGGGGATTCGAAAGGAATTCGACACCTTGGAGTGAACCAGGGTGCAAGGGTGCCCCTTCCCACATAATAGGGTGGTTACGTGCATGGAAATTCAGTCCTGGCCTAGCCCCTCACCAGGGTCCTCTGCAAAATGGGGATCATTTGTGAACATTACACATATAAGTGCAATTGTGAGACTGTGCAACGGTTATGGAGAAGTGCACGCAGTGATGGAGGTGTGCCAAAAGTTATGGAGGATTTCAAGCAGTTTTGTGGAGGCGTGCGGGCAGTTAAGCAGGCGTGCGAGCAGTGACGCAGGCGTGCGAGCAGTGATGGGAACACTTAACCAGATAAGAAGGTGTGTGAGCAGATAAGGAGGCGTGCGAGCAGTGATGGGGGTGTGCAAAGGACCAAGTGGACAGACTTGGCTGGTGTGTGTGGGGTACACAGTGGCTCCCCCACCTTGGCTAAAAGACCCTAGTTCCTTCTTAGCTTCCTAGCTTCCTAGCTTCCTTCTTAGGACAGCAGTGTCATTGTCCCTATCCCCCCGGGCCGTGCTGAGTCCTACAGGAAATAGATCGTACCCGTGAAGTCGCTGCCCAGTAAACGGGGTAGAGGCGCGTGCCAGCGTATACCCACTGTGCTCTGGGAATTACGCTGCCATCCGCCCAGCTGGTCCCCCAGTCGATCCCGTAACACTGGAGAGCTAGGTGGTTTCCAGTTTTCAAAAAGTTATTACAACAATGCGGATAAAGGCCATTGAGCATATACAGTAAAACCTTGGATCGCGAGTAACTTGTTCTGCGAGTGTTCCACAAGACGAGCAAGCATTTCCAATAAATTTTAACTTGATAAACGAGCGACGTCTTGCAATACGGGCGGTACGTGACACTGGATGTCACGTGATCACATCCGAGCCAATGGTTCTTGAAACTCGCTTTGATATACGAGCGCTTTGGATTACAAGCGTGATTCTCAGACAAATTATGCTCACAAACCAAGGCTTTACTGTGTGTTCAAGCATATGCACTACTTTTTCACTTTTTTGAGGTATGATTTCTGGACATGCTCCTTTTGATGCACGAGTCATGAGTAGGACAGCTGCACACACCTGGGAAGCCCCTGGTCACATTCAAGACCCAGGGTATTTTGGTCACGATGCCTCCATCATCCCTGATGATTTTTATTTCTTGTTTTCTCCTTCACTCCTAACAAATTAGTTAAAAAAATAAGTGAACTATTCTCATAGTTCAAAGTTCAAAGCCTACTCCTTCTCAAAGTTCAAAGAAACTCCATGCTCCCTGGCACCCTCCCCCCCACTGGGTTGATTTCTCTTTTCAGAGATAGTCCGCGAATCGAATCGGCAAGCATGTGTACGCTCTATTCCTCCCTCCTTTTGTGCAGACGGTTACACTGTACACGTATTGATCTGCATTTCCCTCTTTCACTTAACAATATGTCCCCGAGATCATTCTATGCGGGCACGGACGTGTTTCCTGCCTCCTCCCCCGTGGTGACGTGGGATTCCGCGTGTGGACTCATCCTGCTTCAACTGGGCTCCATTCCTGGAGGGGGGTTTGCTGCAGAGAATGATCCAGTATGTGTCCTTTTTAAGCGTGTATGAGTACGGCTTGAAGGTGAATTTCTAACAGTGTGATCGCCAGGTCAGCGTGCTCAAGCATTTGACATTTTGGTCGATCTTGCCCTCCCAAAGGATGGAGGCAATGCGCTCTCTCACGGTCAACACAAAGAACCGTCGCCCGACGCCCTCGCTGAGGTGGGAAAGCTGCCAGTCTGACCGTAGGAAAATGCCGCCTTAGGAGGCTTCACTTTGCTTCTCTTATTATCAATGAGGCAGAGTCACTTTTCGTGTATTTAAAAGCCATTTGTATTTCTTTTCTTTTGGTTCTTCTATTGTGTCTTTTTCAGCCTTTAAAAAATGCTTTTGGGTTCTTTTTCTTCTTAATATGTAAGATACTTTTCCTACCTCTGAATATCTCCTTAGAATACGTTTCCTTAGAATACTTCAAAAAGGCTATCCGTGCATACCTCTCTGTGCACTCTTCCCGTTTTCTGGAGCACTCCATCCGTGGAGCAGGAGTGAGGGAGGCAGGAGCCCCTCTCCTGGGGCCCCTGCAGGATGCCAGCCCAGCTGACCGGCAGGAGAGCCGGCCCCGGGGGGCGGGCGGGGCGGGCTCCGTGGTCAGCTTGTGCTTCGCAAAGCGCTTGGGTTGTGGTAACAATCTCAGAACTACAGGGCTTGCTGTTTTTATTTCATTACCATACTTCTCAGGAAAGTGGAAAGTGCTGTACATGTACCTCTAATTTTATTACTGAACTAGTGATGAAATTTACACAGTGGTAAGAGGATGTTTCTCTGCTTCTTTGTGGGGACGATTCTATATTGTGCAGCCGGGAAGTGGGCTAGCTCCCCAATCCTAGATGCTCACAAATTCATCTCACGATCCCGTTTCCCTGATGTGTCTTCCAAGTCACCGTGTTTGAGCTCAACAGGCAAGTGGCAGTGAAGTCCTGCCTTCATGAAGTAACTGCCCTGTTTCAGCTCTCTCCAACGCGCAGCAGTAACAGGTGCTCTGATAGAAGGTTTATGCATACCGGAAGTGAGAAAGTCAGCCATACTAAAATCACCCAGAGACTGCTACTTATTTTCGGTAGGTTTCCTTTTTTCGTGCCTTTTTTTGCTTTGTTGTGATTACGTTGTTCACATAAATTTGCATGCTGTTTCTTTTCTTTATCTTGAGAGAGAGAGTGTGAGTGGGACAGGGGCAGAGAGAGAGAGAGAGAGAGAGAGAGAGAGAGAGAGAGCTACAGAGGAGCTGACAGAGAGGGAGAGAGAGAATCCAAGCAGGCTCCATACTGTCAGCACAGAGCCCGACGCGAGGCTCGAAACTACAAACCACGAGCTCATGACCTGAGCTGAAGTCAGATGCTTAACCGACTGAGCCACCCAGGCGCCCCTTCCTCGTTCCTTCCATATTTTTGGTATTCTGGACAAAGACCACGAGCTGATTTTTGATGTTGGCGCGTTTTATAAAGGTGGCTGGACCTACAGCAGGTGTCCCTGGGGTGAGGGTTTGTGGTCTCTGGCCTCCTGCAGACACCCCGCGTGCTGACAGCGCGCTCACGGTCTGCGCTGGACGTGGAGAGAGCTGTGGGCGACCTCGGAAGTGCCAGGCCCGGCTCCCCTGTAGCAAAGCTCCCGGGAAGGATGAGCACAGCTCCCGGGGCCTCCACAGACCCCCTCCCCCCGGCCTCTGTGCAGCACGGGGTGGCAGCCGCTCAGGGCCTGAGGGTCCTCCCACCCTCTTTCCCACCCTCCCCTCCTGTCCGGGAGGGTTTTGGTGGCTCACAGCCACCGCTCGGCCACACTCTTCCTGGTGCCCGGTCTCCAACACCTGTAGCTTCCAGAAGGCTCTTCTCTCCCGCGGAGACGCACGCGGACAGCAGCGAGCATTGCAGGAACCGGGGGTCCGGGACGTGTCTGCTCTTAGCATCCGGGCACCACCTGGGCGTGGGCAAAGGGACCGCCGCCTTTTTTCATTTCTCGGAATCATTTCTTTCCGTGTAAATATCACTGGACTCCTTGAGAAGTATAAAAAGTTTATTAGTTTTTAAATCTCTATCACACCTTACTGGTGACCGATGCTGCCGTTCTGAGCTTTCACCCGGTTGCCCCGACGCCGGCTTCCTGCCCACAGCACCGCCCTGCAGCTTCCTCAGCTGTGATCTGGCTGTGCCAGGTGGGGCGCCGTCCGGGCCTCAGGGGTGGGGTCCTCCGCCCTTCTCGGGGTGCTCCCGCTTGCACACGTGTCGTCCGCCTGCCTCACGGTGGCTGCTGAGGGTCCCCAGAGCCTCTCTCCAGCACCTGGTCCAACCGCTGCCAGGAGGTTCACGTGCAGAGTCTCGCCCTCAACTTTCCAACCCACTTTCTCATCTGAGGCTCCGCAGCCTTGGGTCTCGTGAGTGCTGATGACACCCTGAGCCTCCTGTCCTTCTGGCTCAGTGTCTGGGCGAGTCCCTCCCCTCCTCTCCGTTCACCACTGCAGGGTGGGTCCCTTCCCCGACGAGTCATTTTCCACAAGTGCGCCACAGCAGGGCTTCCTCCCTTTGGGGAAGTCCCGGGACTGGATGGATCTGTGGTCCCGACGCTGCCTATGGGGCTCAGCCCCTCCTTCACATCTTGGGCAGATCGCCAGGAGCCGCTGATGGGGGCCTGCTGCTCCCCACAGTGGAGAGAGTGCCCCTCACCCCCGGGGCTGCTGCTGGAAGTGCGGGAGGGACCCTTACATCGCCCTTTGCCTCCACAGCTAATCCGCTAATCTCTCTCCCTCCCCTTCTCCCCATTCTGTTTTGTTTCGTGGCATGTTTAAAATACAACATACTACGTTTCAGCTAAGGTAGAAAATTTTGGACACCGCAAAATACGTATGGATAACATGAGATTGTTACATAAAATTTTATTTTAGAGAGAGTGCACGCATCTGCAGAGAAAAGGGGGGCAGAGAGACAGGGGGTCAGAGGATGCCAAGCAGGCTCCGTGCTGTCAGAGCAGAGCCCGACGCGGGGCTCGAACCCACGAACTGGGAGCTCGTAACCTGAGCCAAAGTCAAGAGTGGGACGCTCAACCGACTGGAGCACCCAGGAGCCCCCGGATGAGGTTATCTGCATGAAATTCGCGCAGTGAGGTCCTCTGCCTTCGGTCAGGTGACCCGCCAAGACGGCTCCACGGTTCTCACATCAGTGCCAGAAGGATGACACAGCCACTTAGGTCAGCGACTCTCAAACTTCCTCTCTTTGTGCAGCAGCGCGAGTGTCCATAGCGTGGAGCACCTGCAGGCGGAGGGGGTCCTGCGGGCTCCGGGACGTCGTGGGCCCTCCCGCCCCCCCCAGGCTGCCGCCTACTCTCAGGGCTTTGCAGTTCCCGAAGACCATGGGACTCGGGCTCCATCTGGCAAAACACGCGAGCTGCTCACGCTTGCAAACCGCCTCTGGCATCGAGGCCTGAGGGGCATTTCTCCTGGGGTCCTTCGGAAGAGGCCCCGCTGGTGACTGGCCTTTAATGGCAAGTCCGCCCCGTGCGTGGTGGGCGTGACCCACCCGCTTTCATCTTGGTCTCACGCGAGACCGGCGCTTGGAAAGACCTCGATCAATTGAAAAATAATTTGAAATTCAGCCTCTTCAAGTATGTTTGAAATCTGCGGTGACCCTGTCCGCTGCGCCGAGGGCCCCAGGGGTGCAGACGTGGGTCTGTGGGTCTGTGGCCAAGGATCGGGCCACGCAGAGCTGGGTTCTTCTCACTGGCTCTGCTCCGCTGCTGCTTCTCAAACCGTGGTGCACAAGGGAACCAGCCGGGCCCTTGTGACGGTGCAGCTTCCGTTCCGGAGGCGGCTGAGACGCGGGCACCCGTCGGCAGGCGCCCAGGCGGTGCCGTTCCTGCGTGGAACAGCGTTCCAGCGTCTGCACTGCAGGTCGGTCGTGAACGTCTGCTCGCCCTCACCTGGGTGCCCTGCTCATCTCGGATCCCGTAAAGTGCAACCGCGTCCCGTGGGGCCTCTGGCGGATTTGCTGTGTGCTGGGGCGGGGGGAGGGGCTCGGGTGGGCACACGGAGCGGCCCCCCTGCCAGGGGGACTCAAACAGGAGAAAGTGCCCGCCAGCCGATGGATGCCTTTTCCGAAATAAGAGTCCAGCCGGAGGAGCTTCAGAAACCTCCTGCTGTCCTTTGTCCTTTACTGAAATAAGCGTAATTTGCACATTTCTAGCCTGCACAGCGAGGTGGAAACCGTACAGGGCTGGCTCTGCTGACACGGCCCGCTAAGTGTGTCATCCACGTTTTCAAGGCGCCCTGCTAGGAGGACAAGATTAGGGGGCCCCCCGGGCCGCTCCCCTTGGAAGCCAGGGCCCTCCTGGCGCGCCAAGGTGGAGCGTGACCCTGTGTCGGTGGCAGGCTTTCTGGGCTCTGCAACGTGCACATTACCCTTCGTTAAAAATCGCTGAGGAAGTGAATTCCGAGTGCCCTCTCTCCCCTGTCTCCACTTCAAAGGGCTGTGTGAGATCTTCATTAAAATTAATCAGAATCACGTGCCTGCCGTGCTCTGCTCCCGCTCCTTCGTTCCTCCTGTGTGTCTAGAGGACAGACACGCTCTTGCACGCTTCTCATTAGTGGGACGGGACGAGGGAGGGACATCACGTCAGCTCCCGGCTCCCTGGGGAGCCTCCGCCAGCTCTTCAAACTTACGGGGACGGGATCCAAGTGCGTCTGGTGCATTTCCAATCACCTCCTACATCCGAGGCAGGGAAATTTGTTTGCTTTTTGCAAAAAGCTTCTTGTCGTTTGGAGGGCAAGAAAACCTTCCCGGAAGCAGGCAAAAAGGCCATCGGTGCTCCCGTGAGAGCCTCCGGGCTTATTACCACACTATTTCTCCGCCCAAGAAACGTCCGCGAGTGAAAACAAGTCAGCTACACAAACCGCCCGGGATCGCTATGGAGAATGTGCTGACCATCTCGGGGGAGTTTAATGGTTCTTACCTTTGTGTCTCCAACACACCCAAGACACAGAACGTTCCTCTTGGGAACGGTAGCCACCCCAGGGGTAGGTCAGTGCACAGGGGCTGTGGCAGGGGGCGAGTGTGCAGGGGGGCCTCCTGGGTGCCCTGGTGGTCTGGGTTCAAGCCCAGCCAGTGCTTACCAGCTTCACAACCTCGAGAGGTGTGAGGATAAAAGATACGTTTGTGTTCGTGCACTTGTGCACACACACGGGTGTATGGGTTGTGCGTATGCTTCTACGTGTGTACGTATGTTGGAATAGGCATGTGTATGTTGGCACGTATGTGTGTGCACACAAGGACACGCGTTTACACCTGCATTTATGTTGGCACGTATGGGTGCGTGCTTGCATGAGTGTGTCGTATGTGTATATGTGCACACGCGTGTGCACACACACATACTTGCACACTTGCGTATATGCACGTGTGTGCCTATGTTTGTGTGTGCATCGCCCAGCACCGGCAAAGGATGGCTCTGCTCATTTTGCCCAGTGAAAGCAGGTCTGCAGCGGGTGGGAGCCGTGCATGGAGGTGTGGAGTCTCTGACCCGCACTCAGGCCTGGCGGTCCCCAGGGCCGGCCCTTCCCCACACCGGCCCTCCTGTAAGGTTGTTGCGGCGTGTGGCACGACCGGGTTTTGCCACGTCTCAGGGCCTGTGGAGGGGGGCCTGGTGGAAGAGGACATTGTTGAGGGCAAAAGGGACAGTCTGGCGATAGGTAAGGCGGGGCCAACTGGCAGCTGTCCCGGGTCCCCATGGCCAGGTGTCCTCAGCCTCGGCCGAGGCAGCCCGGGGCGGGGGGTAGTGTTTGTCTTCCCATAAGTCCGTAGCATACTTTCAGCCCCGCTCGTGGCAGTGTAGCCTTCCGGGTGTGACTGGCTCCACGGGGAGCCTCTCTGGTGCTGGAAGACCGGCCCCTGCTCCTCAGCCGAGGTGTGGGCTGGAGAAGGAGACCTCAGTCTGAACGGAACGTACGTTACCATGTGCTCAGCGACCCAGGGTCCCCTTTACAGAGAGGACCCAGAGGCTCAGAGAGGACCGTAACTTGTCCCAGCTCGCATGGGCAAAGGACTGCGATCGGGGTCTCATGTGCTGGGTCCGTGCTCCAGGCCACTGAACAACAGGCGTGCCTAGCTCGCTGTGTGACTCGAGGTGGGTGGCTTTGCCTCTCTGAATCCCAGTTTCGCTGGGGGCAGAGAAAGCGTACTGGACTGTTAGCGCTGCCGTGACAAATACCACGGGCCCGGGGCTGTAAACAACAGCTGTTTATTCTCCCGCGGCTCCGGAGGCTGATGTCTGAGACCCGGGTGCCAGCGTGCCGAGGGCCCCATGACCACCTCTGTCACCCTGCTCCGTGAGCTGCGCGATGTCCCTCCTGGCACCCATTTTCCCCAGAGCCCCCAAGGCACGGTCCCACACTTCTCCAAGGGCAGGGGCCGGGGGGCACGTGACAGCAGCGACCTTGAATCAGCGTTAACGTTGGCCGTGCCATTCGGAGCTGGGCCAAGAGCCAAATGCTCTCAAGTTACTGCCGGGTTTTAAGTTACCCAGAAGGCAGGATGTGTGCGGACCCTCAGGGCGCGTTTTCCGCTGATGAAATCAATCAGTAATTAATCGTTCTGTGGAGGTGGGGAAAACACTTCGCGGCCACGCACCTGCAGGCAGGCACTCTCCTCTGGCTCTCCCCACCTCTTCCCTGTGCGGGAGGGAGGCGAGCCGTCTGGATGGGGGCAGAGGGCCAGGTGTTGTTTTCAGTTTCTCTGTGCGGGGCGGGGGGGGGGGGGGTAGGGCTCAGGGAGAATCCCCTCCCACATTTCGGGGTGGGATCTTCCCAGCGGCCAGCAGGCTCTTCAGTCACGTGATGGGGCCGCACTCACGTCCAGTCTGTGCTCTACTGTGGCTCCCAGTCTCCTCTGTCGTGTTCGGGCTTTTGAACAGGAAGGCGCACTCCATCATCCTCTGGGATCTGGCGGCCCTGCCCCTGTGTCGGGGGATTTGGCGGGGGCCCAGCCGGTTAGCGCAGGCGCAAGCCTCCGGGTCTCTCTGGGCCTTTGCCTTCCCATCTGGAGACAGGGTTCGGTCGGGCGGTCTCCACCGAGACGTCCTGCTCTGGACGCTGCCTTGGTGGGAGTGCCGTTCGAGCTTGTGTGGTCTTTAGTGGGCCTGACCTTCCCCGTGAGGACGAGACACCAAATGTCTCAGCAGACTGCTGTCACGGCTGACCGCTGAGTGAAAACAAGCAAAACCACCTTAGGTGTGGGGGACACTCGACAGTTACAGAGGCACACATGCTGAGGTCATCCTGACACCTGTCCTGCGGCCCAGCCCAGCTTCTCCGGCGCTTGAGATCCCTCCCGGGGCCCCAGGAAGGGGGCCCCGTGGAGAGTTGGGGGACAGCTAGGTTAGCCTTTGGAAGGGAGGCCTGGGGAATGAGGCCGGCAGCGGGCGCACAGGCCGTGTGCAGCACTAACACTGTCGCCTCCCAGGGAACGTTGATGTTTCCGCAGAACGCTCTTTGCAAGAGGCTGAGTGGACACGCCACAGTCACCAGGAATTAATTCCTCCCGGTGCTGGAGGCTGGACGTCCAGATCCGGCTGCCTCTGGTGAGGACCTCGTCCCCGGCGGGGGACGGCGCTCTTTCCCCCACCTGTGTCTCTCCTTCCTACCAGGGCCCCACCCTCGTGCCCTCATCTAAGCCCGGTCACCTCCCAAGGCCCACCTGCAGCCCCTGGTTAGGGGTTAGGGCTTCGGGCTTCAGCAGCGGACACTGGGTGGGGGTGGAGGGGCACACTTCAGTTCCCTGCGGAGGTGATGGTCGGGCTGTGCTGGGACACTCTGCCTGGGGGGGGGGGGGTTCATCACTAGATGAACAAAGACAGAACGGCCGTGCTCAGAGGAAGAGGCGGCCGTTCCAGCGAGAACTGAAACGTCAGGGGCGCGGCCTGGGGGAAGACGAATGTCGGGCGTGTTTCGCCGCGGGCTGCGCGGAGAGTGACGCGGTGTGGGCGGCGCTGTCTGGTGCGGGATCACCGGGCGGGCACGTGCGGGGCTGACTGCTGGCCTGAGACCTGTTCTTGGCCGTCTTCCTTTGCTGCCCTGACGGCTCGCGGTTGGGGTTGATGAAGGTGAGCCTGTCCCGTGGACCCCGTCGGCAGGATGGGCCGGCCTGGTGACCGGAGTGTGGCCGGGCGACTCAGGGTCGTCTGGCTGAGGACGGGAGGCAGGGCTGGCGCCTCAGGGGACAGAGCAGCGCAGATAGCGCTCAGCGGCGCACGGACCGCTGTGCCCCAGGCTGGCGCAGTGGGGGCTGCCCCGCACTAGGGGGCGCTGTCTCCGCACCCACCCTTCTTTGCTGCCCCACTGGGACCCCCACCCCACCCACCCCGGGCCTCATGCTCTCGCCCCGTCCCACCTGTCTCACTGGGCTCTGACCCTGCGGGCCCCCTCCTGCAGTGGGGTCCCCGGGGCCCGTCCCCTTGGGGCGACATCACCAGGCTGCCTGTTGCCAGTAACCGCGGACGCACCGGCCGGGCGCCCTCGAGGCACACTGAGTCACGGCCAGCCTTGCCCCACACCCCAGCTGTGCGGTCCAGGGGACCGCGCCCTTTCCCTGCCCTCCCCCACCTCCGTGTGCCCTGGGGGGTAGGGTCCCCTGCTGCCGTTGTCACCCCTCACATGGGCTGTCCATGACGTTTGGTACTGCTGCTCCCACACCGTCCCGCCGGGGCCTGCTCCCCGACCCTGTGTCTGCGCCCCCTTCCAGCCCCTCTGCGGGCCAAGCACCAATGGCATCCTGTCACTCTCCTCCCTGGCTCCCACCCCCCTCCATCCTTCCTCCACCCTGGTCCATGGGTTCAGGCCCCTCTCAGGGCTTACTCACACCCTCTCTGGTTATTACACCCGTTACAGGTGTCTGATCGCCCCCAGATCTTCCCCGCAGGTCTCAGTCCTGTCGCCCCGTGTCCCTGGCACCAGGCACAGCACGCAGTCCGCAGGACCTGTGGCCTGAGTCGCCTCTGTGGTGGCTGGGCCAGCCTGGCCTCGGTTTCTGTGGCGTCCCCCGCCTCCCGTGGGGTCTCAGATCTGCGGTCACAGCTCGGTCCTGGCCCTGCCATACCCCGGGCGCTTGACCCGGACAAGCCAATCAGGTCCTCTGCGTCTCCTCTGTGTCGTGAGTCACTCGTGTAAGAGAACGGGCGTGAGTGTGCTTCCTGTGTGAGCCTCAGCCAGCTGTGTGTGTGACGGGTGTGTTTCCGTTTGAGCTGCAGCTCTTCTGAAGCCTCTGGTCTCAGTCCCGAACTTAGGGAATATCGCAAAACTAAGAGCTCTTGGCTGGGAAGTCCTCAGGTTAAAGGAGAGGGTGGGCGTCAGGACAGCAGGACAAAGCCTCATCTGCATCACACACAGTCCTTCCGACCACGTCTCTCCTGCCGAGCTGCTTATGCTGAGTTTCATGTAGTTTCAGATTCTTAAATTAAAGCCGATCTTGTGTTTTTTCTACTGAATGTTCTGCATGTTTGTTTGATGCTGGCCGGCTTGGCTTGCGGTCTGTGGCGATCACCAGCGGACAGGCAGGTATGGCTGCTGACAGTTTCAGGACACTTTCTGGGAGAAAGTCTGAGTGTTGAGAAAATCCCCCCGCTGACGTGATTGGTTCCGTGAATGGGTGAGGAGGGCCGTTCTTGGTCTTAGTGAGCTGGTCGGCGAGGACGGTCGCATGGGGACTGTTACGAGGACGTCACTGGGGTCATGGCGTGAGGACCAGTCACCGGGCCAGCCTGCGGTGATGGGAAGTATGGAGGAGGTGAGGGGCAGCACTGGTGACCCCCCCAAGCTCCGGTGATGGGACTGCAGGTGGTGTGCAAGCCGGCCTTGCTGGAAGACTAGTGACCCTAGGAGCATTCCCAGGATCCGCCTCGCCCTCTTCCTTCTCCCTTCCTTCCCCCCCACCAGCGGGTGGTGGAGGGTGACCCGTGTGCCCCTTTGCAGAAGTGTGGTCTGCTCAACTTGGTCTGGGGCCAGGTGCAGGAAGACGGGCTGGGACGGAGGACAGACAACCTTGTCCATGGACGTAACCGGAGGGGCCTCGACTGAGTTCAGGATTAGGGATGCACCGCGGGCCCCCTTCGTTCCATAGTGTGTGTGAGTTTTAGGCGAGGTGTGTCTTCCTCTGGAAAACACATCAACAGTGACCCGTGAAGAACCTTCCAGGGTCTGTCACACACGTGACCTTGAAGAGACTAAGAGGACAGATGGACGTTTTCCGTCTCCTCTTGTGCGTGTGTGCGTGTGCGTGTGCGATGTTGAACAGGAGGCAGGCCGGATCACCCACGCACCAACCAACTTTGATCTTGTTGTTTTCTACAGGAGACATGGGTGACAAAGGACAGAAGGGCAGTGTGGGTCGCCATGGAAAAATTGGTCCCATTGGTTCTAAAGGTATTTGCGACGCGCTTCTTGCCCTATTCCTTCCCGGGCTCAGGGTGCGGGAGCTCGAGGATGGTTGCAGACTGGCCAGTCCCGCCTGGCGGCTGTGCTTCTGTGTGCTTTCTACGCGATGCTGTGGTCTCAGGGTTTGCAGCGGGCAGTGGTGGTCAGACTCACCTGCTGGCTGTGCGCCCACCAGGGCGGGGCGAGGGCTCCTGTCCTGGAGGGCGCGCAGGGCACCCGGGAGGGGGATCCGGGGCTGGTGTGCTTGGCAGGACGGTCACTACCACTTCCGTAACCAGTTTAACGAGACGCCGGAGCCCCGTTTCACTGATGGAAGGATGGTATTCCGGAAACGCTGTCTGTCCACCTCCAGCTCTGGTGATTTTTTGAAACTGTGGGGTGTCTCTGAGTGCGAACGGGGCCCAGGAAGGCAACAGCCAGTCAGGGCAGCCCTCTAGTGACGAGACGCCTGCACTTGCCTGGGTCCGTGTCGAGACCTCCTCTGACCGTACGGCCCTGCAGGGGCGGGCAGGTCAGGATGTGGCCTCGAGCCACACAGCCCCTCTGTCTCTCTCGCCGCCCAGTCAGCAAACCCTCCCTGGGCCCCTGGTGTGCCCTGTGCTCTCAGTAAGCGAGGCCACGGGGGTCTCCCCACCTCCCCCAAGGGTGCTAATGAGGCGGCCGAGGCTGGGGACAGCCAGGGCTTGGCAACGTGAGGGTGGGGCGCAGGGGGCGGGTCCGTGTGGTCTGCCCAACTCTGGTGCTGGGTTTCTTCTGCCTCAGTAACCTGCCTCGGGGGTTTGGGCTGCGAGTGGGTTCGGGTGGTTTGTTCTGATCGGTGGTCACGCACCTCCCCCGGCCTCAGCCCGTCCCCGGCAGGTTCTCGGCCAGGAGTGTGACGGCCGCTGTGGCCAGCTCAGCGGAGCTCAGGTGCTCCGGGGAGCACCTGTTCAGGATGGCCCACTCCTTATGTAAAGAGCACATAGATAGATACGCGTGGCACAGAGAGAGACGTGTGCTTTGCAAAGGCTCTGAAAAATCGCGGTAAAGCATTCCTAGTATAAGATCTGCCACGTGAGCGATTTTCAGGCGTACAAGTCAGTGGGATGAAGTACCTTTGTGATGTACCACCTTCACCACCGTTTGCAAAATGTTCTCATGGCCCCGGAGAGAAACTCGGTCATCGTGAGGCAGCGTCCCCCGGTCCCCTCCCTCAGCCGTGGTCACCACTACTCTTGGGGTCCATGACTTTGTGTGCTCTAGGTTCTAGGTCATTCACGTAAATGGAATCCTACTAGATTTGTCATCTGTGTCTGACTTATGTCACAGAGTGTAGCGTGTTCTAGGCTCCTCTGTGTTGTAGCTAGGTCAGCATTTCCTTCCTTTTTAAGGCTGAATCATGGCCACACCGCATCTTACTTATTCACGTGTCTGTCGGCAGAGATTCGGGCTGTTTCCACCCGTCAGGTCCTGGTAGGTGCTGCGCAGAGCGCCATGGATGTTGGCATACGAGTAGGGATGTGTCTGCTTTTCACGTACAGCGTGTGCTCTGAATAAATGTCTGTGTCTCACCGCAGGACAGCTTGCCAGCAAGCCCCTCGTGCAGCTTAGTTTATGTGCTCGTCAGGCTGACCTGTCTGTCATTCCTGAGCCCTGATGCTGGTGAGAGTCACAGGGGTCTTCTGGACGGACCTGGCGCGCTCTCCCCCCTCCCCCCCCCCTTGACAGAATGTGCTGAGACTGCACAGAGGGAGGGGACACTGGTCCTCCACCGCCCACGCCAGCTGGATGTTTAGGCTCTCCGGGAGGAGAAGGCGCTGTAGGAGTGCTCACGCGCCTTCGTACATTCGTTGTGTATTTTATTGTTTTATTTTATATTTATTTTATCTATTTTATTTTTTTAAAGTTTATTCATCTTAGGGTAGCCAGGAAGCTTGGTGGCCATGGTGGTGTCCAACCCCTTTCCTTTTTAAACAACATTTTTTTTTTAACATTTATTTTTGAGAGAGCAAGACAGAGCACGAGTGGAGCAGGGGCAGAGAGAGAGAGAGAGAGGGAGACACAGAATCTGAAGCAGGCTCCAGGCTCTGAGCTGTCAGCACAGAGCCCGACACAGGGCTTGAACTCACAGACTGTGAGATCATGACCTAAGCTGAAGTCGGACACCTAACCGACTGAGCTACCCAGGCGCCCCTCACCCCCCGCCTTTCCTTTATAAGCCGCGGGGCAAGGTTGGGCAGGAGGGCTGCATGGCACATCCTGTCTCCAGGAGGCAGCGTGACAGGCCAGGTGGGGGCCCTGGTGCCCTTGGAGAGGGCTCAGGAAGGACTCTCTACTCCATTGGGGTGAGACTGTCCCCAGGTCCACCCCAGTGCCCACGTGACACGTTCTCCCTGAGTTTCCCTGCCATCATGAGGGCACAGGTAGGAGTCAGGGTTAGTTGTTACTGACCCAGGGGGTTAAAGGTTCATGACGTGAACCTACAAATTGTTCTATGAGACATCTGGGGTTTTTGGAGTCGATTTAAAGAAGGATCGTCTGGCAGTCTCTAAAATCTAGTGATAGGCCTGTGTCCCATGTCACATCGAGAGAGCCTGAAGAATTAGAGATCTATAGAATACAACTCTCTGTATTCACAGCAAAAAGAGGGTCCAGGGGAAACTCCTAGGATGTTACCATGGAAGAAACAACACTGTTATCCAGGGGAAGATCCTAGGACACGACACACGGAACGTTGTTAACCCTGATAATTCTGAACTTGAGTGACGTGTCCCAGCTCCACTTGGTGATTTTGACTTTGCTTGCCTTTTTCAGGTGAAAAAGGAGATTCTGGTGACATAGGGCCCCCCGGCCCTAATGGAGAACCAGGTATGGCACAGAGGGCCCAAGGGTTTGTAAAAAAAAAAAAATGTATTAAAACTTGCACTTTCTCCCAATCTCACTGAAAAATAATGACATACCTCCCTGGAGAAGGTTAAGACGTACAGCACGACGGTTTGATTCACAGATACCGCAAAGCGGCCACAATGGGTTCCACTAACATCCGTCTTCTCGTGTAGACACAATAAAAAGAAAAGACGGAAGAAAGCAGGACTTGCGAGGAGAGCTCTGGGGACTGGGTCTCTCGGCAGCCTCCCGTGTGCTACAGAGCAGTGTTAACTTTGTGTATCGGATCCCTGGTGGGCATCTATCTTAGCCGGGGTGGGGGTGGGGCGTCTGCACCGTCTGACCCCCGGCCTCCAGCTCCCCTCCCCCACCACACATGTGAGTGAGGTCCTGCAGGATTTGTCGTTCTCTGCCTGGCTCACCTCACGCGGCAAGAATGCCTTCAGGTCCATCCATGGACAAGGGAGGGGCAGGGAGAGAGGGAAAGGCAGGGAATCCCAAGCGGGCGCGCTCCTGGGCCCTCATTTCCTCGGATGCTCTGGCTTCTCTGCTTCCGCACGGTCGCCGTCCCCAACCCCACGGTCTGAGTTGCTGCCACAAGGCCACCCTCCACCCACCTCCCCTCTTCCTTCCACGGCAACAGAGCCCGATTTTAAAACAGGTGGGTCTCTGGGGCACCTGGGTGGCTCCGTCGGTTATGCCTCTGACTCTTGGTTCCGGCTCGGGTCATAGTCTCACGGTATGTGAGTGTGGGCTCCACACAGACAGCATGGAGCCTGCTTGGGATTCTCTCTCTCTCTCTCTCTCTCTCTCTCTCTCTGTCGTCCTCCGCCCCTCCCCCACTCATGCGCTATCTTAATAAATAAACTTTAAGGTACAAATAAAATAAAACAGGTTGGGCTTGGTCCTGTCCTGCTGAAGTTCCCGCACCCCTCCCCTCGCCTTGGGGACAGAGCCCGCAATCTGGGTGTTCCGGCCTCCAAGGCCCGGCTTGCTCCTCGCCGAATGCGCTTTGTATCGGGGGGGGGGGGGGGGGCGGCTACCCCGGGCACGGTCCCGTCCGGTCTCACTAACACAGGGGCCGGCGTCCGCAGGCATCCCGTGTGAGTGCAGCCAGCTGAGGAAGGCCATCGGGGAGACGGACAACCAGGTCAGCCAGCTGACGGCGGAGCTGAAATTCATAAAAAATGGTACGCGCAACCCCAGCCCAGGGGGGCGGGGCGGAGGGAGTACGGAGGGACTCGGGCGGCCGTGTCCCCACGTCCGCGTCCCGCGGGTGTGCGCGTGCGGCGCCCCGAGTGTGCTTACAGAACGCGAGCGCTCACTTTCCAGCACTGCCCCCCCCCCGCAGCTGTCGCCGGCGTGCGCGAGACCGACAGCAAGATCTACCTGCTGGTGAAGGAGGAGAAGCGCTACGTGGACGCGCAGCTGTCGTGCCAGGGCCGCGGGGGCACGCTGGGCATGCCCAAGGACGAGGCCGCCAATGGGCTGATGGCCGCCTACATCGCGCAGGCCGGCCTGGCCCGCGTCTTCATCGGCATCAACGACCTGGAGAGGGAGGGCACGTTCGTGTACTCGGACCGCTCGCCCATGCAGACCTTCAACAAGTGGCGCAGCGGCGAGCCCAACAACGCGTACGACGAGGAGGACTGCGTGGAGATGGTGGCCTCGGGCGGCTGGAACGACGTGGCCTGCCACGTCACCATGCACTTCCTGTGCGAGTTCGACAAGGAGCACGTGTGAGCGCGCCGCGCACGTGGCCCCAGCGGAGCAGTGCGCACGCGCGCGGGCCCCCAGGCACCTGCCGCCTGCGCGGGGCGGGGCGGGGCCCCACTGGGGGGCGGGGCGACGGCGGCCTCTGAACCGCCCGGGAGGAAAGAGGTTTCCGGGAGTTATTTCTCAAGTGAGGTTTTATCACTTGTATTGTAGCCAAGTCTCATTATGGAATCATTACTCAGAATTGCTCTTGCCTTTGTCCTGACTATAAAATAAAAGCTTAAACATGATAATCGTCAAGTACCAACAATGGTAGTGGGCTCTTGAATCACTGTCTTCCTTTGAATTTCTGTCTGGAAAAGAACCCACGTGACTCCAGCCAATAGTTCTGTAAGTGACGATAAAATCTATGTTCCTTTCCACTACTGTCCAAGCAGGGACATTTTGCTTGCTGCAAACGCAGGTTTCGGGGAAAGGAAAAGTTCTCTAGACCTGACAGGTGAGTGCCTGGTGTTACTGTGTTGCCTTGGTTTCTCCAGGAGCTTCAGGTGTTACTGCCCAAACTTACCCCGAACCTAGTGTCTTGCGAAAACAAATATTAAGTGTCTCACGCTTCCCGTGGATGAGGACTTTTTTGGGGGGTTTAGCTAGACCCTCGTGCCTATGGGCAGGATCCGGCTCTTTGTCCCCTGGGCCCCTCTGCTGGGCAGCTCTCAACACAACGGCTGGCTGTGTCAGAGTCGTGAGGAAGGGCCAGAGCAGGACCGTGATGGTCCTTTGTGACCTGGTCTGGGAAGTGATGTGCCGTCCCATCACTATATTCTGTTCACAAGGAGTGAGCCACCATGTCTAGTTCAGCTTGGGGAGGGGATTTCACAGGATGGGGAGGCCAGGTCCACTGGGAGCCATTCCAGAACTTTCTGCTATGATCACCTGTGCTTCTTCTCCGCTCTGTGCGTCAGAATCCCTAGTAAAAAGTAAACCTCTTCCTGTTTCAAGAATACAACACGTGAGCACATACAGAAGACCCAGCAGAGCACATCTGATAGGATGTCAACCCCCGGGCGTGAAGTCAGAACCACTGCCCCTAATTGAATCCCCCGACTTTTCTTTTTTTTTTTTTTTTCAACGTTTATTTATTTTTGGGACAGAGAGAGACAGAGCATGAACGGGGGAGGGGCAGAGAGAGAGGGAGACACAGAATCGGAAACAGGCTCCAGGCTCTGAGCCACCAGCCCAGAGCC
>NW_024412419.1:2444838-2472630 GCF_014898765.1 Herpailurus yagouaroundi
TGTGTGGTCTCGCACAGTTTCTGTGGCCCAGGAGCGTGGGGGCAGCTGAGCACGGTGGTTCTGGCCAGGGCTCCTCCTGGGTGGCCCTCGCGCCTCTCGGGGAAGGAGCCGCGGTCGCCCGCATGCGGGGCCCCCGCTGGGCTCGTCGCTGGCTCGGGGCTGGTCCGGCACCACCGCTCTCTCTGCTCTTGCTGTCCTCACCCCCCAGCAGAGGCGACTGCAATCGCGTGCGCCGTGGGGGACGAGGCTCTGGGCTGCCACACGTGGCCACCGAGCACGTGGAATTTAGCTAGTGAGACAGGATGTAAATTTAAAATTTCATCGAACTTCTATTAAAAACATTTAAATGTTTTTCCAAAGTTTGTTTATTTTTGAGAACGAGAGAGCGTGCGTGTACGGGCGAGAGCCAGCGGGGGAGGGACAGAGAGGGAGAGAGAGAGTCCCAAGCAGGCTCCACACCGCCAGCCCGGGGCTCGAACTCACAGACCGGGAAATCATGACCTGAGCGGAAGTCAAGAGTCCGATGCTCAACTGACCGAGCCACCCAGGCACCCCGTGAGTTTAAATTTTAAGTATAATTTTAGGTAACCGGCGGCTGGATGCTGCGGCCTGTAGACCCTCGCCCTCCAGGTGTGGTCGCCGACCTGCCCTCCAAGCATCGCCTGCTGCGCGTCAAGGTCCCGGCGCCTCTCGAATCTGCAGTCAAAACTCGCCTTTGAGCAGACTCCCCAGTGGCCTGGACGCACAACAGACTTGGGGAGCCGGGCTCCAGGCGTGGACGGGCGGGTCGGGCGGCCTTGGCCAGCCCCTGAGCATCCCTCTTGGCCGTTCTCTGTGCCGGGGCCTAGACTCAGGTAATGGGTAAAGGGATTATCGGGACAGGGTCCCAGGGTCACATCTGTGAATTTGATGCACCATCTGCTACGTACAGAGGGACAGGATGTGGCCCGTGTTCTTAAGAATCGCTTCCAGAAGGGTAGACAGACGTGTCAGCACGGACCTGAGGACGTGGGCACTGGGGAGAGGCCGGGAGCTTCCCGGAGGTTCCATCAGGGAGAGCTGGGGGGCAGGAAGGCAGAAGGGCAGGCCAAGCCTGGTGAAGAAAACCAGGGACCGTGACAGACTCCCACACCGCACTACCTGCCCCCCGGGCCTCCCAGGCCACGTGATTGGGACCCCCCTCCCCGGACGCTCTGAGCTCCTGCTCCCGTTCCCTGGCTCAGGACTCAAGTGGCCTTGGATAGATCTTCTTCCTCCGGAGCTCAGTTTCTGCACCTGTGAGGCAGGACCCGCCTGCTGTCCAGGGTGGCGTGGCCACGAGGGCCAGCCGCCATGTACCTGTGCTGTTCCCGCCTCACGGAGACCTCTTCCTCCAGACCGTGGGCTCCAGGGCAGGGACCTGAGTCTGCCGCCGGCCACCAGGGGCAGCACCGCTTATCAAGGTCCAGGAGGTCACATGAAAACTCCGGGGGCGCCTGCATTTTCCTAGGGCCGAGAGACCTTCCCCTCTGACGGATCCCCCAAAGGCTGTCATCTCCAGAAGCATTGCCGGGTGTGCAGAGTAAATGCATTTGCACGAACCTTCTAGAGACAAGACTGAGTGATAGCTGGCCAGGCCAGGAGCGGGAGGCCACTCACTAGGCACAGTGGGGGTGGGTGTTTGTGGGAGGGACTGGGATGTGGGTCTCCAGCAAGGCTCCGTGAGACTCCTTGGCTTCTCCAGGAAGAGTGCTCCACCTCCCAGCCGCCTCCCCCCGTTGCCCTTATGACATCACACAAGCTCGGCCAACCTCCAGAAAGTTCCGTCTTGCTAGGTGAGGGCCCTATAATTCTCTCCTGCGGGCACCAGACCACCACGGGACCTGGGCTGGCTTGTGGGGAGCAAGAAATCCAGCCCTAAACACTGGACCTCGGATTCCGAGGTGAGGGTAGGGTCCCCTTTGTACATAACTTCCCATTTTAACGCTGTCCTTGCCACGGTTTGGGGGACGAATGGCACCATGGGCATCTGCCAGCTGGAAGTAAGGGCGGGGGTGGGTCCCCAAACCCTGTGGACCTGGGGCCGGGCGTGGGGCTGGCCAGACACCAGGTGGTGTTTCCAGTGAGGTGCCAGGCTGGACCCTGCTCCCCTGCTGTTCGTCCTCTCCCCACCTCACATTTAAAAAAAATTTTAGGGGCGCCTGGGTGGCGCAGTCGGTTGAGCGTCCGACTTCAGCCAGGTCACGATCTCGCGGTCCGTGAGTTCGAGCCCCGTGTCGGGCTCTGGGCTGATGGCTCGGAGCCTGGAGCCTGTTTCCGATTCTGTGTCTCCCTCTCTCTCTGCCCCTCCCCCGTTCATGCTCTGTCTCTCTCTGTCCCAAAAATAAATAAATGTTGAAAAAAAAAATTAAAAAAAAAATTTTATTGGGGCTCCTGGTGGGGGAGGTCAGCCAGTTAAGCATCTGACTCTCAATCTAGGCTCAACTCATGATCTCATGGTTCATGGGTTTGAGCCCTGTGTCAGGCTCTGTGCTGACCGGGCAGAGCCTGCTTGGGATTTTCTCTGTCTCTTTCTCTCTCTGCCCCTCCCCTCCTCCTCTCTCTCTCTCTCTCAAAATAAATAAATAAACTTAAACACATTTTATTTATTTATTTTAAGTCCAGTGTAGTTAACATACAGTGTAATATTGGTTTCGGGTGTATGATACCGTGATTCGTCACCTGCAGACGACAGCCAGGGCTCATCACAAGTGCCCTC
Organism: Herpailurus yagouaroundi; assembly: GCF_014898765.1. Classification (NCBI taxonomy): domain Eukaryota; kingdom Metazoa; phylum Chordata; class Mammalia; order Carnivora; family Felidae; genus Herpailurus; species Herpailurus yagouaroundi. Next base: position 2,447,576 of record NW_024412419.1, read on the forward strand.
CTCAATGGCCATCTCCCGCCTGGCCCACCCTCCGCCCAGCTCCCATCTGGTAACCATCGGTTTGTCCTCCATACGTAAGAGTCTGTCTCGTGGTTCCTCTCCCTCTCTCTCTTTTTCCCTTTACTCATTTGTTTCTTAAATTCCACGTATAAGTGAAGTCATGTGGTTTTTAACTTTCTCCGACTGTCTTCACTTAGCATTACACTCTGGCTCCATCCGTGTTGTTGCAAGCGGGGAGATTTCATTCTTTCTCACGGCCGATATTCCATTGTGTGTGTGTGTGTGTGTGTGTGTGTGTGCATCAGTCCATGGACACCTGGGCTCTTTCCCTATCTTGGCTGCTGCAAATAACGCCGCTATGAATGTCAGGGTGCCCGTGCCCCTTCGAATTAAGTGTTTCTGTACCCCTGGACAAATACCCGGTAGCGTGATTGGGCCTCGTGGGGCGCATTCTTGTCTGTGGTGGGAGACTCTTCACGCCATGGGCTCCGAGACTGGGGGGGGGAACAGACAGACACTAGTCGTGCGGCTCCGGGGGAGACAGTGAAGACTTCACTGTTTTCTTGATGGGTAATGGACGGGCGGGGCTGTGCTCTGACACAGGGGCCGGGGCGGCCTCCCTGGAAACGCGTCCCCTCCCTTGCGTGACCGTGTGACCCTGCCTCTCCGGGCTTCTCTGCGGCGGGTACAATCGTGTGTCGCTCTCCGGCTGGCGTGAGGAAGGCACGAGGACAGGAGTGGAGATTCGGGGCTGAGGCTTGCAGACCTTTCTCTTCCGTGTGCCCGTCTCCCGTGGTGACGCTTACTTGATGGAAAGCCTGGCGGGACGCCGCCCAGAGCCAGACCCAGACTTCCCCCGGAGGCCCCGGCTTGCACGCAAGCCTCACTGGGCTACGTGAGTTAAAGCCGGCCTGGCTGGACCCGCCGAGAGGCCGGCACAGCCTGAGCGCGGTCAGCAGGGCACCTGGGGGGCTGAGGGCCGGACGCCCCCAGACACACAGGCCAGCCTGGGGTCCCCAGCGGTGACAGCGAACGTCCTGTGTGCGCCCCCGCGAGTCCCTTATAACGGGCACAGGCGATGAGGCCACAGCCTCTGGCCCCCGGGACCCGAGGGGCCTCGTCGTCCGTCCCAGAAGGCGAAAGCCCGCTGTGCCTCTCCGACCTCGTGTGTCGTGAAGTCCGAATAGAGAACTCTGGGGTGTATCAGGTTGTTGTCACACACCCTCAGGGTCTCCACGCAGATTTGTTATCTTACGGTCTGCAGCTCAGAAGTCCGGCCCAGCTCGGCTGGCTGCTCTGCTGGGTTTCACAGGCGGAGTCAGAGTGCCGGCCTGAGTGCAGGAGGCTCTGGGGAGGGGAGGGGAGGGGAGGGGAGGGGAGGGGAGGGGAGAGGCCGCGTCCGTGCTTGCAGGGCTGAGGTTCCTGGTTCCTTGCTGGGGCCAGCGGCCGCCGCCTATGGGTCCTCCAGGGCTCCGTCCAGCCCTCGCACGCTTCCGGCCAGAGAAAGGTCTCTGCTCGCACCCCGTCTCCTGAGATTAGACGGCGGACTCACCTGGATTGTTCAGGAGCCCCTCCCCCTCTCAGGGTCGGTCAACACACTCGCATCTGCAGAGTCCCCATTGCCGGGTGAGGTCGCACGGTCACAGGGGCCGGCAAAACTTGGTTTTGCACCGTTGCTGGCGCTTTCCTGGCATTGCTGAGAGGCTGCTAGAGAGTTCTAAGATCATTCCTGAACATTGGCCTTATGTCTAACTAAGGTCATTAATGAAAATGGAAACAGTGGTGCCCTCCTGCAACGTGCACTGATGGCCAGATCCTGCCCCAGCAATAGAAATCTCTCTCCTGTGCTACCAGCCCCACCTGGCTTCCGAGCGCCTAAAATATGGCGAGTGTGACCACGAAACTGACTTTTCTTTTGCGTCGGATTAAACCTACATACCCATGTGGCAAGGGCTAGCATCTTCGGGCTGGGCCACCGTCACGCCCTTTGCGTGCTCAGTACCTCACGGGGAGAGTCTCTGCTCTTTGCAGACCTGACTTCTTTGTGGAAAGTGGTGGAAAGGGGTGGGAGTGGCAGCAGAGGGAACTGTGGCTGAATTTTACCTGCATCCCCCTGCCCCCGGCTGTTTCCATTAAATTGCACCGGGAGATTCATGCTCCTCTCGGATTTGTCTTTGGTGGCGCCTCTGGTATTTTACAAGGCCTGTTTGTTTCTCTTTTATCGCGGTGAAGCACCTTCTGACCCGCTGCAGTGGCAGGGGCTTGGCCACAGTTGGAGCCTTAGCAGGAGAATGATGAAGTGACTGTGTCCCGGGAGCCGCCGCGAGGGTCCCTTCACGGCGCCCCGTCCCCCGTGGGGCTCACAGGCTAGGGGGTCAGCCAGGGGCGGGGGGCTGAGGACGAAGCTCGCGGAGAAATCTCTGCCCCAAAGCGATTCACTTCTGCCAATTCCAACAGATGTGTCCAAGCACTAGGTTTCATTTGGAAAGACGAACATCGGCCTCGAGGCCTGGCTTCGCGGTGCTTTTCAGGGAATACACGCGCGTTTCGAGGAGCTTGGGGAAAGCATGTTCATCCGGTTTGAGGAATGGGCTGGATTATGTCACCCTGAGTGCCACCTGCACCTCGGAGGCCGGGACGGGAAACGTCCCGCCTGCTTTACAGCGTCAGCCCCAGAGGGCACCGCTACCCTGACTGATGTTTTCTGAAGACGAGTTTCCCATTTATTGATTTGCTAAATGGAAACATTCATTTCCAGAAGGGAGCAGTCTTTTTTTTAACTTTTATTTATTATCATTATTTTTTTAAATATGAAATTTATTGTCAAATCGGTTTCCATACAACACCCAGTGCTCATCCGAACAGGTGCCCTCCTCAATGCCCCTCACCCACCCTCCCCTCCCTCCCGCCACCCCCACCCCCCAACCCTCAGTTTGTTCTCAGTTTTTAATAAGAGTCTCTTATGTTTTGGCTCCCTCCCTTCCTCTCTAACCTCTTTTTTTTTTTTTCCTTCCCCTTCCCCATGGTCTTCTGTTAAGTTTCTCAGGATCCACATAAGAGTGAAAACATATGGTATCTGTCTTTCTCTGTATGACTTATTTCACTTAGCACAACACTCTCCGGTTCCATCCACGATGCCAGAGCATTCTTTTTTTTTAAAGGAAGAGCAGAAGTGGCTTATTGTCTGATGGAGGGTGGAGCCTAAAAACCGGATGGCTTGAGACTGGTCCCTGGGAGAAGCGTGTCAGACGCCTCCCTGGCTTGCTCTCCCTCCCGCGCACCTGCAGCACGCACTGCCTGGTGGAGGTGATGGGAGGCGCACGGAAGAGAAAGACGGCAAGGATGGCCAGAGCTTCCCCCTCCCGCTGCTCTCCGGCCAGCGGGGAGGCTGGACCGCAGGACCCCGCCCCACGTTGCCGTGACACCTTGCTTTTTCCAGCAAACCCGGTAGCTGGGAGAAGGGGCGTTAAATCGGTGGCTTTGGCAAACTGTTAGAACGCTCCGTCCTGGTGCATAGGGAGCTCGCTGCAACTGCCCGGGGAAAAACATCGGGCCTTTTCAAAAGAACGACCGGGTAAATCAAATGTTTTGTGATCAAGACGCTGAAATACCCAGCAAGGCTTTGCGGTGTGCCCGTGACTGGCCTGGCACTGTGTCACCTTGTCCAGGATACAGGTCGGTTACTAAGCTGTTGCTGTGGGGGGAAAGCCTGCAGCGACCCACAGGCTTGGCCAGGCCCCCGTCTTGGCACCTGTCGGGCTGGCCCTGAGCTCTGCGCTCCTGAGCCCACGTGCTGCCTGCTGGAAAGGCCGCCGAGCCCGAGCTGGGACACGGCAGACCGCCAGTGTCTCGGCCTTGACGGGTTGACCTGGCAGGAGAGCTCTACGCAGAAGCCCTGTGACGTCAGCCTGCGCGTAGGGCGCGTGTCTGTCCTGTGGTGCAGTGTCCGTGGTAGTGTTAGTCTACACGGCGGTGGAGGGCTGGGCTCTTGCGCCCTTGTTGCTCAGTGCTTTCCCCGCACAGCTGAATAAAACTTCCTGGGACGGAAGGTGCTGCGTGTGCTCTGTCCAACACGGAAGCCACGTGTGGTTCCTGAGCACCGACATGTGGCTAGTGGCAGTGAAAACGACATTCGTCATTTTATTTAATTTCGATTAAACTTCCACGTGTTAAATAGCCACGCATGGCCTGTGGCTTCTCGGTTGGACAGAGTAGGTGCAGACGAATGTCGGCCTCTTCTTCCGTGGCCCCCGTGGCCCGTCCCGCCCGCATGCCTGGCACGTGCTGTCTCCCTTGTCCCTTCTTCTCCTCGAGTCCCAGCTCAGGCGTCCGCGCCGGCAGGGAGCTCCGGAGCCCTGGCGGTCGCGCTGCGAGTCCGCCACTGCGATCTTGATCAGCACCGCCGGCCGTGTCTGCGACCTGCCCTCCACGTGAGCCCGCCGCGCAGGTGGGACCCGGTGCCGTCACAGCACTGCCCAGTCGCAGGCCGGTCGACCCGCATGCCGCGCACATGTGCCGGGGGCTCTCGCGTGTCAGTCTCGTCTGGGCGGATCCGGGTCGGAAATGTGGTTCGCGTTCCGGCTGCGTGGTTTATACGGGCTACTTGAGCTCCCAGAGGTGCATTCCCTTCATTTGTAAGATGTGAATAACATAAAATCGCAGGGTTGTTGTGGATCAAAGACATGAAATATGTGGACTGTGCATGACGTTATTGCAAACTCACGATCAGCGTTAGCAGTTTTCTTCTGGACCTTTTCATCCTCAGGAAGATTTTAGTTCAATGAGGGAACCAGTATTTTATCTATTTATGTATGTATTTTTTTTTGAGAGAGAGTGAGTGCATACGTGAGTGGGGGAAAAGCAGAGAGAGAGAGGGAGACACGGAATCCGAAGCGGGCTCCAGGCTCCGAGCTGTCAGCACAGAGCCCGACTCGGGGCTCGAACTCGTGAACCGCGAGATCGTGACCTGAGCCGAAGTCGGAGGCTCAACTGACTGAGCCACCCAAGTGCCCCATGGGAACTAGTATTCTCAAACAGAAAATGAGTTAGAAAACATTATTCACTCACCCGTTTAATGGACAAATAATTACCGTGCAGCCTGTGTGCAGCAGGCAGGGTTCCAAGCCCCGGGGAATCACCGGTGGACCCAACAGATTATTGTCCTCGTGGAGCACACGTCTAGTTGGGAAAGACAGATGATAATAAACCAGCAGATCGTACCGTGTGTCCGCCTGTCAGTCTACCTGGGGGTCAGAGCGGGCCTTCCTGAGAAGGTGATGGTGGAGCACGGGCTTGAAGGGAGGAGAGGGCATGTGCCGCACAGAAGGGGGGGAAGAGCCTCCCAGCAGAGCCACGGAGGTGGGACATGCCCGTGGCACTGGTGGAGGGGGGGGCTGGGAAGGCGTAGGGGGCCCTGGATGGGCTGGTGGGGGAGGGCCCTGTGGACCTCGGAAGGACACCAGCTCCTCCTCTGAGTGACAGGGAAACCACACAGGGTCTTAACTTTTGACTCTACTTAGCAAAAGGTTGGTCTGGTGTCTCGATGAGGACAGACGGCTGCAGAGAGGGAAGGACGGACACAGGGAGGGCCCCCGGGGGTGTTTTCATGACGCAGGAGAGAGACGATGATGCCTCCCCCCACTTTGTCTCTCTTTGTGCGTGTGGACAGTGCATGTAAGACATATAATTTTACCGTGAACGATTTCATCGTGTACAGAAGCAGTTGATCTTTGGACCCCTCACGTACCCATCACCACTGACACGGTTATCGAGTCCTGGCCAGACTGTTTCATCCACGTGTTGAAGTACTTCCTCTCCTTCTCGGATAATCGGAAGGAAATTCCATACGTCATATCATGTCAGGGTTCTGAATCCAACTTCAGACTGGATTTGAGGCGTCAGGGGAAGAGGAGACAAATGAAAGGTGACCCTGAGGCTGTTTGGGCAGCTTGAGGAGGACGTGAGTCCAGCGGGGGAGGGGAGCCCGAGTCCGGGAGGACCTCACACGTGGGGCACGCATCCCAGGGACAGCTGGGGTTGGCAGGTGGAAATCCAGGAAGGCGATATGTATTTGGGGACAACCAGCATGCGGGTGACGTTAGGGGCCCGGGGACCGTGTGGGGTGAGAGGACGCAGCAGAGACAGGGACCCTCCAGCATGAAGAGCTCAAGGGGGAACTGCCTGTTCTTTGAGTTATTACAAGATCATCACAGACAGTGTTCCAATTCACATTCCTGACAGCAGATGGTGGGTGTCTGTTTGTTACAAAAAAGTGTCCATTTCATGAGGAAAAATGTCATATTATGAGGAATCACGTTCTTGTGATTTCAAGGAGAGCTGACTTCTCATGTGCATTGACCATTTGTGTTTCTTCCATTGTGAATAATTCTTTCTTTAAATGTTTGTTTATTTTTGAGAGAGAGAACCAGCAGGGGAGGGGCCGAGAGAGAAAGGGGGCCACAGAACCTGAAGCAGGATCCAGGCTCTGAGCAGACACCAGCGAGCCTGTCGCGGGGTTTAAACTCACAAACTGAGATCGTGACCTGAGCCCAAGTCAGATGCTCAACCGACTGAGCCCCCTTATTGTGAATAATTCTTTTTTTTTATTATCTTGTTTTATTTTTTATTTTTAAAAATTTACATCCAAGTTAGCATCTAGTGCAACAATGATTTCAGGAGTAGATTCCTTAGTGCCCCTCCCCCATTTAGCCCATCCCCCCCACAACCCCTCCCGCAACCCTCAGTTTGTTCTCCATATTTATGAGTGTCTTCTGTTTTGTCTCCCTCCCTGTTTTGGTATTATTTTTGCTTCCCTTCCCTTCTGTTCATTTGTTTTGTATCTTAAATTCCTCATATGAGTGAAATCGTATATTTATCCTTCTCCGACTGACTAATGTCACTTAGCACAATACCCTCCAGTTCCATCCACGTACTTGCAAATGGCAAGAATTTCATTCTTTTTGATTGCTGAGTAATACTCCCTTGTATCTATAGACCACATCTTCTTTATCCATGCATCCATCGATGGACATTTGGGCTCTTTCCACACTTTGGCTATTGTGGATAGTGCTGCTATAATCATGGGGGTGCGTGTGTCCCTTCAAAACAGCACACCTGTATCCCTTGGATAAATGCCTAGTAGTGCAATTGCTGGGTCGTCGTAGGGTGGTTCTATTTTTAGTTTTTTGAGGAACCTCCGTACCGTTTTCCCGAGTGGCTGCACCAGCTTGCGTTCCCATCAACAGTGCAAAAGAGATCCTCTTTCTCCGCATCCTGGCCAACATCTGTTGTGCCTGAGTTGTTAACGTGGGCCATTCTGACAGGTGTCGGTGGTATCTCATTGCGGTTTTGATTCGTGTGAATAATTCTTAATGAGATGTTTTTTGTGTAGTTTTCTCTTTTCACCACGAGGGGTAGGAAAAAAGGTAGGAACGAAGGTCATCCGTCGGCTTAGGAGTGGGGCGACCTCTAGGCCGTCCCCGAGTCCCCCAGCCTCCTTCCATGCCTCTCCCCCTTCTCCAAATCTCTGCTTTCTCAACTTCAAAATAAGGGTGCGGCGGGGCGTGGGGGGCTGGGTTAAGTTACGCCAGCCCCACTGGTGATACCACAAACGGTTCTGGATGCTCCTGGATGGAGCCGTCTCCGTGCTGTGGTCGCGGATGGTTCCAGAGCATTGCTCTGCATGGGTGTCTGGGGCATCGGTCTCCCCCATGGGGGAGTCCGTGTGGGCAGGGCATGCATTCTCCTGTGTACCCCATTTCTAGCCAGGGCCTGCCAGCTAGTTGCTCAAGAAGTGATTTTTGAATGGATCTAAACACTATTAAAAGCAAATTATTCCTTTCTAAACTAGAAAAATTTTCCCCTTTAAAAAATAAAAAAGGGGCGCCTGGGTGGCTCAGTCGGTTGAGCGTCTGACTTCGGCTCGGGTCACAATCTCACGGTCCGTGGGTTCGAGCCCCGTGTCGGGCTCTGTGCTGACAGCTCGGAGCCTGGAGCCTGCTTCCGATTCTGTGTCTCCCTCTCTCTCTGCCCCTCCCCCGCTTGTCCTCTGTCTCTATCTTCCAAAAATAACTAAACATTAGGAAAAAAATTTAAAAAATGAAATAAAATTGCAATTTGAGGCAGTGGGATTCGTGTATTTGGTGGAACTTTGTTCTTACGTAGTTCAGAGGGAGTGTGCTCTCATTCACTCCCGGTTCAGTGTTTGCACAAAGTCACAACCTGGAGTTGGGGACCCTGGAGTGTGTGGGCACCCGCCACGTCCAGTGGACAATATGTGTGTTGTCGAGTGTCTCAGACCTTGGTTTGGGGGACCCGGGTGAGGGCCTCGCTTGCTCACGCGGGTTCTACTACCCCCTACGCCCGAGGCTGACCGAGCCTCCCTTCTCGTTGCTAGGAAGCATGGCCGACTCTCCCAGGAAGGGAAAACCGGCCAGGTCTCTGGACTTCACCCGGCTGGTTGACATGGCCTCTGAGTCCGTAGGAGGAGAGGTAAGTGGGGGTCTCACGGCAAGGAGAACACTGCAGGAACCTAGTTAGAATGGCCAGAATCGGGCCGAAAGTCCAGCCCGTTATCGCAAAAGGCTTCCGAAGAATTTTTAAGAAACTGGGGACAATTCTAGCAAAGGCAGTATTGCTTTAAGCTTAGAACAAAAAGACATCCTGCACCTGTGACCCGTCCTCCGTCCCTCTGTGTTTTCTCACGGTATAGACAGTGGTCCTCAAATGTCACTGTGGGGATTACCTGGAACAGTTGTTGACAAGCACAGGGCACTGTGATACCGTACCGGTAAAGTGCAGAGGCACTGAGCGCCAGCACCTCGCAGGTGCGTCGTCCGGTACAGACGGGGCTGAGGGGGGCGTCCTGCCCTCCAGAGGCTCCTGCTCCCCCAGGGAGACAGGTGCTGCGGGAGCCGGGGGCCGCAAGTGGGGCGGGAGGTGCTGGGAAAGGCTGTGCGGCCCCTGTCTGCACAGGGGGTCTTCAAGTGGGAGAGGGAGCCGGCGAGGAAAAGGGGCGAGGGGCCGCTTCAGTCAGGACGCCGGGGGAGGCAGCGAGGCGTGCCCCAGCTGGTTGAGTGTTTCTGGAAGTCATCAGGGGCTTGCTGGGGGGCATGGGCCCGGGGAGGTCGGAGAGGCCCCGGGTGCCCCGTGAGGGTTTCTGCCGAGGCGCCAGCGACGGGCCTGGACGCGTTCCCGCGTGTCCACTCCAGGCTTGGCCCTTGCAGACTCTCAGCGGGCGGGTCGGCCCTGACACAGCCGCGATCCCCTCCACTCTGCCTCCGCGACAGTCATCCGCAGCAGAATAGCGAGGTCTCCCCTGACCTGTAGGTTCTGGGCTGGGGTCCGAGGACGGTAGTGTCATTAGAGGCGAATTATGCTCGGAGGCTGAGACTGGCTTTGCCAACGATAGTTCAGCAACTAATAGCCTGCATGATCACGATTCCTAGACAACACGCCCAAACCCGCGACACTAACTACACTCGTGGTCCAGGCAGCGGGGAGAGGAGATCAATGAAGTCCGGGGCTAGGTGAGGTGTCCTTCTCTACAAGCTGGTTCTCTGTAGAGTCAGTCCTTCCAGCCCAGAGCTGGGGGCCGGCTCCCGGCCCGGGTCCCTCGTGGCTGCTGGAGGCGGCACCGGGGCACGAGGGCAGGGCGGCTGCTCCGATGGCTGACACCGTGGGGCCGTCACGCGGCTTGCACCGCCACCCACGAGTAGCGGCCTCGGCAGGGCAGGGGCAGGGGTCCCTTCTGCCGAGACCGTGGCCCGGGTCAACCAGGGCCGCCTGAGGAGGCTCGGCCCCAGCAGCCGCGGTGTGTCGAGATCTCCGGAGAGCTACTCACATTGGCAAAGTGGAGCCTTGCCCAGAGCGGACCCTCTGCCTAGACCCCACAGAGTCCCGGTAGTGGGAGTTTCAGTGTCCTTTCCGCGAAGCCGCTGTGCCCGTCAATGCTCGAGCTGCTGAGCCCTCGCGACAGGTGCCGGTGACAGCGTCCTGACACGGCTTCCTCCACGTAGACAGATGCCCCCTGATGAACACACCTCACTTCAGCCACAGACGAGTGGCCTTGCAACCGTCACCGGCTAATTCCCGACACCAGTGCCCGGGGTCCCCTCCCGACGGCAGCTGTCACAAGGGTCTGGCTTCGGTCGGTGGGGCCGCGGCCCGTTTTGTCCAGAAAAGTCCATTTACACCTGTTTTCTTGGGGTGATGAGTAGCAACCCCCTCCCTCTCACAAACGTCCTGCTTTGGCTGGTGAATTACCAGGGCCCCCCCTCCTGCAGGGCGTCCGACGGTGAGACAGCCGAACCACAGGCATGGCCCAGGGTGGTGTTTTTGGGCCATCGCTCTGTGTGCGGGCGAGTCACCAAGCCCAGTGTCCTCCATACTTGAAAAGGAGGGTTGGTGTAGTTTCTTCCTGAGTGTAAGAAGTCAGCACGTCCCCATCCAGATGGCCAAGGGCTGCAGAGTACAGGCTGGAACGAGCTGGGGCAGGCCACGAAGTCTAGACGTGTCAAAAGCACAGCGGCCTCATTGCCTAGCGTTCTCTCCCCCTGGCAATTCCACGTTTCTTTCTACCGCGTCTTTTGCAAAACGAAATAAAATCGTTTTTAACTTATGGCTGTTTTATCTTTACTTCTTTCTTTCTCTGTCTAGATTTTATTTGCAACGGATGATTTTTTTGCTCCTGCGGAAAACCTCATAAAGGTATTGTCAGCGGGCATCCCGCACCGTAAAGGTATCGTAAGTGGGCATCCCGCACCATGAAGCGTTGGGGTAGAGCCATCTGTGCCGACACGGCAATTAGAATCTGCCCGGACGTTTGAGATGGGAGTCCTGGAGTGTGGACCGGTAACTGGCACGTTGGAGCAGTAGAAACATGTAGAGATCCGCACCGGCTCGTGCTAAGACACATTGGAGACAGACGGGCATCGGACACAGGGATGTGGGGGGCCGCGTGGCTTTATGGGAAAATCGCTGAGATCCTTGCATACTGTCCTCTGTCTCACGCAGAGCTCGTAATCTGGGCCAGGAAGAAATCTGGCACACACGTTGAATTTTGGGGAAGTGTCTTACCTGCCTAATTGCAAAAGTGTAGGATGTGCTTATTAACAAAACAAGAGAAAAAACAAACCTGAAAATATAGGGAAGAGAGGAACCTCGGCTGGAATCCTGCTACCTTGCTACGCCAGCCGTGGGGTGTGAGTTCTCGTGAGTGGGCAGCATGCTGTCCTCCACCGTGGTTACCGGCCATGTCGTCACCCTGGTGACAGGGCCCCTCTTTCCGGGCAGGACCTGGCCAGGTCTAGAGCATGTTAAAGTACGACATTCCAGGAACATCTTACATACATTAACTTACTCCTCAGAGAAAATGACAATAGAATGAGGAACAGAGATGTTGATTTACTTGTTCTAGGTCACACAGTAATAGATGTCAAAGCTCTTTTCATTTTACCATATGTCTGTCTATAGAAAACTTAAATGCCTACACACTTTGACCTAGTTATTCCACGGGTTTATATTATTTGCAAAAGTAGGCAAAGATGTGTAGAAGATATTCATCCCAGTGTTGTTTGGAGGGGAAAGAGCCAATCCAACCGTCCATTGATGGGACCCATATATGAACTTCCATATATGGGACACTGTGTAGCCACTAAAAGGAATAGGCTAGCTGTCTACACACGGAGCAGCTCCGAGGGCCGGGGTCCAAGGGTACAGCTGGGCCTCAGCATCCCGCCTACGCCTCACGCGCCTGGGCCGGATTCCTTGTTAAGCAGTCTTTTCTGGGTTGCCTGGGAGACGTACCCTTTCTGGCTCTTGCTTTCAGGATGCCGTAGGCTGCCTTGGGGGGGCTGCGCCGTTTGTGGGGCCACGGAATTCACCGCGATGGGGTTTCAGCTGTCACTACGGCCAGTCAATTCTATGCATCGAGGGCCGCAGAGAAGCAGGATTTCTTTCTCTGGAGGTGTCGCAAAATGGGGCGGCCTCTCCTGATCTGGAACGGGTTACCCGAGTGCGAGGGTCGCGGCAGGCACCCCCAGGCCGGCCGGGGATTCCCTCCGAGTCCCCGTTGGCGTGGGTCTCCTGTCCCTCGGGGGGACAAAACGGGCCAGGCCCTCGCAGGGATGGCAACCACCCCCTTGTCTCTGTCTCTGCTTTAGACTGAAAGCCCAAGCTTCAGAGAAGACGAATACACGGAGTTTGGGAAGTGGATGGATGGATGGGAGACCAGAAGGAAAAGGATTCTAGGTACTGAGACCGCTCCTTGTGGCAACGCGGGAAAGCTTAAACGCGGGTGTTGGGAAGCCGGGGTGCGTTGTGGCAGCTCCGTCCCGGGTCCCCGGACCTCACGTGACCCTTCCGAACACCAGGCTCGGAGGGTTCAGGAAGGGGTCGTCTGTGCGCCATCAGGTGGAAAGGAGGATGTGCTGCTGGGACAGCGGGGGTGTTGGTGAGGCTGCGGGGGGCGGGGCACACCTCCCGAGCGGGGTGGCAACGTCACAGGGTGGCGTGCGTGTGTGCGTTGCGTCCACACGGCTCTCTGAAGAGGGTGCTCTGGTCCCTCCTTGACTGCTGTGTAGACGGGCTCGCCCATGCAGCCCCCGTCCCGTCACCAGTGAGAAGGGCCGGCTTTTATTCCGTTGCTCCTCACCAGGCTCAATGAAAATACACCTGTTAAAGCTGCAGACGCGCCTGTGAGAGCAAACTAAATCGGCATTGTAACCGGGCTCTTATCCAGCTGATAACTGGGTTCTTCGGCTGAGTCAAGTGCTACGAGGTCCTGGATGTTTCCCAGGTCCATTAGCAGCTGCTGATGAATCTGGGCACTTCCGGGCCGGGTCTACACGTGACCACAAGTAGCCAGGAAGCGCTGGGTGACCTGTGGCTTGTAGACTTCTTGCGCTTTAGCAGCCGCGGGGAGGGGGCAGCTGGGCCCTGCAGAGCCTGAGGCGACGGCGAGCAAGCGGTTTGCCGGAGGCCCAGCCGTGCGCCAAGCACCTGCCGAGCGGGGCGGGCTGTTCTCTACCCTGGACACAGTCACATTTGAGTTTTGGAAGCTGATCTCGTCCCTGATTCGCAGTGGAAGAAGGAGGCTCGCAGGGCCCGGTTTTCACTTTGGGACCAGAATCGGGTCTCCCTGGATCCAAGGCCGGTGGCTGGGGCGGAGGGCTGTCGTGGGGCACGGGGCGTGCGTGGCCGTGCCGAGGGCATCTTTACGTCACAGCCGAGAGTGACCCTGCGTGCCCTTTTCTGGGATGGGAGGGGGTGTCGCTGAGTCTTTTCTTCATCTCGGTCCTGTTCAATCACGCGCTTTGTCTGCCGAGTTACGCCTGACGGGGATGCCCTCGCTTCCCTCCCGTAGGTCACGACTGGTGCATCATCAAGCTGGGGATACAAGGGATTATCCGGGGCTTCGATGTGGACATTTCCTACTTCACGGGAGATTACGCTCCTCGGATATCAATCCAAGCAGCAAACTTGGAAGGAGGTGCCTTGGGAACCGTTCCCCTGGCCTGCCCCCCCTCCCCCAGCACCCCCGCCCCGTGCAATTTTTGCCCAGACAGGTTCAGCAACGTGTCTAAGGCCACGTTAGTGCCACAGGCTTTAGAACTTGGGTTCCCAGTGCAGTGTTCCGTGGTTTCTGAGTTTTAGCTTGGCCACGTGTGGAGTTCATTGTTCCCACCCTCTTGAGGCCTCGCCGGGGCGAGCAGGGTGCAGGGGAGGGCAGCGCGTGGGCTGCTGGACAGTGTGGAGCCAGGCGTGGGCCGGCTGTGAGGTGGTGGCTGTCCCTGTGGGCACGAGTGCGGCAGCCACGGAGTTGTCAGGAAGGGGTTCTTTGTGCCTCGTGGAATGAAGCGTAAGTACAAGTCAGACCCCTGCTTTCGCTCCTTCGACGGTGCCGTCTGATGCTGGTCCCAGCGTTACTGTTTTTAGAAGCAGGGACCACGATGTGTGTGTACGTACACGTGTTTAGGGAAGCTAAATCACGCCGGTTGGCAGATTTACGCTGAAAGCACTGTGTCCACAGCCCTGTACGAGGCTCTACGGAAGGGGACGGGCCCTGCTCCCTACACTGGGGGCACCTGAGAACGTAGGTGAGGACAGGACAGGTGCTGCTGCAGAGGCAGGAATTGCCTGATGCCAAAAAGGAGGATTCCTTCTGAGTCCGATTCGGGATCGCCCAAGTGTCGATTCCAAGGATGCCGTGGGGGACGGTCTTCTTCTGGCCTTGACGTTGCAATTTTCCAGAACCTCCATTGATCCGACTCCTGAAAACTCGAGTCGTGTGATAGATTTGCTGCAGCTAGACTCACCCTGGAGATGGTGTTGTATTTTGACAAGCAAAAGTACTACCAAATGTACCGCAGCACCTTCTGGAATTACTCAGTATTTCAAATGTCGAGGAACTTCAGCAAGTCTATCACTTTGATCATCTGATACTTTGACTTAAGGAAGCTTCTCTCTGGGGTGATTTGGCGGAATAAAAACGAGCAGACCGCCCACTAGGAGTATATTGTCTTTGATTCCGAACGCAAACCGTAACCGCCTTGGTCCCTCTGCCTCCAGATAAAGCACCAGAAATGCCACAGAGAGGAGTCAGGACAGGGGCCGCGGCCACCCCGGCGGAGTTTGAGGCTGTTGCTAAGGTGCGTCTGCTAACAGGGTCGGCGGCTTGTCGCGGTGGCCAGGGCACAGGCCTGGCCATGAGGGTGCTTCTTAGGGACACCCCACCCACTCACGCCTCTCCTCATCTACTCGTCCAGCGTCACAAATGGTTTCTACAGCCCGAGTGAGGACTAGCGATGTGTCCCAGGGGGTCTGCCTGGCCCTGCTACTTGCCAGGTGCTACCCCGATAAGATAAATACAGAAATCGGGAGTATGACATTACGTACCTTTTATGCCTGCCGAGTCTGGCAAAGGAACCACGTGGACTTGTGCTTTTTTGTACATTCCTGTCTTTTAAGGCTTGTCCAGTCGTTAATTTATATTGTGTTTTACGAAAGTGTTGATCCATAACAGACTGGGAAATAAACAGTGAGAGGAACAACACACAGGCCCCTCGGTCTGAGGAATGCTGGTCACGACGTTCAGGTCAACCCGTTCACCCCAGGTCTCAGGGTCCAAGGGAGCAGCCTGGTATGCACCGATGTTCACGTCACCAATTCTGGTTTCTTCTAGAATCCTCAGAGGGAGCCCCAGGTCTTGTCCCTTCTGCCCAACCCTCCCTGCCCGTTCCCCTGCTGCCATCGCCCGGTGCCTATTTCGATCTGGATGAAAAGCCCTCAGGGCTGTAGTCTGCTTATTAAACCTGGGACTTGATCTTTATCAGTATTTTTATTGAAGTATTTTACTAGGCAGCCATCATCAGGTTTTGTTCCAAAGTATCTCTATCCTGTAGGCCCCACATGAGCACCGGGGTGAGAGAATTTACTGTCCTTGGGGCCACTGCTAACACTTTCTATTTATTGCTAGCTGGGGTCCAACGACTGGAATTACTTGGTTCCCATGACAGAGCTTAAACCAGGAAAGCCTGCTTCCAGCCACAATTATTTTCCTGTCGACTCCCAGCAGAGGTGGACTCACGTGAGACTCAACATTTTCCCGGGTAAGTATGATGTGGCCCCATCTGCCGTCTTGTGGCCTCTTGACTTGGTGTGGGCATGTTTCAGTTGAAGGCACTTATCTCTCTAGCATTTTCGGGTGACAGGTGGCCCCTTTTTGTGCCCTAGGAAATTCTCGTCGCGGCCCAGCCATCTGTTGGTAGTTACTGAAAAAGCACCAGGTCAGTTAGGAGGTGATGGGAGGGAGTTGTATCAGGTTAAATGTCTCCTAACACATTCTGTTTTGCCAGGTGCACCAGCAGATGAGGTGGTGTGTGCAAAAGTCCCTTATTTTCTCTTACTTAACAACTTTGTTGTAATGTAATTCACCAACTTGCAGTGCGCCGTTCAGCGGTTTACGGTTTAGCCGGGTATATGCGGAAAAACACAGCATAGGTGCAACCATCACCACGCTCAATTTGAGAACACTACTCTCACCTCAAAAGGAAATCCTGTATCTTGCTCTCAACCCTCACCTCCCTCGGCCCTCAGCAGCCACCAGTCTGCTTTCTGTCTGGACAGAGTTGACCATGCTGGACATTTCACATAAATGGTCTTTTGTGACTCGCCTCTCTCGCTCACCATGTTTTCAAGGCTTGTTATCAGGGGTACTTTATGTCTTTCCGTGGAGGAACGATACTCCATTGTATGGATAAACCGTACTGTTTATATAGTCATCTACTGATGGACATTCGGGTTGTTTCCACCCGTTGGCTATAAAAACGCTGCTATAAACATTCCTTTACAGGTTTTTGTGTGGATATATGTTTTCATTTGGGTATACACATAGGATTGGACTCGCTGAGTCATATGATAACTATGTTTTTATTTATGTTTTTTAAATAAAGTTTGAGAGAGCACATGCACGTGTGAGTGGGGGAGGGGCAGAGAGAAAGAGGGAGAGAGAGAATCCCGAGCAGGCTCCACACTGCCAGCACAGAGCCTGACGTGGGGCTCCGTCCCACGAACAGCGAGATCATGACCTGAGCCGAAATCAAGAGCCGGATGCTTAATGAGCCACCCAGACGCCCTGATAGCTACATTTTTAATTGTTGGAGGAACTCTCCCATTGTTTTCTACCATGGTGGCACTATCTTACGTTGTCACTGACAGCATGGGCGGGTTCCCGTTTCTCCATATCCTCACCAACACATACTGTCACCTGCCTGTTTGATTGGAGCCATCCTAGAGGATGTGCAGTGGGGTCTCCTTGTGGTTTTGACTTGCATTTCTCTAGGACTAATGATGACGAGCATATTTCAGTTCTGTACTTGGCCATTTGTGTGTGTTTGTGTACAGATCATACACACACACACACACACACACACACCTACATGTTTTTTTTGGAAAGATACCTTTTCAGATCTTTTGCCCATTCTTAAGTTGGGTTTTTGTCTTTTATTGTTGAATTGTAAGAGCTCTTTGTATATCCTAGATACAAATCCTTTAACAGATTTACAAATATTTTCCCCGGGGTTCAAGTATAAAGGGGAAGGAAGCAGTGTTTTGTCCTGGAGTGGCGACAGGTTGCTTTAGATGAGTCACTCTCAGAGCGTGGAGTGGCATGTCTGATGTCCCTGATAGTTTTGATTAAAAGCGAGGCTGGATATGAAGTCTATAAAGAAGAATCTTATTTTTTAAAGACCTAAAATCAGCTTTACACTCAACAGGCAAGTGTGTTCTGTGCGTTGGAGTGAATCCCGATGCTCTGTGAACCAGAGGAGAGGTTTCCCTAAGTTAGTTTCTGCCGAATGACCCCCTCTGGTGTAATTTTTAGGGTTTTATGCCAACACAGTCTGGTTTTATTTATTGTAAATATCAAGACCGTTCTACTGAATTCTTTTCTGATCACTCACTTTCATCAAGGTTTTCGTGGAACAATATAAGGGCTTGGTTTCAGTAGAATACCGAGGAAAGCTGTTTATGCAAAGCTTCCTCCCATCTTCCAGGAAGTACTATTCAAACACCAAAAATACTTGCTTTCTCAGAATCCGAGAATGTGAGTTGATGTTGGCGGCTACTGTGTGCTCTGCAGACCTACTCTAGGCTGCTGTGGTTCTCAGAGCGATTTGGTTTTGTGAACATTATCTTCCCTCTTCTCAGTGTTTTTACAAAAATGGAAACATAAGGCTCTTGTATGAGTCTGTGTGGTATTTAGCAACGCTGATCTGTGGCCCCAAACATTATATCTCTGGTGGATCTTCCAACAGCTCTTTGACCTTCCTGGAGTTATTAATCCAATAAGAAATGTCAGTACCTGCTGTGTGCCAGGACCAGTACTAGGTAGAGACAATAGAGAAGCAAACGAGATAGATCACTATTCTGGCTTTCAAAGATTTTATATTCTGGTTCTGAGATACTGATAGCAGGGGCTTAAACAAATACATGACAAGATCATTTCAGGCTGTGGTTTGAGCTCTGGCAAAAATTCGCAGGAGGGGATGATGACTCACCCAACCTGGAGAATCAGGCGGGGCTAGGCAGAGCTGGAGGGAGATAACTAGACAGTGACAGGAAGAGCATCGTTGATGCCATGACACATAAGGTGACACCTAAGAACAACAAATGGCCTTTTGCAGAGCTGGGAAAGTAGTTCCAGTACAAGGGAATGGTGGGTGCAAAGGCCCTGGGGCAGCTGGGTTGGTGTATTTGAGAAACAGAGCAGACAGGTGTGGAGAGCTTTGTCGTTTATGACCCACAAACAGCCCCCTCTCCAAGTAAGAAATGACCACGGCCTCTTTCCTTCTCAGACGGTGGGATTGCACGTCTTAGAGTGTATGGTTGTGGACAGAAGGACTGGACCGCAACTGATCCCAAGGAACCGTCTGACCTCGCAGCCATCGCTCACGGGGGCGCCTGTGTAGGATTCAGCAACGCACACTTTGGGCATCCAAACAATATGATAGGTGAGATGCTGCTGTGGGAGCTGGCCTGCATTTGGGGCGTCTGGGCACCCTCACTAAGCACCCCGATATGGTATGAACCCGCACTAAGCATCCCAATAGGATATGAGTGACTTAGGAGGTGTCATCTTGAAGCACGGGGGTGGATGAGATCAACCATCCACACACAGGATTGGATGCCCTTATGATGTGAAGTAAATCAGTTTTCCTTCCTAATTTTCCTTCCTAATTTTGGCTGAAAGGGAAGAGTAAAACTTACCCTATGGCTGCATGTGAATTTATCAAAACGTTAAGTTGAATGGCAATAATTTATGTAGCAACGTTCAGGCACAAGGGATCTGTGGTTTCGTTACTCCCATGCATTCATTCTCACATTTAAGATAAAATCCTGTGACACTCCCATTAAATAATGTCATTTCTGGCAGGAGTCGGCAAGGCTAGGTCCATGGCTGATGGCTGGGAGACCGCAAGGAGGCCGGACAGGCCACCGGTGTTAGAGGTAAGAAGTTCAAAACGGCCACGATTCAGAGTCTCCTCTGTCTTGTTTTAAGTTTACATCAAGGAAGCGCTTCCTTCCGGAACCTCGTAGGCAGCATTCCGGAAGTACTTCTCGTCGTTTTCCGGATCGCCTCCTTCTTCACGGTAACATCAGGGCGGGACCCAGAAGGCGCACACGCTGGCCGCGCCTGCTACTCCAACGAATGGTTGAAATGCCGCCGGTTCTGTAATAAAGGGTCTACAATTTAATGATATAAAACCCGTGGATAAATTCACTGGTTGACCTGGAGGCAAAAAAAACCCACCAGTGTCATGGTTTTCGGTACCTACGTGTCCCTGGGTGAGACCACTTACGTATATGAGTGTGTGACAGACAGGGGGCTCAGCTGTTCAGTTTGCCTAGTAACTAATGTGAGATAAGAAAGTCAAAACAAAAGCAAAACAAAACACCTTGCAATTTGTCAACCCCACTGAAAACTTCCCCGGACAACACCCCTCTCTTGGGTTAGCCTCCGTGTCAGCCAACGCTTCCAATGGGAAGCGGACGACTCCCATTGCCAGAAACTAAGTTTGGAGGCAGATTACACAGTGGTATAGATTTGACCAAGAACGTATCTACTTTGAAAGGTCGAAACGAATTGATTAGCGTACCTAGGGGCTGGGTTGGATACAGACCCTTCTGTGTGTCTCATTCTACACAGATTTACAGTCGACATAGAAAATCACATCAGAAATTTATAAAAACGTAGCAATTACTCAATAAGCTCCTGAGTCCACATGAGGCATTTAAGGAATAATAGACAAGGGGGCAATTAACACAGAAAGTAATTTACATACCGGGGCATAGGAGACGCTCTTCCGTAGTAAGAAATAAAAGAAATGTCATCAGCACATGTCGACGTTTTTCACTCGCTGTTTTCAGAATTCGTTTCCTGAGTGGCCTCAAGCTGGCTTCTTTTTATTCTTTTTCCTTTTGAATCCCAGAATGACGAGAATGGTAGTCTCCTTGTTCCGGGTTGCGAATGGGCAGTCTTCCGGCTGGCACATCCTGGAGTGATCACTCAAATTGAAATCGATACGACGTATTTTAAAGGTGAATGTAGAACCATCAGGCAGCGCACAGAACCTGCGTGCTGGTAACGCAGACCACGCAGATGACGTGGTCTGTGGGCGTGGGGCTCAGGACGGTGGGCTCGGCACTTGGCTTTTGCACTCTCCGGGTGTGCAGTTTTGAGCAACTTCCTTTAGCTCTGCGGGCCCACTTCCCCCTTTGTAAAATGTCAGAGTTGAGCTGGGTCACCCCCCGGAGTCATCCGAGATTCTGTGATGCTCTAAGACTCTTCACTATAGGGGTCCCGAATCTCATTTGGAAAGAGCCTGTGCAGTCGTTCCTGGTTAGTCCCCTCCAGAAGAACTGGATGGGGGTGTATTCTCATTGGGGGGGCGGAGGGACTAGGGAGATTGGTGGGGGGGGGCATTTCCCGTCCAGGGTGGACTTGTACGGCAGGGAGCTACACGTTTTCAAAAGTGTGCTATTAGTAAAAACATATTCGGACAAGTGCCGCTGGCATTTGAAACCTACTTTCTTCTGAAATATACACCTGTGTCATTTTACGGACACAGTTCAAGAGGGGTTATTAAACCTTTATAATGGTCGGGTGAAATTTCGATAAGTGCTGGACTGGATGTTTCCCGACTGCTTACTTGTCTCAGTAAGCGGTGGCAGTTTATATTCATACCTTGGATGCCTGATGTTTAAATGTCTTGTGAATCATCGTGGCCTCATGCGATTACTAACGACTGCACCAAGGCACAGTATATGTTTAAGGCAAGGTTCTTCTTCAGTGGTAGTGGATTTAAGTTAATTATTTTAAGGCACAGTATGGATGATTGTGACCTAATTTTGGAAGACTATTTTATTTATTTATGTAAAAAAATTTTAAAAAAATCTTTATTTATTTTTGAGAGAGAGAGAGAGACCCTGTGTGAGCAGGGGAGGAGCAGAGAGAGAGGGAGACACAGAATCCGAAGCAGGCTCCAGGCTCTGAGCTGTCAGCACAGAGCCCGACGCAGGGCTCAAGCTCACGAACCGTGAGATCGTGACCTGAGCCGAAGTTGGGACGCTCAACCGACTGAGCCGCCCGGGCGCCCCTGGAAGACTATTTCAGATCTGATTAGCAGGTCACTGCTTTCACTTTTCCACACAGCCAACGAACAGCTCATCTTGGGTCCTGCTATTTTCTTGTGGTTCCTGGGTGCTTGTGTTTCTGGCGGTATCTTCAGTCCGTGGGTCTCTGCGTGGATGATGTAAATCGCTTGCTAATTTTGTGAGTGATAGTTTAGTTAGAGCCCGGGAACGGCCAGTACGTGCACGTAACCAGGGAGCCCGGGCCGCGCCGTCCTGAATTTGCTGTCGGCCCTCTCAGTTCTATCCATCACAGCACGAGCACAGTCGCGGCCAGAGAGGCGTGCCGACCCCAGCTGTAATCTCACGTACGTGAAACCTAACAGATATGCATGTATGTGTGTAGATACTGAAGAAACAGAAACAGAAATAGCGGCTTTCGTGTCCTCCTCCCACATCTTTCGGGTTTTCATGTGCCCTCAGCAGCGTGCTTGCACCTTGGAGGTCACCGTCTTAAGAGATGTGCCGCAAGGGGCATGGGAGCACTGAGTATTTTTTTCCTGTGATCAGAACCCCCTCCTCTGTTGATCTGAAAGTCTTAGACACCCCTACAGCAGTTCTCCCCGCGAAGAGTGTGGGACCCTTCCCCTGAGGTCTCCTAACCCCACTGGGCACGATTCTGAGGAAATTCCAGAGAGGAGAGAGACTCAGGACCACATGTGTTACTGGGTGAAGGCGTAGCACACGTGGAAGACGACATGTGGGGTCGAGGCCAAGCTCCGGCTGGTTAACTTGGCTCGGTCTTTCTTTTTGTTTCACATGGCGCAATGCGGTGCGGTAAGGAAAGTGTCTTCCAGCCTCCCGATAGTCTGGGATGAGCCACATAGCAGTGTGCAAGTAATTAACGCTGCAATCAGGGATGCTTATCAGGTACCTTCCACTTCCCAAGTAAAATGCCGTACACGCAAATTCAAAGGTGCCGGCCCTTTGCATCGAGCGGATTTTGATTCCTCTGAAAAATGAACTCCCGCATGTTGCGTCAGGCAATCCACCTCCGTCACAGATGGGTACGTTCCTTCTCTCACATGCGTCCTGCCTTTGCTTTTCTTCAGAGAGAACAACGATTTGTCCTTTGCTGGGTCTTTGAGTTGATTAAAAAGTCAGCCAAACTGCCGAGGGCAAGCAGAGTGGAGGAAGTGACCCTGAATTTGTCCCGACAGGCAATTCGCCCGACAGCTGTAAGCTGGACGGCTGCATCCTGACGACTCAGGAGGAGGAAGACATGATCAGGCAGAAGTGGGAGCTTCCGGGCCATAAGTGGAAACCGCTGCTTCCCGTCACGAAGGTATGGTGCCCACGGGGACCCGGGGAAGGCCAGACCCGCCGTCGGGGCCGCTTTGCTCAGATTTCCTTTCCAAACCTTCTGCTCAGATTAAATAGTAAGACGCACAAGCTTCTAAAAACCGTATCTGTGCATTTATGTAATAGAAAGACAGGCTCTAGTCTTTCATTTGTGTGCATTTCTAACAACCAAGTTTTGTTTTAAACCATCATGTACAAAGGACATATGTATGTGTGGAAAATGTTTCTGCAGCGTATTGACTTTCTAGAAGGGGTGACTAATATATTTAAAGCTAAAGCTATAACAACGTGTCCTCTTGTGAGGTGGACGCGGAGATGTTCCAGAAGTGTCCTCTTTGCTCCAGTAGAAGGACAGTCCTTTGTGGGTCAGAGTGGGGGGTGAGGGGTGCTCCCGCGTGGTGATGGGTGATGGCCTCTGGGAGGCACCAATATGCCCACTTCTCACTTTCTTTTTCTTATCGGTGTATCCGCTTAATTAACCACTGAGAACCACGAACATCATGGACCCGAGTGTTCATGTTAGCATTACCTGGGCTTTTGACCCCTGCTGGCCTTTCTCTGTGGTAAGCCGGCCTGTTATCAGTGAGTAACTGGCCTGGGTCATGGGCCCTGAGTCCACGCCGGCCGGTCTGGGCCTCACTCTGCGTTATCACAAGGACCGCTCCCTGCCTCTCTTTCAGCTGTCCGCCGGCAAAAGTCACTTGTTCGACAGCTTGACCCTGGAGCTCCAGGACGTCATCACACACGTGAGATTCACCATCACCCCGGATGGGGGCGTGAGCCGCCTGCGCCTCAACGGCTTCCCCAGCTCCCTCTGCCTCCTGCGCCCCCGGGAGAAGCCCACGATGAGGTTCTCCGTGAAGGCAGGCTTCCGGGCCAACCTGTGACTCCGCGCGGCCGTGCGGTGGCCCCGTCGCACTCTTCTCTTGAAGGGTGTTTAACATCTGAAACTTAAGAGGTTTCTGGCAATTGATCTTATTAAGACCAACGTAATTCCTGGTGATTTAATAAAGCGGTCACGCTCACACATCGGTACGTGTATCTACCATCGCGGTGGAGCGTTCGGTCATGTGAAAATTGTCTGTGGTCGTGAAAGATAGGTGGTCTCTTAAAGATCACTTTTTTAAAAAACACTACAAGATATTGATATTTACAGAATTGAATTCTGTACCTTCTGCATGTAGATTCGGTAAGTGATACTTGTAGCTTAGTGTCTTTAAAAGTTTAAGCCCATCAAAACCACTGGAAAAACATATTTCTGGAGCCACTCATCTTCTCAGCTCAAGAGGATGGGCCCGTTGTTACCCAGAATAAGGAATGACGTTCACAAGGACACACATCCCCTTGAATTGTTCTTCCCCGGTGAAGGTGCGTTCCGGATGCTAAACCTTCGGGACACTGTATGCTAGCTGTGCTCGTAACCCGGCTTCTCACATGCCCTGAATGGGTCCATGCAATTCCTCCTGGACACGGTTTTGATTGTTAAGATGGTCCTGATGGCCCCCGCTCCTGGCCCATCCCCCAACCTCTTCTGCATAGGAGGTTGGCTAGTGCGGTGGGAAGGTGGCTGTGAATGTCCCCGGCCTCTCATTCTTGCCACCTTTGCAGAGAGATCACAGAGGCTGCCTCCTTCCCCTCACTAGAGCTCTGTCATCCCCACCTGTCTAGGCTCTCGGATGCCCCCTCACTTGTTCTCACCCCCTGCCCCCCCTCCCCCCCCGTTTCGGATGCCCCCTCACCTTTCCCTCCCCTCCCCCCGACCCCCCCTCCCCCCGCGGGCTTCCCTCCCGACAACAGGTGGCAGGCAGGCGGTCACAATCGCCGCATCGCGTCAGCACCGGCGGGGAGCCGCCCCGCGGTCCCCGCGCCCACGCCCTGGGTGCCCAGTGGCTGGAGCGCAGCGGGCGGTGGCCGGCGGCCCTTTGACGGCGGGGCCATGGGCACGCGCAGGTCACACGTGCTGGTGGACACGACGCCGGCCAAGACAATTCTGGTGTACCGCAACGGGGATGCGTTCTTCGTGGGCCGGAGGTTGGTGGTGCCGCGGCGCCGCGTGCCCACCTTCCAGGCGCTGCTGGAGCAGCTGACCGAGCAGGTAGACGTGCCGTTCGGCGTGCGGCGCCTCTTCACGCCCACACGCGGGCACCCGCTGCGCGAGCTGCAGGCGCTGCAGGCCGGCGGCAAGTACGTGGCGGCCGGCCGCGAGCCCTTCAAGAAGCTCGAGTGAGTGCGGCGCCCCTTCCGTGCGCGGCCAGCTGCCCTCCGCGCGGTGACCCGGCGAGTTCGGCGGTGCTCCCTGCGCATCTGTGCCCACAGCCCACCTGTGCGCTAAGCCCCCCTGTGCCCACAGCCCACCTGTGCCCTCAGCCCACCTGTGCGCTCAGCCCCCCTGTGCCCACAGCCCACCTGTGCCCTCAGCCCACCTGTGCCCTCAGCCCACCTGTGCCCACAGCCCACCTGTGCCCTCAGCCCACCTGTGCCCGCAGCCCACCTGTGCCCTCAGCCTACCTGTGCCCGCAGCCCACCTGTGCGCTAAGCCCCCCTGTGCCCACAGCCCACCTGTG
>NW_024412419.1:2472730-2515094 GCF_014898765.1 Herpailurus yagouaroundi
CTGTGCCCACAGCCCACCTGTGCGCTAAGCCCCCCTGTGCCCACCTGTGCCCTCAGCCCACCTGTGCACTAAGCCCCCCTGTGCCCACAGCCCACCTGTGCCCTCAGCCCACCTGTGCCCACAGCCCACCTGTGCCCTCAGCCCACCTCTGCCTTCAGCCCACCTGTGCCCACAGCCTGCTCTATCCCGCTGGCCACGGGCAGGGCTGGCGTCTACCTCCTGTCAGCATGTCTTCCGTTAGAGTCAGAAGGGACGTGGGGAGGAGGAGTGGGCGGGCTGTGGCCAAGAGGGCAGGCCTCTCTGGAAAGGCCACCTTGGCCCAAGGATCTGGAAGAATAAAGGGAGTTAGCCACACCCGGGAAGTCGGGGGGAGCAGGTTGGGAGGCAGGAACCAGCTCCCAGTCACCCCCTGCACGGCTTGCCCCAGCCTGGTGTTCTGCCTGCCCGGAGGCTCACTCACTCTCCTAGGAAGGGCGCTTGCTAAGCCGTGTAATCCATGCGTCTCCTGGCGGTGTCTCTTGCTAGACTGTGACCCTGCAGAGGACACGCGTTGTGCCCGTGATCTCTGGAATCCTGGCACACACTGTGTACAGACTTGGTGAATGTCCATGGGCAGCAAAGAAATCCCCTCCCCAGTGTCTGCTGAGATCGGGATGGGGGCCGGGAGGGGCGTAAACTGTCCTGGGGAGATGCGCCTGTGGGCGCATGCAGGAAATTGGCCACATTCAGCTTGTTAGTTGCACTGGATGGTGTCTGCCCAAGACGTCCGTTAGATTCGTTCTTGTTGAGCCCCTGACTCCCGCCACCATCTCTGAGATCTTATTGCGTCCGGGGTGATACAGCACAGTTCTGTTTTCTTCTCGAGGGTACTCCAGGCCCCTTAGCAGTTTCTCTAAACTTTCTTTGTACCTGTCATCATACAAATGTCTTTGCAACGCGAGAGTCAAGCTCGCGTTCTCTTCTTGCCACAGCGTAGTGTCGGGGGGCTGCACAGGCTGTGAGAGCTTTTGCAATGTCTGTTTTGGGGGCCATAAGAAACAAGTCGGCACAGAAGAAGAGAAAGGGGTCACCACTGTGACAGATTCTGTTTTAGGCTCAGGACCTCCGAAAAGGCTTCCTTTACAAAATGCAAGTGGGGAAAGTTGTTTCTCCTCCTCTGTGAGCTCCTGACCTCTTTCCTGTGTCTGCCTTTCAGAGATATATTGTCTTTATTTACACTGCTCCTGACCCCATTCCTTGTACTGTGAAAGGTAGTGTAGATACAGGAATGTATACGCTTCTGTGCACAGTTCATACAGGAGTGGATACAATTCTGTGTACAGTTTAAGCAAAACTCTGTGTAAACCACAGTGTGCATTAAGAAAGAGCGTGGCCAGTATTTTAAAACCTGTCACCTGCAGCCTTTTTTCCACTGGTAATCACTATTTTGTAATAATCATCCTTTTATAAAAATTCATTCCCCAAGGACAGATTTTTCAACGTTTTATGGTTGTGTACTTTATATAAATGCAGTTACATTGTACATACTTTTCTGTTGGTGCTTTTTCACACGATAATGTGCCGTGAGACTCATTCACGTCAGTAGTGTAGCTGTAGGGCAATCACTTTTACCGCCATGTTATTTGCATCGACTAAAACATCCTTACTTGTCTGATCTATTGATGGATAATTTGGGTTGCTCTTAATTTTATGCTAAAATAAACAACACTGTTGTAAACATTCTTTTCCATGTCTTCCGGTGCGTACGGGTAAGATTCTCTCTAGGAGGGTGCATTAGCTATCTGTTGCTGCATAACCAATCACTCCAAGCGTATTGGCTTAAAACAACTTTATTATCGTGCAGTCCCTGTGATCGGGGGTTCAAGAGCAGCTTATCTGAGTGGTTCTGGCTCAGAGGCGCTCGTGGGGTTGCAGTCAGCATGCTGGCTACCGTCATCTGAAGGCCTGACTGGGGCGGGTGCTTCCTGGTGCCGAGGCAGGAAGCTTCATCCTTGTGGGAGCCTCTCCGTAGGTGACTTACCGCCCGGTCTTCCCAGCAGGAGTGATCCAGGAGGGAGCCAGGCTGAAGCTCCAAAGTATGTTGTTACTGCTGGTTCTCTGTTATGCTGTCTTCTCTCTCTATCTGCCTATTTGGCTGTCTGTGCTGGACGTGACTTTCAAAACTCATTTGCAGAAATAATTTGAAGTCTAGGGTGATTTTCTCTTTGGCCAAAGCTGATTGTTGTGGGCTTTGGCCAGACACCTGCTCAGGAAGGTTCGGGAGTACCTTCATACAGCTTCAGAATGTGAGATGCTTTGGGCCACCCACGTGGCTGGGAGACAGGATGGACCCCATTGGGGTCCCGGTTCACAAAGAGGGGTAGTTCAGAAGCAACCACGGCCTCTGCTGTGTCCTGAGCATGTACTTCTGCCTGTTGGCCACGCAGCCTGTCCGGGATGTGGTTCAACATCTCTGTCCATAGTCAAGAGTAACCCCTGGGCTAAAGTGGCCCCAGGGATCAAGCTCACGTCTTTGGATTCCCTTTATTTCCTGGATCTTGGCCTGGCGATTCCTCAGATGTTATCCTGTTAGATGTCTTATGTTTCAAGAAGATGTTTTCATTTTATTAGTTTTTAGTGGACAGGTTGATCAGAGTTGCTTAGCCCATGGTTCCCGGGGGGGGGGGGGGAAGCCTCCTGGCCCTTGTTCTTCATGTATATTTTTATTGGACATATGATCCTGTGGTCCTGTGGATAGCAGTGTCCTTCAGGCCACGAAAGGTGGTTTTCTATTGTCTTCTGACTTCGAGTTTGCTGATGAGAAGTCTGCTATCATTATTTGCGTATATGAAAGTAATATTTTATCTTTTCTGGCTGCTTAAAATTCATTTTCTTTGACCTCAGTGTATTGTGTTTAAATGGTACGTCCAAGTGCAGATTGATTGAATTCTCATGAGTCTGGTGTGGTAACTTTCATCAGCCATTTTGTCTTCAGAGGATGCCTCTGTCTTATGCTCTCTGCTCTCTGTGTTTTCTGTGTCAGGGTCCATGTGGGTTGGCCTTTCTGATTGACGGTAACCTCCAAGAGTCCACCACTCGGTCCTGAATTTCTCCCTTTTACCTTTGTGCTGCACTTCGGTACTTCACACAGATCACACGGATCTTTTGGCTAATTTTTCTGCTGTGTATAAAATGCACAGCATTGAACCACTTGTTCACTGGGTTTTCAACTTAAATTGTTTACTTTTTTTATTCCTAAAAATTCTATCTGGGGCACCTGGGTGGCTGGGTCAGTTAAGCGTCTGACTCTTGATTTCGGCTCTGGTCATGATCTCACGGGTCATGGGATCGAGCCCCATACTGGGCTCCGTGCTGACGGCTCAGAGTCTGCTTGGGATTCTGTCTTCCTCTCTCTGCCCCTTCCCTGCTTGTTCTCTATCTCTCTTTCAGAATAAATAAAAATAAACTTTAAAACTAAATAAATAGATAGATAGATAAATAAATAAACCTCTGTGTGGTTCTTTTTCAATAATCTGTGTCATTCTTCAGTGTTCTTGGTCCTGCATGTACCGTCAGGCTTGGCTGTTCTTGAAATACTGTCTTTCTGCGTCTGTGATGCTGGTCTTGGAAACCTGTTTCTGTTTTCTGTTATTTCAGCTGGTTTCGCTCAGCTGAGATAGTAACCTCCTTGTTCGTTTACTTTCGGACTGCAAGTGACTCCTTTTATGTGGATTTTGTTTGAGGAACCTCCTGGAGGGCTGAGGTGAAGGTGAGATTCTCCGGAGAGGGCTCCCGTGCTCCTTCTCCACGTGCCGACAGTGCTCTCTGCCCAGAGACACCCCAGATTCAGCCAGTCATGGGAGTTTGGGGGGACCGCCCGGATAGTGTAATTTTATGAGGAAGCTGACCTGTGATCCGAATTCTTAATGGCATTGCAAAGATGCAAATTTAACCTCCTCTTGTTTTTGAAGGAAAATCTTAATCCACAGACACCCGGATTGCCAA
Source organism: Herpailurus yagouaroundi (assembly GCF_014898765.1). Taxonomy (NCBI): domain Eukaryota; kingdom Metazoa; phylum Chordata; class Mammalia; order Carnivora; family Felidae; genus Herpailurus; species Herpailurus yagouaroundi. The sequence continues at coordinate 2,476,715 of NW_024412419.1, forward strand.
GAGGTATTGGATTAATGCCACGATGTTGTAGATTTGAATTTATTACGGTGATAATCCTGTTGTGTGTGAGAACTCGCTGACAAGCACACAGATAGCCCTTTGTAGATGTTTGATTTTGTGATGATGTTTTTCAGGGTTAGTTACATATTAGGTTATGTATAACTCTAACTGGGCTGTAAATGGAATTATTGTGTCTTCCTGAAATTTATACGTTGAAACCTAATCCCCCATGTGGTTATTTGGAGGTAGGGCCTTTGGGAGCTGAGCAGGTCATGGCAGTGAAACGGTCATGAAGGGGATTCATGTCCTTACGAAAGGGACCCCAGAGAGTGCCTTACCCTTTCCACCACGTGAGGACCCAGCAAGAAGGCAGCCATTTATGAACTAGGAAGAGGGTCCCTTCTGGAACCCACTCACCCTGGTACCTGATCCCAGCCTCCCAGCCTCCAGAACCGTGAGGAATAAATGTTTGTTGTTTAAGCCGCTGGGTCTGGGGTATCTCTGCTACCACAGCCCAAACAGGCTTAGACACTGCATGTGCTGAATTCTGATTTCCTACTAGAATCCTTATTCAGTGTTGCTTTCCAACAAGAGAAGAAGATATTCCTACTAAAATGGACTTTAGAGTCCTTTTCAATGCACGCATAATGAAAAGCACTTAACTTTCCCGCCCAAACACTTCCTGGCGAAAATCACATGTGTCTTTCCTGTAAGCTGACGAGGAAGGAAGCTGAGGCAGGGGCAGCACAGGTGAACATGCCCGGAACTTGTTCAGCGCGTGCTCCTCTCTGTTCTGTCTTGTGGGGCGAGGCGTTTTCTAAGAGACCCTGTGAGACCCCTGCTTCGGTAGGGAAACTTGCATGGTGTGTCTGAAATTCTTCGGACACGTGGCCGGAATATGGAGACGTTGAGGCGTTTCTCTTCCCCGATCTCTTAGTGTTTGTTGTTGTTTTCCGGGAGGGAGGCAGCGCGGTCCAGTCCAGCGACGGGAGAGCAGAGGCCAGACGGGGGCTGTCATGTGGCCAAAGCCTCGGTTGTCTGGCATCGTCCGTGTGGCTGCGGGGCTGCGCGTGGATGGGTGCCGTTTGCATGACGATGATCACGGAGTGATGTTTAGACTTCACCGTCTCCACCACTGTTTAGCTCAAGGAATCATGAAATCAGCACCCAGACGCGGGTGAATGCAGCTCTGGGAAATATTTTGGCTTGATTTCCGCTGGTATCGGTAGGCTGGTGCTGGTTGGAGTTTATATCCTGTAATTACCGAGCCAGTGAGCAATTAAAATTAATTTTCTCCAGCAAATAATCTTCTAACTGTGCCACACGCAAGTGAACTTTGCGGTGAGACCCGATGACGTATCAGCCATCCTGGGGCTCTTCTAGAAACAACAGCTGCAGAACACTACACTGAAGAGACAAACCCCATCAGATCTAGGTGGATATAAAATCCAATCATTACTCAAGCATCTCTCACATTTTCTGGAGTGAATTAATCTGAGATGAAGAACACGATTTTTTCTTCCATAGAACAAAATATTATAGGCTAAACATTACTTTAAAGATGTCCTGTAAAGCTTAGAACTCATGATTCTTTTTGAGGAGAGAGCCATCTTCACACACACACAAACTGTAAACCAGGGCATTGTGCGTGTGCAGGGGTGTGTGTGCAAGTTTGGGGGAGACCCCGAAGGGTTTGGATTGCCCCAGGAATGGTCTCTCTTTGCCTTATGAGTTTGCAGTTGAGGTACGAGGCAAAGGCCCTTTCGATAACACTATCGTAGTTTGCCGGCACCCCAACTTTCCTCGTGTCTCCTTGCCGCCCGTTTGGACGCCGGGGATAGCAGGTGGCAGGAACAGGACAGAGGAGCAGGAACGTGGTCTCAGGGACAGAAGAAGGTTGAACCGGGTTGAAGTGCATCCTGGCCTTTCCTTATCTCAGTAGCATTGAGCACATGGAATAAGCTTGCTGGGGATGGTGTCCTCACCACCGAAATGGGCTCAACTCACGTGCGGTGTGGCGTCACATCCCGAGTGGTGCTGTGAGAATGTTACGGACGCAGCACTTGCAGATGCCTGGCCTGACTCTCGTGGCCGGCTTCCTCCTTTCCTTTATTCTCTGGAAGCAGCAAGGGGGGTGCTGCACACGAACGTCCAGTCTCTACGCCAGGTGCCCGCCCCACCCCCTGCCCACCCCGGGGAAACCCACGCCCCACCAACGCCTTCTCCAAGCGCCCGGCCTGGAGACTCTGGTCCACTGGGCCTCTGAGGAAGTACTTAGCCCCTCCTTCTGTTCTATTTATGCGTCCTTTGGGATGCAGCATGGAAACAAACAGCATTTTACGTTCTTGGCTGGATCTTTTGACGCCTTGGTGTTTCCGCATTTATTTTTGCTTTTTGTTTCCATTTACTGATGCAGTAAGTCGTCTCGTTTGGGGATTGATGTTCACAATCAAACACGGAATGCGGGGGCTTAAAACCGGAAGAGCTCATGGAAGGGCCGGGCGGAGGTGGTGAGCCGGAGAGGCCCGAGCGCTGCCTTGTTTAGTTTGGATCAGTTTTCAAAGATGTGAATTGGCTGGACCTTTTGCAATGAGGGAGTTCATGGAATAGTATAGAGTTTTAGTTTAATTGGAAAAAAATGGAGGATTTGACTGTTCGGAAGGACTAAGTTTTTAGTTGTCTGCGTTGTCCGGTGGAAACTGTGCCCTGGGGCTGTGGGAGGTGTTCACCCTGGACAGGAGGTGTCCTTGCGCCCTGCAGCATCCCCCTCCCCCCAGATTCTGCCCTGGGCAAGCGTCCTCACTGCCCATCTGGCCTCTGTGGGCCCGTCTGGCTTGTGACTCTGGGCTCTACTGAATATTTCTTACTTCCTTTTTCCTTCCAGCTGCCAATGCAGGCAACACTTCTCTGAATCTTATAAAACTGTCAAAAACAGCAGCAAACTCAAATGTAATTTTTTTTTTTAATCAGGAAGAAACCTTGAAAGATACAAAATTAAGGTATTTATTATCATGAAAAAACATCTGTTCTATTTTTGAGGCGTATGGAGGTCTCTCCAAAAGCCCCCAAGTGCCAGGAATTGTATTAGCCAGACTCCCATCCATGCTCCTCTGGTGGCTTTTTCCGGTGTTCACTGTTGGGCAGAATGGGGACAGGGATGTAATTCTGTGTGACAGGAGGGGACAGTGCAGGTGGCGATGAGCTGCAAGGGTGGGGGGGGGACTCCGCTCTGACTCTGGCCAATCTGTGGGACTCTGATGAGCTCATTTCTGGGCCCTTCCGTGACCTGGTAGAAAAGAAAGTGGAATAAATGATGTCTCGGGTTCCTTTTTGATTAATAACATTATAGGAGAGTGCCATTCAGGTGACAGTCTCCCATGGGCCACGCCGATGGCAGCCAGTGGGACACCCTCCATAATGTCCCACCATGACACTGCTGTTCTATGTCGACGGAAGACTGTGGCACTCTTGACTTTAGTTTCAAGTTGCTGTGGATTCGCATGTCCGAGTGCTGAGAAGGAGTCCTCTCTGAAGAGGCTCACATTTCCCCCCTAAATTATTTACTTTCTAATTAGGTTTTTCTTTCTTCTTTGGCAGTTATATTCATATAGTTCCCAGGAAACCTGGAAAGATGAGCAAGTTGAAGGAAGTAAGTGTTCGGTGCTAATGACTAACGGTGGGATAAATTGGATGATCCGGGAAAACTCCGAATGCCACTGTTGAATAATGTCACTTTTAGAAGACTAGCATTTTTTAGGGAATGCCTCTAAAGGCCCGTTGCTCTGGAAACCCAAATCCACTGTGCGGGGTTGTCATACCCGTCGAAGCCCCTAAGTAACTAACGTGACGGCAGTCAGGAAAAATACCCTAAGACCACGGTTAGAAAGATAGTCGTCTGTGACACACTGTGCAATTATTTACTGAAACTTTTCACTTTTCTTTTGTTACGGGGGATTTGGAAAGATGGGTGTCAGGAAAAGCTATTTTAATTCACATAACGTTGAAGCTAATTATAATGCTCAATTTAAAGATTTGCCCCAAGTTCTTAACATTTTTGTGCTTGATACACATTTGAAAGCTCTGTAGTGTGGAACCTTTTCTCGCTCTGTTCACATCACCTGGTTCTTAGCCAAAAAAAAAAAAAAAAAAAAAAAAAATTCTATTTAATATGTATAAAAGAGATCCAGCTTTTGGGACACCTGGCTGGCTCAGTCTGTTAAGCATCGGACCTGAGCTCAGGTCATGATCTCACGGTTCACGGGTTCGAGCCCCGTGTCGAGCTCTGTGCTGGGCTGACAGCTCAGAGTCTGGAGCCGGCTTCGGATTCTGTATCTCCCTCTCTCTCTGCCCCTCCCCTGCTCGTGCTCTGTCTCTCTCATCTCTCAAAAATGAATAAATGTTAAAAAAATAAAAAAATAAGAGATCCACCTTTTAAAATAAGCAACAAAAATTGCTAAGTTTTAAGCAAGATATCCTGCTGATATTTAGACTATAATATGATTTAGGATGTTATATAATATAATATGGAAATATAATAATATATTTACTATATATTAATACTATATAATATCCATAATATTATATTTCTTATATATCATATATGGTATAAATATGAATCATATATTTAATAATATAATATAATATGTAAAATTGTCTTAAAAAATGGACTTGTCATTTTGTTGGGTATTTCAAAGAGGAGATTTTTGAGATTATTCTCTAAGTGGTGCTTTTGGTATTCTTTTTTTTTTAATGCTTATTTTTGAGAGAGAGAGAGAGAGAGCAGGGGAGGGGCAGAGAGAGAGAGGGAGAGAGAGAATCCCAAGCAGGCTCCGTGTTGCCAGCGCAGAGCCTGATGCAGGGCTCGATCCCATGAACTGTGAGATCATGACCTGAGATGAGATTGAGAGTTGGGCACTTCGTCCTGAGCCACCCTGGTGCCTCTGGTTTTGGTATTCTTGTTTTCTCCTCCTTGAACCGGTGTGAGGACCGAATGGTGAAATATGCATAATGTTCCAGAAAGAGATCAGTGCTGGCCCTCTTCCTCCACAGTTTAGAGAAGCGGGGTTTAGTGTGCCCTTGAATCTGCGGCCGAGTTCCGGTAAAGGACAGCCCTGGAGCTCCAGCATCAGCCTGCAGAGCATTTAGCTGTCTCCTCAGAGTCTGCATTTCAGGGCAGTGCGATGAGTCAGGTCGTACGTCCCCACCTTCTACTGTAACTTGCCAAGGGCAGGCAGGCAAGTCTCCGATAAGAAACAACTCCAGGGGCGCCTGGCTGGCTCAGTCGGTTGAGTGTCAGACTTCGGCTCAGGTCATGATCTTGCAGTTGGTGGGTTCAAGCCCTGTGTCGGGCTCTGTGCTGACGGCTCAGAGCCTGCAGCCTGCTTCCGATTCTGTGTCTCCCTCTCTCTTTGCCCCTTCCCGCTCATGCTCTGTCTCTCAAAAATGAATAAAGTTAAAAAAAAAAGAATTCCAGCAGTGACTGAATGTCAGGGCCACCTTAGTAAACAGAGTGGGCATGGTGTATGATTATTCTTTTTTCTTTTTAATTTTTTTTTTCAACGTTTATTTATTTTTGGGACAGAGAGAGACAGAGCATGAACAGGGAAGGGGCAGAGAGAGAGGGAGACACAGAATCGGAAACAGGCTCCAGGCTCTGAGCCATCAGCCCAGAGCCCGACGCGGGGCTCGAACTCACGCGAGATCACGCGAGATCACACGAGACCGTGACCCGGCTGAAGTCGGACGCTTAACTGACTGCGCCACCCAGGCGCCCCAATGTGTATGATTATTCTTAAGACCCGGGCACTTGCTTTCCTGTCTCCAGGTGGGGCAGGCACGGGGAGTAAGCAACAATTCTGAAAAGTTCCCCTCAAGTTCAGTCTACACGTACCCTGAGTGCATTTCGGCGCTATGATTAGAACGAGCAGTTAGCCCTGGAGGACAGGAAGGCAGCTTCCAGGTTATGTTGTCAGCCCCCCTTGCTTTCCAGCTGAGGAGGCTTGGATCAGAAACGTTAGGCGAGGTGCCTGATAGCAAGTGCTCTGGAGTGGGGACCTCTGTGTCCTCACACCAATGGGACTGTAGTCGCCCCAAAGAGTTCTGTAATTTTTCTTTAGGAGTATACACTTTTTCATTAAAAAAAAAATCTGATTATGAAAGGAGTCCTTATTGAGAAAAAATGCCAAGAAGCTGTGCAGATAACTCCATGAAGAGAACGGGGGTCATCCACAATACCCCTCAAAGGTCAGCACTCTGACTTTGTCATGTCTGTTTCCAGGTGCTTTTTTATGCACACGTAGCAAGTAGGTATACACAGAAGCACACACACACACAGTACATGCGTACATACGTGTATATGTGTCTGCAGAATTGGGATCCATCAATGCTCACTATTTTCTAATCTGCTTTTTATTTACTATATTTTGTGACCATTATCTCATTCAGTAAATGGTCTTCTGCAACATGTTTTAATAATTTCATCGTGTGAATCTATCATAATTATTTTGTATTTAAAAAAAAATTTTTTTAACGTTTATTTACTTTTGAGACAGAGAGAGACAGAGCATGAACGGGGGAGGGTCAGAGAGAGAGAGGGAGACACAGAATCTGAAACAGGCTCCAGGCTCTGAGCCGTCAGCACAGAGCCCGACGCGGGGCTCGAACTCACGGACCGCGAGATCGTGACCTGAGCCGAAGTCGGACGCTTAACCGACTGAGCCACCCAGGCGCCCCTATCATAATTATTTAAGCTACCGCTATCGGCAGATCTTTGAGTCATTCTGCTTTGTCATTGTTTCATTTTATTTTATTTTATTTTATTTTATTTTATTTTATTTTATTTTATATTTTATTTTATATATTTTTAATGTTTATTTATTTTTGAGACAGAGAGAGACAGATTGTGAGCAGGGGAGGGGCAGAGAGAGAGGGAGACACAGAATCCGAAGCAGGCTCCAGGCTCCGAGCTGTCAGCACAGAGCCCGACGTGGGGCTCGAACCCATGGTCAGATCATGACCTGATCCAAAGTCGGACACTTAACCGACTGAGCCACCCAGGCACCCCGATGGATTTTCAAATATTAACTCAACCTTGCATTCCTGGGACAAATCTCACTCATGAAATTTTGTCCTTTTTCTTTATTGTTGGATTTTATTTGCTAAAATTTTGTTTGGAATTTCTGCAACTATGTTCGTGGAGGGATGTTGGTCTGTAGTTTTTAAAATCCTTGCAATGTTTTTCTCTGGTTTTGGTATCGTTTCTTCCTTAAGTGTTTGGTAGAATTTACCAGTGGAGCCAGCTGGGTCAGGAGTTGTCTTTGTGGGAAGGTTTTTAACTACAAATCCAACGGCCTGAGGTGATAGAGGGCTCCTCAGATTGTCTATTTCTTGAGTAAACTTTGCTAGCCTGTGTCTTTGAAATGTCCATTTAATTTGTCCACTGGCATGAAGTTGTTCTCTTATCCAACTAATATCTGTGGCCTCTGGTGACGTGACCTCCCTCATTCCTGCCATTCCTGGTCATTTGTGTCTCCTCTGTATTTTCTTGCCAAGTCTGTTCGGTTTTATCAATCTGATCAATCTTCTCAAAGAACCAACTTCTGGTTTCATTGTGTTTCTCCATTTCTTTGTTCTGTTTTCTATTTCATGGATTCTGCTTTTTTTATTTTATTTTTTTTTAATGTTTATTTATTTTTGAGACAGAGAGAAACAAAGCATGAACGGGGGAGGGTCACAGAGAGGTAGACACAGAATCCAAAGCAGGCTCCGGGCTCCGAGCTGTCAGCACAGAGCCTGACGCGGGGCTTGAACTCACAGACCGCGAGATCATGACCTGGGCCGAAGTCGGCCGCTTAACTGACCGAGCCACCCGGGCACCCCTAGATTCTGCTTTTTAAAAAACGTTTATTTATTTATTTAAAGAGAGAGTGAGGGAGAGAGAGCGGGAGAGGGCCAGAGAGAGAATCCCAAGCAGGCTCCACGCTGTCAGCACAGAGCCTGACTCAGGGCTCGATCTCATGAACCAGTGAGATCACGACCTGACCCAAAATCGAGAGTCAGACGCTTAACCAACTGAGCCACCCGGGCACCCCTCCTTGATTCTGCTTGGAACTGTATTGTCTTCTGATGTGTAGGGAGACAGGCTTCTATTTGGGGTGACTGTCTCTGCACCCTTGCTTTCTTCCTTTTCTCTTTGGGACATCCTTGTCCTGTGTGCTCCCGAGCGCCTTTCCCTCCCAGGGCACAGTCCTTCATGGGTGGTTTCTGCTGTGTTGTGGCAGGAGGGAGCTGACTTCTTTTCTCCGCCATGTGACACATTTGCATTTTTGTCAGAGACACCATGGGGACAACATGTTGGCCCAGCGATGGAGACTCCAGTCCTGGCGTCAGGCCGATGGGGCGCGGCTGGCTCGGGCACACGCCACAGCCCCGGTGCCATGCTGGTGTGTTCGCCTGCTTCCTTCACCCCCTCTCTGCCGACCTTGCTCGGTGGACCCGCTTTCCCTAGGCTCATCGTGGAGGCTGACGGGGGTAACTCCTCCCCTTCCGTCCGATAGCGTTTATCAGCAGCTTCCCTATTTCTTTTAACCGCACAGTTTCAACATACAGGCAGAGTTAGTCCCTTCTGACCACACGGATACTGACAAAGTGCACATGTGCTCGGGAGCACTCACCCTCACCCTGCTTCCGTTCTTTTTTTAAATTTATTTTATTAAAAAAATCTTTTTAAGTTTATTCTTTCTTTCTTTATTAACATTTATTTATTTTTGAGACAGAGAGAGACAGAGTACTAGCAGGGGAGGGGCAGAGAGAGGGGGAGACACAGAATCCGAAGCGGGCTCCAGGCTCCGAGCCGTCAGCACAGAGCCCGACGCGGGGCTCGAACCCACAAACTGGGAGATCACGCCCCGAGCCGAAGTCAGGCTCTTAACCGACGGAGCCACCCAGGCTCCCCAAGTTTATTTATTTTGAGAGAGAGACAGAGACAGCATGAGCAGGCGAGGGGCAGAGAAAGAGAGAGAATCCAAAGCAGGCTCTGCACTGTCAGATGGAGCCCCGTGTGGGGCTTGAACTCACGAACTGTGAGATCAAGGCCTGAGCTGAAACCAAGAGTCAGACACTCAGCCGACTGAGCCCCCCAGGTGTCCATCCTTCCGTTCTTATTTACCCAGCTTCTGTTTGCCCTTTCCCTAATTCTCCACCCTCACAGTTTCACCCTTCTTTCTTCCCTTTCAGTTCTTTTATTCATCTGCCATTGTTTGAGGCTTTGCAGGTAATGTAGGTGGTCAACACCAGGCCAGTAGGAGTGGTTGTTCTCATTGGTTACTATTTAATTTTTACAAAGGGAATGGTTGAAGGATGTCCTCTGAATGTCAGGCTCACTCCAAGGACACTCGTTGGCTGATTACTCGCTTTGCGTATTGTGCTCCCCTCCGTTTGAGAAAGAGGCCTGAGGTTTGCTGAGATGGTGATCAGGGGGGTGAGGGAGAGATACTGGTGTACGAGGGGCCGTTGGCAATGCCAACTAGTTTGGGGGAGATAAAGCATCTTTCACCAGAACAAAAGAAATCACTAATCCAGTAGGATCTGAAATACAAAACCTTGAAAGGCATTCGGGAGGAGTAATTACGTGGGAAACACCATTGCTCTTGGTACAAGTAATGTGAAACGAGGCGACGCATCCCCGCTGCTTAGCAAAACGCCACAAGGGAGTTAAGACCTCCGTTGATCCTAGTTGCTCTAATGTCTGTCGTTGCGAGGCTCCAAAGTCCCCGCTGTTGTCAGAGGTCAAGAGCTCTTGGCTTCTTCTCTGACCACTGCCTTGCTGACTCCACACAATGTCTGGGCCTCAAGCCCCGCGGGCGTCCCGGGGAAGCCGCCGGGGTGATCCGCAGCCCTTCCGCTCACGGCTCCCCATGGCTCAGTTCAGCCTCTGTCGCGGTCGTAGAGGACACGCAGGATGCCAGACGGGGGACCTGCCCCGCCCACGGCGTCTCAGTCGGGAAACCCTCAGTGAGGCCTGGGCAGGCGCCCCTGTGTCCTTCCCAGCTTCCCAGAGGGGGTGACATCTTAACATTTAGACCCTGAGAGAGCTTCATGGACGCATGATATCAGCTAAGTCAATTACAAAACCCCAGTCATGGTTCTTCTTTTCCTTCTTCTTTAATGTAAAAATATCTCAACATTTTCCAAAAAATGGGAAATAAAAATTCATCATCATCACGACCAGGAAGGCCGAAAACCCGTCTCCCCAACCATGTGTTGGACACACGTGCCTGACGTCCCCCTCGAGAGTACAATGCAGTGTAACGCAGGGGGAGGGCTGCAAAGGTGCTGAGGGTTTGCCCAGATTTGCCCCACTTCTACAGGCCACGGCGCCGGGGTGGATGAAGGGCGACTTCCCATCGGCCTGGCTCTCCCTCCCGTCCCTTGCACACTGCTCCAGAATGCCTAACCTAGGGAGATTCTTGGCCGTTTTGGGGAAAGAGTGACGCTGATTTTTTATTTTTATTTTTTTGACTCAGAGGATCACAGAATGAGGAATGAAGTGACTTCGGAGGTGGTCCAGGATGACCTTTTCCCTAATGAATTACATGAACCATACGGAGCCCACTGCGCCTTCCGTAGTGTTTCTGTGATCTGTGGCGACTGCGTGTGTTTAGCGTCTACCGTCGAGTGGCGGAGGGGCCATCTCTGTTAATTCAGGTTGCACGTTCCCGACCCCGACGAGCGCGGTTCGCTAATTATGAGATCCTCCCTTTACGGCTCCATGATGAGGTCTTTTCTCGGTGCCAGACTCCCTTGGGTCTTTCTGGTTTGAAGTTTTGCACGGAAAAGGCTGGGAGGATGTTCACTGAGGGTAGCTGGAGAGGCTCGATGGGGCGCAAAGACCAAGGACTTCGGAGGCCAACAACAATGACAACCGCCAAGAGCTCTTCACTCATTTCCGGCGTTTTGCTCAGCGCCTCGCGATGCGTCATCTCCTCTGGCGCTGTCCCTCCCGGAAGCGGATCTGCATTCACACACGAGGATGTGGGCACAGCAACATCTTCACGGTGGTGTGAGGAGATGGTGGTGGAACCAGGGCTGGGATCGCGGACGACGCGGACGCAGGCTCCCAAGTGCCACGCCGGTATAGGTTCCAATTCCCAATGGGCTAAAATCTACCATAAGGTATTTTTGATGGCCTATCATGGCCAGGACACTTAGTGGCAGTGTGTCCTTGTGGAGATTACATAGTGGCTCTGATTGGTCACCATGTGGGTATTTTGCCTGGTTGTTTTGAGGGCTGGGCACGAATGTAGTGTGACGCAGAGCAGGCGTTCAGTAGCCCGCAGCTGCCACTCGGGGAAACACACCCGTGGTTACCTCGGGGGTCTTCTGGCATTGCTGCGGATTTGGTTTAATTACATTGGACTGTTGGTTACGGAGCCCGAAAGCCCACTGAGCCCCGCAGCCTCTCGGCAGGTGAGTGAGACACCATGTTGGAACCTGTCGTCCCCGTCGGGCAGTGACAGAAAGCCACGTGTGCTTTCTTAGGAGATCACGTGAAATGCAGGAAAAAAAATCCAGAATCATGTATTTAATTGCTGCAGTTATTTAATTAGGCAGGTGACAGCAGGGTTAATGAATCATTGACATGTAAAAAAAGCCATTAGCTCACCGTTTCCATAATTTTATGCCATCAGCCAGAAAGCTGTTTCTTAGGGTAGTTGTACCTTCACAGAATTTTGCAGGGAATAATTTCTGTTGTCATGTTATAAACCAGGTCAGTAAATTCGTGGTATTGCTGATACGGCTTTGGTTTTTTGGCTAACGCTATGCAGGCGTGTATAATTTCCTATATAGAAAGTAATTTTGTATGTCACGTGACAAGAGGGTGACAGTGGACGGACGTGTGCATTACCACAATCTCCAGTGACCTCACTTTTTCCAGGATTCCTCCTGGAGTATCAGAGCTGTTTATCACCTGCCACCGAAGCATTTATCATTTATTCATCTGTCATTCATTCATCCATATTCACGGCATACTTCTCAAACTCCTGCGGTGGGCAGCTCATTGTTCAGGCAGTGGGGTCCTTGGTGGAACATGACGACCGAGGTCCCTGCTCTCAGGAGGCTTTGATTCTATGAGGAGGAACCAATAATAAGTAAATAAATAAACACAAAACTATCAGACAGTGTTACATGCTACGATGGCCATATTGGTCGGGGAGGGTTGCTGAGGAACTGCTTCTGGGTTGACTTCTTAATGCAAGAAAGGGCAAGCTGTGCTAAGACCCGGGAGAACATTCCAGGCCCCAGGTCTAGTGCAGGAACAAGCTTGATGTTTGGAAGAAGGCAAACGCGGGCTGTGGCGTGGGGAGGAAGGGAGGGGTGGGGTTGTCGTGTGTGTGCCGCTGTTTCCTCCACTGGGGTTCTAAGCCAGGGGGCAGCCCATCGCGACGGGTGATTACCAGGACCGCGGCTCCTTGTGGGGAAGGGACTGTGGGGGGCGGGGGGCGAGCTGCAGAGACATGGGGCCGCGGGGCCAGTGTGGCAGCGGTGGGGGCGGCAAGAAGTGAACGCGTCCGGGGATACGGTTTTGAGGCAGAATTGAGAGATGCGGGGTGTAAGGGAGGAGACGACACAGTGGTGTCCCCAGATTTTGTGGTGAAACACATGGGTCTGTGCTGGCACCGGTTCCTGAGACCGGGAAGTCTGGGGACGGTCAGCGGGCTGTGGGAACAGTTGGCGATTCTATCCGGGCCGTGATGAGACTGAGATGCCAGATGGTCTGTGGTCTGTCCCTCTCCATTCTCTCCCCGCCTCCGTCTCTCTGCGTCTCTGCGTCTCTGTGTGTGTTGGGAGACTCATGTTTATTGGATTGACTATTTATCCCTGTGTGGCAGGTACGGCATTGTGCCTTTTATAAAACGTTCTCTCCCCCAAACCCTGCGAGGTGTATGGTCCCCGCTGCAGGCGTTCATAGATGGCAGCTCAGAGGTGAGACAGTCCCGGCAAAGTTACGGACAGTGAGCGCTGGGAGGTGAGCCCCGGTCTGTCCCAGTCCAAAGCCACCGGGCTGCCTCCCAGCTTCGCTCTGCTGTCCCGGTGCCTCTCGGCCAGTTGTCCCCTGCGTCTAATGGTGCCTCAGGCCCTCAGCAGGACGCCGAAGGGGCTCTCCACTGCTCAGTCCCAGTCCTCCTGACCCTTCTCCACCTGCCCCACGTGGACGCCGCCTCCTCGTCTCCTTCAGAAGACCCGGAACAGCACATTTTCCTCTCCTCGTCTAAAAAATAATGCTGGGGAGACCGTGAGATGCCCAAACCTCGTCACCCTTGTTAAGGGTACGTGCAGCTCACTCTTACACCCCAGGGTGAACCCCGGGTACGCGGGTCGGTGTTATTCTTGGCGAAGGAACTTTATAGATACTTTCACTCACTGGGGTGATTCAGGAGAGCTGCGCTAACATCACAGGTTGGGCAGTCTCTGTGTGTAAATGAGCTGGGCACCATGGCAGGGGCAGCGAGTGGAGGGGGACCGGACATCCAGACAGGTCAGGCCGGGAGGCCCAACCGGAGGCCCTGGGGGACACCCTCTACCGCTGTGCCCGCTGTGCTGGAGCAGGTGTGACGAGAGGCTAGGTAGGCCCTGAATGCCGAGTCTCACTCAGCCGTGGAGCCTGTAGAGGTGGGAGGGGCTTGTGTCTCAGGGGCGGAGCCTCTAGAGGTGGGAGGGGCTGGTGTCTCAGGGGCGGAGCCTCTAGAGGTAGGAAGGGCTGGTGTCTCAGGGGCGGAGCCTGTAGAGGTGGGAGGGGCTGGTTGTCAGGGGCGGAGCCTCTAGAGGTAGGAGGGGCTGGTGTCTCAGGGGTGGAGCCTCTAGAGGTGGGAGGGGCTGGTGTCTCAGGGGCGGAGCCTCTAGAGGTGGGACAGACAAGGAACGTAGCGGGGGAGCGACTTTCAGAGGAGGTCACCGTGATGGAGGGGCCTCGAGACTGTGTGGGGCCGTGGCCTTGATCCCGCCCCACCCAGGCTGTCAATGATGACAGTAGGACCCCCCGCAGAGGGATTTTGCCTGCCCGTGGCAGGGCTCAGACATCCTTCTCCTCCCCGCTGTCGGGGCCCCAGGGGATGTGAGGTTGAAGCTGACCAGGCCCCGGGGGGCGGCTCAGCCCCCAGGTTGGAGTCACAGGAAAGAGCAGGGTCCGGGGAGCAGGGGGGGTGTTGTCCCCTGCCACGGGACGTCCTAGCTGGAACCCCACGGGCTGACTTAGGGGCCACGCGCCCATTCTTGGGGCCGCAGTCTGGCCCAGCCGGGCGCCTGGGGAGCACATCACGGGAGCTTGCTGGTGTTGCTACTGGCCTGTCCTCAGCACAACGGCCGGGTCTGTGTCTCTGGACTTCTGTGACCTCCCGGCCGCCGCGCTCCGCGCCCTCGCACCCGACCTTCCGGCCTCGGAACTCACAGCCCTCTCGCCCCGTCCCCATGAGGTCACCTGCCCTGCGTCTGGGAGTCCCGGCCCCTCCCAGCAGGGAGTCTGCTCCCCCGGAGTCCTTCCTGGGTCCTCCCCTGTGCTCCCTTAGCAAGGCCTCCCGCCCCCCTGCACTGCTGTTTTGGGGGCGGTGCTGGGCAAACCGTATTTAGCAAGTGGTTGTCTGAACTGAGTCCCGAGGCTTGCCTTTCCTTTTTGCAGATCAAACCGGTGGTACATTGTGACCTGAATGTGCCTTCCAGGTGGCAAACCTTCCAGCGAACGTCCCGGCACGTCAAGTGAGTAAGGCCTCGCGGGCGACAGATCACTACTTGCTGTGGCTCCTTAAAGATAAAGTTCCAGTTGGACTCACCGTCACCCCCTCTCCCCTCCTCTCCTCCCTCCTCCCTTCCTCCCCCTCCTCCTCCTCCCCCCCTCCCCTCCCCCTGTGCTCCTCTCCTCCCTTCTCCTTCTCTCTCTCCGACAGGGACACCTGTATGATTCAGCCTTTCAGGTGCCGTGTATCCTTTCTTCTCTTTGAACCTTGATTTTGGAAATCAATCCAGTTGCCAGGCTGTTGAACAGTTTACTTGGGGCTGGAAGGGCGAGGGCCTCACACACAGAATTTAGCCTTAGGCTTTTCACTTTTTAAAAAACATCTAGCAGTTGTCGCTGCTGGACGTGGAAAGGACACTTTACAAGTTATTTTCCCACCACGAGCAAGACCTGTAGGGTTACCACACTTCCCGCTCAAGCGTTGGTGCAGGACTGGAGTGTGGCCCTGGGAGCCACAGCCGGGGCTATAGCTGTAGAGGTGCCCGGGGCAGTACGTCCGGGCTGATGGAGACAGCTTTGTGGGCCAGTCTGCCTTACGTTCTGGGGCTGTAGAAAGAACACACTGGGAAGCAGAAGGACGCAGGAAACACACCCTGTTTATTGGCCAAACGTGGCCCCTGCCCGTCCCCTCAGAACCTCGACGACCACGTCTGTAAAATACGTCCCCTTACGTGTCTGCAAGGCGCAGCCTTCAGTGGTGGGGTCTTTCCCTGCACCTTCTACAAATCTGAGAGCTGCTTGGACATGACGGGAGGCACAGCATTTCCAAATTTTGTGAAGGGCAGCTCTTTCTGAAGAATGTATACAAATCTCACGGTCCTTCCTGGCAAAGAACCTATGTTTTGTTTTGTTTTTTTTTTTGTTTTTTTTTTGCATGAGCCAAGACATCAGTGATTCTCACTTATTTTGACGGACAAGTTTTGTCTGTTACAGACCATTACCCCCGGCAGCTTGTGCCTCGTCCTTCATATTGGTGTGCTAGAAATTCCACTAGATGGACCCAAATATCCATTCAAATGCAGTGTCTTTTCTACAAAGACCTGATCATGTTTGCTTGGAGACCTTGTAACTGCAAAAACAGGCAAACAAAACAGTTGCGATGGGTTCCGGTGGCTTCGATGTTGAAGGGAGAAAGTGGTTTCTCCCTTCCTCACAGATGAGGGGGGGCGGGGTGCTGGGGGGTCACGGCTGAGTTTGGACCCGGAGCCCGGCGCTCCCCTGCCTGCCTGGGTCTCCGCAGAACGGAGCTGGTGAGGCCACGTGGGTCTGAAGTGTGGAGGCTGAGGTGCGGATTTATGTCCTGCTTCTGCCGCTAAGCAAGCTGTGACGTGACAGGTGTTGTGACGGCGGATCATCGTCACCTAAGATCCGCTCCTAGATCTCTGTGCTATTTCCTGTTTAAACAAAATTGAAAATATTTCCTATTTTAAAAACTCGAGGGGCACCTGGGGGGCTCAGTCGGTTAAGCGTCTGATTCTTGATCTCAGCTCAGGTCATGATCTTGTGCTTTGTGAGTTCGAGCCCCACATCGGGCTCCACACTGTCAGTGCAGGCCCTGCTTGGGATTCTCTCTCTCCCTCTCTCTTTGCCCTGCCCCCACTTGCTCTCTCTCTCTCTCAAAAAAAAAAAAAATCTTAAAGAATTTAAAATATGTCCTACTTGAAATATTTAAAATATTTCCTATTAGGGACTCTTGGGTGGCTCCGTCGGTTAAGCATCCGACTTTAGCTTAGGTCATGATCTCGTGGTTCGTGGGTTCGAGCCCTGTGGTGGTTCTGTGCTGACAGTTTGGAGCCTGGAACCTGTTTCGAATTCTGTGTCGCGCTCTCTCCCTGCCCCTCCCCCACTCACACTCTGTCCCTCTCTCTCTCTCTCTCAAACATAAATAAACATCAAAAAAATTAAAAATATTTCCTATTACACACCAATGAGCACATTATAAGGTGTGTTGAGTAGTAGGTTTATGCCTTTAACTTCTTCTCTTATTTCAAAGTTTTTTAAAAAATGTAACTATCTTTTTGTGGCCCGAAAAATCTGTGCCCATGGCCATATATAGCTCTAAAAGTTCTATGTTCAAAGTGGGTGGGGCCCCCCCCCCCCCGCCTTGTATCCTTGTAAGACAGGCTGGGAGATCCAGGCTTCGGCAAGTATATGTATCCTACAAATACCTCTGTGTATCCTCCTTTTTCTCCCCACATGATGCATCTTGGAGGTGGTTCCATAGGAGCCCATGTGGATAAGCTGTGCTTTAAAACAATGGCTACACAGCATTCCAAATTTCAGACGTTCCCTCATCTAACCACGCCTGGCTTTTGCCCAGTGCTCAGGGGCTCCTGCCTGTCCATCACCTCTCATGGCAGACTCTCCCCGGAAACCGTTTTTGGGCACTTAGGTGGGGTCGGTCATCTGTCGGGTGGCGGATGGACCGTCTGATCCGTGAAACCGGGCAAAGCAAGGGGTCTAGTTCATTCTTCAGTTTGGGAGATGTGTTCCATCCCGCATGCCCTCTGAACTTGTAATTTCCTAATCTTTATGTTGGAAATAACACTTACTTCCCTTCCTTGTCTTTAAAAATTACATTCTTATTATAAATAAATGTGGGAACTTCCAAGAGTGTGAAGAATAAAATAAACATCCCTTATCTCACTCCTCAGACAACTGCCACTGGCCTGAAGAACGCTTACCTTCAGTGTTCTCTTTGTGCCTTCTGTCGTGTTTTTTACAGCATCCGTTATAGTTGACCATTTCCCCCCGTAAATGCAAATCCTGCATAAACAATTTTAAACTGCTGCACAATTTATTATCGTATGGCCGTGCAACGATTTACGTAACATTCCTGGGTACCTGGACATGCAGGTTGGTTTTATATTTTCGATTCTATACATAATCCTATGGGAAACATCTTTGCATGTAATTCTGTTTCGTTTCCATGGGCTGGATTTCACAAAGTGGGAAGAATGGGTCAATAGTTATTGATCACAGACGTCTCATCAGTCTGTGTTACTGACTCGCCCCCGAGGAAGACTGTGCACACTTTTAGCTGCAGCCACAGTGTATGTGCGTGTGTCTTAGGTCTGCAAGAGATGCCAAAATTTGGGGGGGGGGCGGACACAATTCAGTTCATAAGAGTTCCTATTTCCCCACACTCAGGTAAAGAGTGTACGTTAAATATCTTTAAAGGTTTAAGCAAAAACACAACATGACCCTGTTTAAACATTTATTTCCTGTATTATTATTAGTGACCCATGTTTGGAAAGAATTCTTTTTTTTTTTTTTAATTTTTTTTTTCAACGTTTATTTATTTTTGGGACAGGGAGAGACAGAGCATGAACGGGGGAGGGTCAGAGAGAGAGGGAGACAGAGAATCGGAAACAGGCTCCAGGCTCCGAGCCATCAGCCCAGAGCCTGACGCGGGGCTCGAACTCACGGACCACAAGATCGTGACCTGGCTGAAGTCGGACGCTTAACCGACTGCACCACCCAGGCGCCCCGGAAAGAATTCTTTTGGCATAAGGAAAACCAATGGATGGAAACATTGTAGCAAATCTATTGTGGGCGTAATATCACATGAATGCATTGTAATATAACTTGTGCAGAACATTCTTTTCTAGGGTTATTTTGGGGCAATATTTTAAATATGGGAGAAGGGGGTTTCTGCATTGATTGGAAGCCCCTTGGTACAGCGCATTAGCAAAGAAAGTGGATTCTCTGTATTTTTTGCACAGATTAAAGTTTATATTTGATCTGAAAAGGCGATGCATTCATCCAGTTTTAAATTATTTGCATTACAGAAAAACAGTAACAATGAAGCAACAGCAACCACAAATAATTATGTAAAAAATTGAAAACTAGAATTGTAAAATTGAGCACCTTCGTGTTAAACACTATTCATCAGGGCGCCTGGGTGGCTCAGTCGGTTAAGCGTCCGACTTCAGCTCAGGTCACGATCTTGCGGTCCGTGAGTTCGAGCCCCGTGTCAGGCTCTGGGCTGATGGCTCGGAGCCTGGAGCCTGCTTCCAAGTCTGTGTCTCCCTCTCTCTCTGCCCCTCCCCTGTTCATGCTCTGTCTCTCTCTCTCTCAAAAATAAGTAAACATTAAAAAAAAATTAAAAAAATATTAAAAAAAAACACTATTCATCACTTTTAGACTTAAAGAAACAAGGCTCATAGTTTACATGATTTTAGTATGAGTTACAAGAGCGTGTAACTGTTGCCAAGTGGCTTGGACCCGGGCGGCCTGGCCTCATTAGCAGGAGAACTTTGCCTCGAGTACCCCCCCCCCCCACTCCCCACCCGGACACGTATGGAAAATAAAATAAACCCGCTGGGATTCCAGCAAAGCTGCCTCCAGACTGCACGGGTGAAACCAATTGTTTCTACTATCTTTTTGGAGGATCGCACGTTATTTCCTCGGGGACACTGTCTTGGCCCGTGGAAAGAGAAAGTGACTGCACTTTTAATGGCAAAACCCGCCTTTTGTTTGCCAAACGGGCACCATTTTCTTCACTTTACCCGCCATGGTGGAGGCATATTATTTAAAAAGCGGAGTTCTGTCCTGTTCATCTGGGCGTATTTTATTCCATGAAGAGAAGTTTCTGGGCGTCGTTGCAGCATCACCGGACTTCCAGCATCGGGCGCTTGGTGACGGTCCCTCTGCAGACGCAGGCGGTGTGTGTGAGGGCTGCCTGGCGCATTGCGTGCTGCGTATGGCTCTGTCATTCTAGATCTTTCTTTGAATTTCCAATGTTTCCCCCTCAAGTGTGAGGTACTAATGAATGCTTTTTTTTTTTTTATTCTTACAGTGTTTTCACAAATGGAAGACTATTTATCCCACCTGTAAAAATTATCATACCCAAATTCAGTCTGACGGAATGGAATAGCGTGCTGGCCATGATTGGGGAAAAAGTCTTCCCTCTAGGAGGCGTTCAAAAGTAAGGCTCTGTCACCTGGGGGAGACCCGGTCACAGTGTGGGGATGTCCTGCCGGGACCAGCAAGGGCTACAATGCTCTCTCATTAACTCCGATTTTAATTCTTTGGGGGCAGACATTATTTCTTGTCCCTTTACATACTTATTTTTGGCCAGTTTCTTTCATTTTTCATGGAACAAAGCTTATTGAACATCTACTATGTGCTAGGTGTGGTGAATGGGGTGAATGAGGCCATGGGGATGGACAGAGGTGGGATGGACAGTGGTGGGTGGACAGAGTGGGGACAGAGGTGAAGTGACCATGGGGGTAAACAGAAGTGGGATGGACAGAGGTGGCGTGGACAGAGGTGGGAGGGACAGAGGTGGCGTGGACAGTGGTGGGTGGACAGAGCGGGGACGACAGAGGTACAGTGGCCATGGGGCCAGGGAGAGGCAGGGTGGCTGTGGCTGTTATGGGGGTAAATCTGGGGACAGTTTGGTGCACTTAGACCAAGGGCCTGGTGTGGATCAGAGGGTCAGAGTGGACCAGGAGAGAGCAGGGGAGCAGCAAGGCTAGCAGGTTGCAGAGGGAAAGGTTAAAGCCTCAGTGTTGGGAACGCCGCTGGGATAAGGAGGCCCCACTGTGGGAAGGAGCTGACAAAGTGTAGGGAAGACACAAGCCTTCGAAACTGAAAAGTAAGGGGTGTGGAGTGGTCCTGAGTGTTGGAAGGACCACTTTATGGACAGCAATGGTCTCCAGGTGGCCTTGGGTCGGAAGAGCCAAAACATTTACTCCTAATTCACTTTCCGTCAATGGTCTCTCTCGGGGGCACATTGCAATGTAAGCGACTGATTTACCATCAAGAGCTGTGACACCAGCGATGAACACTGAGGGTCTGTTGGGAGCAGGACCTAAACTGTTGTCGGGAGCGTCGTTAACCTAGGGAGGGTGGTGAGTCACAGGTGACCCTGCACGTGCTGGGGGAGTGAGCTGTCACCTACAGACCAGATGATTCCAGAATGCAGTTATAAATGCCAACGTTTTATTCTGAAAGAAAGAGAGTCGCGTGGAGGAGACACTTGTGCACGCTTCCGGAAGGAGTCAGGGTCAGCAATCCCGTGGGTCACACTTGATGTGGCAGAGGCGAGGCAAGGAAACACGATATTTGGAGGGAAAAGAGGACGTTAGATTAATAAGCCTACTTAGTCTTTCTCCCCTTAGTTCTCTCCGGGTGAGGACGTCCGTGGGGACAAACACACAGGCGCCGGTCTCTTCCCTGGGGGGCTCCCCTCGCTTGAGCTGGCCTGCAGCTCCTGGTACATCTGGGACATCTGAACGGGGCTTCCTCAGGACCCAGCTTTCCTGCAGCCCCACCACTGGGGACAGCTCCTTTCCTGCACCGCCCCTCCCCCCAGCCGGCCGGGTTCCCGCCGGGGTCCCAGAGTCACATCTGGACTCTATCTCCTCTGGTGTCAGTTCTGAACTGATTGCTCTATCTCTCCCCTCCCTGACAAGAACATAAGCCTGTTTTCCTGCTCCTCAGTCTCCCCCTCAACAACCCCGGCCCCGGTGCTGAATTCTGGGTTATCGTGAACATGTTCTCTCTGATCGAACTTCACTTAATGGCAACAGGGATCGTGCCAAGGCGCGTGGTCGCCCTGCTTCACAGATCCCTCCCAGCGTCTCTGCAATCGCTCTTTCCTTTTTATTTAACCCCTTCCTGTAGAAACGTTCTTACTGTGAGTCCCTGTGGCCCATCTTCCAAGGCCTTGTCAAGGTGACGGTACTTTTATCAGGCCTCCCGTTTAACTGAGGGTTTGGCTCGCTTCGAACTTGTTTCTTCTCAGATTTTGAGAAGATGTCACTTTGTTGTCTCGGGCCTTCGCGGCTGCTGTTGAGAAATCCGGTGGTGCGTGTGTGGTGTGTCAGTGGGCTCTTGCGTGGGGGGAGCCCTTCGGATGCCGGCCTGCGTCCTTAGAAGTCCCCCTGACGGTGCCTACGTGAGAGTTTTTCTGTGACCTCTCTGTCTTTGATGTCTATTGACTTTCAGTTTGAGGTCCTCCCTCTCTCTCTACTTCTGTGAAATTCATCTTCATTACTTCTGTACATTTTTCTTCCTTTCTGCTTTAAGTTATCTTTCGAGATTCTTACTTCCTGGATGTTGGCATTCCTACTCATCCACACGTCTCAGCTTTTCTCTCAGACACGTTCTATCTCTCCCCCTGCTTCCCTCTGGGAGACGCCCTCGATTCGGAGTCCCCACAGCGGCTTGGGCCTCGTCCGCTCCCCCCCCTGCTCCTCGTCTCCCCGTCCTCCGGGATGTGCTCTTTGTATCTGCTTTTCTAGTTGTTTCTTTGCCACACTTCCTTGTTGTTTCATATTGGTAGCACCTGCCCTTATTTCGTCTATAATGTTTTTCGTGTTTATGTCAAATTCCTGGCCCATCCGATCCAACGCTTCCGCTCCTGGTGGAATCCACCAGACACTGTGTGCGGGTCGGAACAGGGTCTGCGGGCAGGGGCCCGGGCACTGCCACCGCTCAGTCTGCCCGCCTCCCTGTGCCCCCTGTCCACTCAGTGCTTCCCTGACTTACTCCTGGGGACGTCACCAGCTGTGCGGTCCTCCGGGGAGCCCAGGCACTGGCTGTCCCAGGGCAAAATGGCAGGAGAAGAACAGAGTTCCAGGCATTGCTTTTCACGTGGAAACCTTGTGCTCCTGGTCGAGGCCACCTGCTGCCCACACAGCTCCCCGTGGCTGCTCATGGTTGTCTCCTGTCTGGAAGGTCCTGTTCCCCCGGGGCTGGTCTAGGGCTGCCGCTCCCCTGGCCCCCGGAGCAGCATGGGCATTGGCCGGCGCTGTTAGGAATGCGTGTTCCGGCCTCATCCTAGACTCAGGAGTCAGAGGCTCTGGGCGTGGGGCCCGGCTGTCTACACGGTGGCAAGCCGTCCAGGTGGTTCTGATGCTAAGGTCTGGGGGAGATGGGTGGAGGGCAAGGGCGGTTCTGTGGTTTCTACCCGCTCGGCCTGCCCTTCTCCCCTTCCCACTCTGGTGCTCGCGGCTCCGGTTCACGATCGCCTCGCACGCCTGCTGTGGCAACCTGAGCCTCCTCTTACGGGACAGGCTCCTTTCCTCCGTCCGCATCCCCAACGGTCAGCTGACCATTGCTCACACTCAGCTCCTGTCCACTCGTCCACAGCGACGTCCACTCACTGCGGCAAAGTCCATGATAAATTCCTCGCCCCAGAGTTCCAGGCTCCAGACTTTGATGCGCAAATTCTGTGTGTGCGTTTCACACTTCAGTGACCATCAGCCCCCGTGTTCTGGCTTTTGGCCCCGGCCCCTCCTGCGACCCCAAATGCTTTATGCATCTGCACGTGAAGAAATCTTACCACATCCTCACCCCACTGGCGCCCCCACTTTTGTGAGGCCTACAGTTGATTCCAGGTGGGTCCTCCTCTTGGAAGGCCGGATCTTTGCCCTTCTCTGGTCACATTTCTGTTCCTAGGTTTGTGTACAAGCCTTGGTTTTGGGGAAGCAGTGACTTCCTTACCCGTATTTTTATCCCAGACAGTGCCTCCCTCACTGTCTAGTGTGTGATAGATGCTCAGCATGGAGTGGATTGAATAATTTCTTTTTTAAAAGATGTTTATTTATTTACTTTGAGAGAGGGAGGAAGAGAGAGAGAGAGAGAGAGAGCGAGCGCACACACAAGCTGGGGAGGGGCAGAGAGAGAGAGAGGGAGGGAATCCCCAGCAGGTTCTGCACGGTCAGCACAGAGCGTAATGTGGGCTTAATCCCACGAACTGTGAGATCATGACCTGAGCTGAAATCAGGAGTCGGACGCTGAACCGACTGAGCCACCCAGGCGCCCCTTAAATAATTTCTCAAGTGACTGAATTAGTGAATGAATACTTGCCAAACAAAGACTATAGGATAAAAAGTAGACAAATATTAGTCTTTTGGTGCTCATAAAAAGGCGCATTATTGGCTAATAAATACTGGTTTGTTTTCCAAGAACTGTTACAACAAAATAAGCCGATTTGTATTAATTTTTGCTGTTATTAGTTAAAATTAATTGAACACCAACCAAGAGCTTAAAATGTTCTCAAGGGCCCCTGAGCACTTGTACGTAATTAAAAATACACTTTAATTAAACAGGCTAAAAATGGAAGGCAAGCCTGACCCTGGAAGGGCAGCTCCCACAGGCTTTAATTAGCTTGTCTGGACTTCACTTGCTTAGAGTTCACCAGCTCGCCCGCCGGTAGCCCACGTCCCGGTCATACTGTCTGCAGACGCCCCCGGTCCCGAGATCGGTGCTCGAAAGTCTCTGGCCCACTTCTTCTTCCTTTATTCACAGATTATTTACCATGAATGGGCATCTTCTGGACAACTCCAAGGATCTGCAAGATAACCACTTTTACGTGGCGGCAGGACCGGAGACCTTCAAATATTTCCCTTACTGGAAATCCTCTAAGGTGCCCAGGGAGGTCCAACGGTGAGCACGTTTCACCCCTTTACTGCCTGGGTGGGTAAAATCTGCCTTTTCCCCCAGGATTGTCCCCGTGCAAGGCCTGTTCAGCTATTGGCTGTTTTCCTGTAGTGAAACTTGACATTCTTGTTTTTTTTTTTTTTTTAATTTTTTTTCAACGTTTTTTATTTATTTTTGGGACAGAGAGAGACAGAGCATGAACGGGGGAGGGGCAGAGAGAGAGGGAGGCACAGAATCGGAAACAGGCTCCAGGCTCTGAGCCATCAGCCCAGAGCCTGATGTGGGGCTCGAACTCATGGACCGTGAGATCGTGACCTGGCTGAAGTCGGACGCTTAACCGACTGCGCCACCCAGGCGCCCCTTGACATTCTTGTTTTATAAGTGGCACGGTTTTGGATTTTCAAAATTAGGTGTGGGGGGACTCCTGTGGTTTGATATATTCACGGGGACAGTAAGCCCTCACGTTGAATGCGCTGTCTTTTCTCTGGGGACACTGGGGGGTCTTAGAGAGAGGAGTCTCAGTGCGCAAACCAGTCGTAGCCCTGGCCCCGAGGCACAGGCGTGAGAGCCCAGCGCTCCCTCCGGCGCCCTGTTCGTTTGGTCAGTTTCTCCTGGTCTGAGGTCGAGAGTCTGACACCTTTCACTGGTCTGTGAAATCACAGTGGTGACTTTTATGGTGGGTCCCGCCCCGGGCTAACAGGTGCACCAGGGCGTGTGCTTCTGGACATGTGGGAACGTCTGCAGGGAAGATGAAGGTGTTGGTGGGAGCTCCCGTCCCGTCACCGGAGAGGAGAGGGCTGGCTGTCCCTTCTCCGTGCATTTTGCTCTCTCCGCCGTCGCTGTCTGGAACAGGCCAGCCAAGCTCCAGGAATTAGTGGACAACGTTGTCCTGTAGGCTCGTGCCTGAGGGACGCCCAGCGGCTTCACCCTGGACCTGCTTGCCCAGAGGCCCGCACTGATGCTCACGGGGACGGGTGTGGAGTCCCTGTCTGCCTGCAGTTCTCACGGTTCATGGACCTTGAAGTCACCTGATAAGGCGTGTGACTTGCGTCCTCAGGGCGCCGTGACCTTTGACGCTTCCTTAGAGAGACTTCAGTGCTCCACCCACCTTGCTTCTCGGTTGTGTGTGTGCTGGAGCCTCAGTATTCCCTGCTCCAAATGCCGTGGGACCGCCAACAGTCCAGAACACTTCCTGACTTTTCTGACATTGTGTTGACAGGGACGGGAACCTGGTTGTTAGTCTGGGGCTCTCAGCGGCTACAGCTCCTGGTGAGCTCGTGTGTGTTCGTACGGGGCGGGGGGGGGGGGTCCAGGTTCAATGGTGGGTCAGGAAGGACGTGACCTGCAAGACTGGAGTTCAGAGGTATGTACTGATCCAGATCCTCAATTTTTTGTTCCAAATTAAAGCCCCGGCATTAGGGCTAAGGCTGAGATCGTTGCCTTTGGGCCCTGGAAGAAGAGAGGGCGGGGCGTGGGATGACACACAGGCCGCCTCACCGATCTGCCCTTGAGCTGCAGGGGGACAGGCCAGCCACGGCCTTTGTCGCCTGTCCTGGAAGGCAGGGCTCTGGTGCCTGGGGTTCAGGTGCCCCCCTCCAGGGCACATGGAGCCCTCTCCCGGGGGTCCATCAGAGGCAGTGTTTAACTCGGGCGCCCGCGCCCGTTTCTGCACCTGGAAAGTTCCCGATTCCCGGGTCTGGCTGGGAGGAGCGGTTCCCAGCTGGTGGTGGGATTTTGCAGCCTCGTCCCGGGGTGTGTTTGAGCCACACGCAGCCGCAGCACAACTGTTTGAGGACCTGCCAGGGCCCTTCCCTGGGGTTGCTTCCTCGGCACGGTTCCTACGGTCATTGTCTCGAGCAAGGAGAAGGAGCTGTCAGAGCTCGTCTCGTGCTGGGACAGGCAGATGGGTTCACCCCCACCCGCCCCATATGTTCCCTGCCCGGAGCCTGGGCTCCCAAGACACTGCCAAGGATGGTGTCTGTGGCGACCTTGTGCCCGTGTGCGCTCCTGTGCCATTAGGGTTTTGACTTGAAGGGAGAGAGTGGCCTCTTTCGTCCTGTCCACAGACGATGACCCCGCGGCAGGTGGGCAGGTTAGGGTCCTGCCCGCGTGCCTGGCAGCTCAGCCATGTCCCGAGTTTATTGACGTGCTAATTCTTTGGTGACCGTCCTAATTGCGTGGTGGGTCGAAACACCTTAGGGGCTGTTGAAATGAGTCGAATGGTTCTCTCTGTGTCCCCTGCTCCCCACCCGAGCTGAACCCTGAACTGCGTCGGTCGGTTGCTTAAATATCTTTCTCCTCGCCAAAGAGGTTGGGGCTCGGGAGGAAGAGCGTCCGCAGAGCTGCTAGGAGACTGAAGTCCATTCCCGTACACGCTGTGGGCCAGGGAGGTGCCCATCGGCCGGGAAGCCGGTGCCAGGAGTGTCCCTCCCGTGCATGCCAGCGTTGGAGGTCAGCGCCCCTGCACGGGGATCCGGAGCGGGGTGTGTGCCTCTGCACCACGGTGGCGGTTAGACAAGGGGTCTGTCACGTGGTGGAAGGAGGCTGGGCTGGGTTCTGGACGGGCTTGGGGTCTCTGTTCTTCTCCTGATCAGCAGCGCGGCTTTGACCAAATCCTCAAGTCTCTGAGCCGTTCGTCCTCTCCAGCCCAGGGAGGACGTGATACATGTGCCACAGGTCACTGCCAGAAATCGTGTTTGTGGGAGTGACTGTCGTTTGTCAAAAACCTCAAACGTGTGGGTGCCCAGGTGGCTCAGTGTGTTAAGCGACCAGCTGTTGGTTTTGGCTCGGGTCATGATCTCACGGTCCGTGGGTTCGAGCCCTGCGTCGGGGAGCCCGCTTGGGAGCCTCTCTCCCTCTCTCGCTGCCCCTCCAACACTTGCGTGCACGCTCTCTCTCAAAAAATAAAAAGACTTAAATTTAACAACCTCAAAATGTTAGGTTTCCCCCCGTGACTGTATGAAAGCTTTTGGACAGAGGGGCCCATGAGCCTGCTCCACATGGTGAGTGGAGATTTTCCAAGGTCTCCGGGAAGGAAACTGAGCAAACCTCGCTGGGGCCGTTTCTGCTCCTGAGACCGGGGAACAGCTGTGGACGTGAGCCTGGGGCCGTCAGGACACTGGACAGGCCTTCCCCGTGGCCTCATCTTCCGGAAGACCACGGCTGTAGTCTACGTTCTCAGAAAGAGGCTTTTGGCTGATCTTTACCGATTTCTAGCTGACTATCGTTTGTCTTTCAGAAAGTATGCAGACATCGAGAAATACTCAAGAGAAAAGAAAAAAGTAAGTACTTTTCACACAGTGAAGTGGAAGCTGTGGATGGCCGTGGTGTCCTTGACCTTGATAAGGACGCCTCCCTGGAGAGGCCCCGCGGTGGGGACCCAGACTTCTGGGCACAGTGTTGGGTGCTGGGCTTGCCCCCTGTGCGTGTGGGGAATGAGGCGTTGGAGCTGTGGGCGTAGAACCGGGAGGTACACGGAGATGTCTGTGACATACACACAGTGAATGTGAGGAGGAAGATGTGTGGTGTGGGGACAGACAGGAGGGAGGGCGTCAAGCCTGGTGTGGCTGCCCTGAGCCTGAGGACAGCTGGGAGGGGGCGTCTCAGGGCTGAGGCACAGCTCACTGTGTGTGTGTGTGCGTGCCTGTGTGTGTTGCACATAAAGTACGAGAAGCATGGCCAGCAGGTGTCAGGATAAGAGCCTGGATGGGCAGGTAGAAGCCAGGTCTTGGGGGCCATATGGGTCTTTGTCACCTGTGTATACGATGACCACATATCCCCACCGTCTTATAAAAACTGCATTTCAGTGGCTCTACTGACCTTAGGATTTGCTCAGTAAAGCTGTCGAGCATCTACTGTTTGCCTGTTCCTGGCTGCCCAGCCCCTGTGCTCAGGGACCCTCCGTACTGAGACTTCCCAGCCTTGAGACCCGTCTCCCCACGTATCGACCTCTGTTTTCCGGTATCTGGTGGCCGGCCCTTGGAGTGGCTTTTCTCCTGGTGCAGCTTGGATTTCATAACCACTGTCTTACCCACGCTCTTGGAAATGTTTGGGCTTCCCGACCCACGAGCCCCCGTGGCATCTGCCTGGCGAGAGTCCAGCTGTGGACGGGCCCAGAACCTTGCCCGTCCACACTCGCGCCGAAGGAGCTCGGGGTTGCTGGCGATGATAACACGACTGACCTGACTCTTCTCGCTGAGATCACTCTTTTCCCACCTGCCTTCACTGAGAAGCCTCACTGCTCACAAACGCTTTTCGAAAGGGGTTTGGTAAATTTTGTTAGGGTTTTTTGCCTGTCTGCTCATAGAGGAGGTGAGCCTGGAATACTTCTTTTCCGTGTTGTTCTTGCCTGGCTTTTGGCATCAAGGTTTTCCTGAATCGACTGTTCTTGTTTCGGTAGCTTCCCGAGCTGAACGATCGTCTCATTTATTTTCGATTTTCTTTCTCTACGGGCTGAGTTTAGCATTAAGTGTTTGTTGAATGAATGAAAGAACGAGAATCATTGAGAGCACGAAAACGATAGATGTGATTCTGCCCTAAGGGTGCGTTTCATCTGGTTAGGATACATGACACATGGCCTTGTCTCATCATAGAAGGGGCGTGTAAATGAGTCACATGCACAGGGTGATGGCTTGCGGGACGGAGTAGGCGACACGTGGAGATCGGCAAACCCAGTGCAGGTCCTCGAGGGGTCAGAGAAGGGGGCAGCTGTTTCGGGGGACAAAGAACCCACGTGGGTGTGCACACCATTCCAGCCTCATGGAGTTTCCCTCAGGTTGCCTTAACCAGCTCGCGGGTGGTGTGGGCACTGGGTTTGAAGTTGATACTTGGCGTGAATGCTACAACCTCAGAATCCCATACTTCCGTGGTTTTGGAAGCTTCTGAGCAGAGGCTGAAGCAGTAGTTTGGGGGGGCGGGTAGCCCTTACTCGTTTTAGTTATGCCCTCATCTCATTATGTTGTCGGGTCCTTAAGCTAGGGATAGAATTTTCTCTTCCTTTTATTAAATATTTGTTCTATTTATGGGGCGCCTGGGTGGCTCAGTCGGTGAAGCGTCCGACTTCCGCTCAGGTCATGATCTCGCGGTTCGTGAGTTCGAGTCCCGCGTCGGGCTCTGTGCTGACAGCTTGGACCCTGGAGCCTGCTTCGGATTCTGTGTCTCCCTCTCTCTGACCCTCCCCCGCTCACGCTCTTTCTCTATCTCTCTCTCAAAAATAAATAAACGTTAAAAAAAAAAAAAAAGAAAGAAATGGCTCAGGAGAGCCCGACTCTGGACGTAAAATCTCAAGAGGGTTCGAGCAATTTATGTCTGTTACACTGTCCTCTTGCTTTATGCACAGGTACGGGATGTGATAAACACCTCTGTCTGAAAGTTCTCCAAGGGCTTTTCCAGGAAGCAGAAAACAGAACCCCCGGGTTACAGGGGAGCAGTGTGACATAGTTTAGCTGGTAGCTTGCTTCGTCTCTTAGCAACACGTAAGATAACCACGTGCCTCATGGCATTTGGTCCCATGAAACGAGAAGAAAAATACCAGGCAGGGGCACTGGCATGTCTGGGTGGTTGTGGATGAGAGAGCGGGAGAGGTCAGGGTGGCCCAGGGCTCAGTTAAGTTGAGCTGTGACAGTTTCAGTCCTCTGAAAATAACGAATGAATCTATTCTTTGTTTTTTTTTTTTTAAATGTTTATTTATTTACTCTGAGAGAAAGAGAGAGAGGTAGAGAGAGGGAGGGAGGGAGAGAGAGAATCCCAAGCAGACTCTGTCTGCACTGTCAGCACAGGCCCCGATGAGGGTCTTGAACCCACAAACTGTGAGATCATGACCTGAGCCAAAACCGAGTCGGACATGTAACCGACTGAGTCACTCAGGCACCACTGAACAGACATATTCTAATTTTGTTCTAGCAGATTCACTTTTTTTTTTTTTTTAATTTTTTTTTTCAACGTTTATTTATTTTTGGGACAGAGAGAGACAGAGCATGAACGGGGGAGGGGCAGAGAGAGAGGGAGACACAGAATCGGAAACAGGCTCCAGGCTCCGAGCCATCAGCCCAGAGCCTGACGCGGGGCTCGAACTCCCGGACCGCGAGATCGTGACCTGGCTGAAGTCGGACGCTCAACCGACTGCGCCACCCAGGCGCCCCTAGCAGATTCACTTCTACAGAAGCTGCATTTACTGTGATTTTGTATCCATTACTTTCCAAAGAAGCGAGGCTAAGTTAATAAATGTTTAAAGCTGCACTCCTATATTAAAATGAGTATTTGAATGTACAAGCCTCCGCAAGATATCAGTGACTAATTAGTAAGCATTGTATTTATATCACATCCACAACCAGACCACTAATATTACCTACTTCTCTTTTGGGCACAGAACACAAAAAACGTTGTCTGTGAACAGAAATGGAGAGAGAAACACTGACAAGTTAAAGCCGTGTGTGTGTGTGTGTGTGTGTGTGTGAAACAGTCATAGAGACGCATACAACGGGACACACACACTTTAATGACCGTCTAAACTGTAAAGTGCAGTGCGGAGTAAGGGCTTTGGAAATGCCATTTGCAGGCTAATAACATCAAGACCGTAGCAGTATCACACAGCATCCACGGCTGCGTCTGTGTGTGCCTCTAGTGGCCGGAAGGTGCGACAGTCAGGTCCAAATGTTAGCAAATCTTTCACTTTAATAATGCTTGGAGTCGGGGCTGGCTCACCGATGCGAAACCTCACCTGCCTGGAAGCGGGACACTCCCTCAGCATTCAGCACTGGCTTTGCCCCCCAGAGTGGCTTGACTCTGAACCTGACTCAATCAGGTGGTCCCTGTTCCCCAACCAGATGAGCTAATTCAGCCACGGAATTAGCTGGGTGATTGGGAGGCTCTTCCCTGTGCCTGAGCAAGACTGTGACAGCAGCAGGAAAGCATAGAGCGAATGAGATGGGCTCTGCAGAAAAGTGACAGTTCCCAGAGCACTGCAGAGAAGCAAGCACAGGATGCCTCCGGCGTGTTTTCTGGAAATGTCTGTAGTCGGAAAAAGAAACATGAAATTGAAAAAGCAGCACTTGTTGCCTCTGTAAGGTGCCTGCCCTGATTTCCACTCCGGACTCGGGGCAGGGTGGAGTGGGGAGCAGAGGGTGACGTCTGAAAGTCTCCCCGCGGGCGCGGGAGCAGCGGGTTCCCTGTTTTCCTGCTCAACCCGCCCATTCCCAGAACTGCTGTAAATGCGCGTTGCTCTGACAGGCGACACGCAGAGTGTCCACCGCGGCCGGAGGCGTGTGTCAAGCTGACGGCAGCCCCGCCGGGTCCTGGGGGAGCTCTGACTCGAGGGGCACCAGAAGCTGCAGGCGCGTGGCCGTGGGGCCGTGTAGGCCGCCGGGTGGGGCGCCGACCAGGGGTCCTCTGCCTGGAACGTGGCCACGTCGGAGCAGGACCCGTAGGCGAGGCTGTAGGCCGCACTGGAGGGGGTGGCGGCTCTTGGGGAGCGTGGCAGGTTGGGGGCGCATGGGGGGCCCCCCCGTGGGCACGGCAAGGCAGGCTGGGGCGGCGGTGCAAGCCCGTGTGTGTGTGTGTGTGTGTGTGTGTGTGTGTGTGTAATGTGAGCCCGGTCGGGCCCTGCCCTGTCTTTGCTCCCTTCCTGTGCCCCTGCTTTTCCCGCATCCTCTACTAGGTTCATGAAACCAGCGGAGACGCAGAGCAGCTGTCGGGATCCCTTCGCCGAGCACGGACTGTGTTTGCCGGGCACCGGGGATGCAGAGGGCTCGGCCGTGCTCTGGCGACCACGTGCAGCGTTACGGGGGACACGGCACAGGGCCCTCGAGGTCGGCTTGCGCTGGGATTTGAAGCGAGGGGGGAGGGGAGCTGGAAGGGCAAGGGGGCAGGGAGGGGTGGGTGTGCAGGGCCAGGAGGGCGGGTGGGCTTGGGTTTGAGGGTCCCAGCTCCGAGCTGAGGCACGTGAACAGCACCCTGAGGTTGCAAGAACTCCCGCCCGTTTGAACGGCAGAAGGAGATCAGATCACACTCGCACCGCGCTCACTCGCCGGGCGTTTACCGCGTGCCCGCTATGTGCCGGCTCGGGAATTCATGGTCAGACAAGCAAACGTCCCCCGTCCTGTGCCCTCCAGCCTTCGGGTGGTGACCGGTGAACGAAAAACACCCTAAACAAGCCACCCAGAGACAAGGAGGATTGTGTCCAGCGCCGGGCGAGGGGGAGGAAGGAGACTGGGCGTGCGGGTGAGTGCGGCAGGGTGTCCTCGCGGACAGGGGACAAGCCAGGGTTTGGGCTAAGACTTGGCGAGAAGCCAAACCAGGGCGGCTCCAGGTTTCACTGGACGTTGTGGAGATAAGGTGCTCTTAAAAACTTGAGTTTCCTTCAGGTACTTAGGTGTGAGAGTAAACAGTAAAATCGACTTACTGACATCGTGCCCTCTCTTCACCTGCCCTGGTGCTGGCCTGAAGTTCCGTGTGTCTCAGGTGACCTTCCAGGGCGCCGTGGACCAGCTCATTTTCATCTCGTGGCCGGAGCCTGGGGTGACGGGGCCGGTGGCCAGGCCGCGGCTCTTCTTGGCCTCCGCCGTGTGTTTCGCTCTGTGCCGAGTGCTGCTTTGTGTCCCCGTGAGGAGGCCGGGACGATTCTGTGTCCTGTCCCTTGAGTCTGACTTCAGGGGTAACACACTAAGTACCTGGTGTCTTTGTCTGAGAGGCTGACGATATGGCAAATGATCACAAGAGGAGATGTCGGTGATGCTCGGAGAGCGAAGCAGGTTTGCAGAATCGCACCCCCAGCTGCTTCCAGCAGACCCGCACCTGGGACCGTGCTCTGTCTCGAAGACCGGTTCTCCCAAGACCCCGCTTCCTATACTTAGGAGCAGGACTTCGAGTTTTAGGAAAGCCCCTTGGAACAGGTAGAAAGAGTCTGCTTGGGTCTTGTATTCGGTCGTGGGGTGATTTTCACCCTTGAATTTCTGCGGGAAGAAAACACGGGCGGTTTGCACCGTGAATGTACCAATGGTGCAAGGTAGGTGTTTTAGTTTGACGTTTTCTCAGGTGCCTTAGGGAGCTCGGGAGAAACCTCTGCACAGTCCTGCCTGCATTCACTCCGAATCCCTTGGCAAAGGTAGGGCTAAGGAAAACCTCGGGATGGTTTGCGTTGTGAAGATGGTTCGTGGGACGGAGCCGGGATGGTGTGTGGGGTTGGTTCATCGTACGCTGCGATCCCCCCACGCTTGGTTACTACTGTCTGCAGGTTTTTAAAGACGTCCGAGTTTCCCTTTATCTCAACCCAAAATGAACCTGCCACATGTTTATTTATTTATTTTTATCCGAGATGCTCTGCCTTGCCCAGAAGCTCCAGCGGGAATAGTTTCGTAGTTGTTGAAACGGTGATTTTTATTAGGCTGTTAGGAAGCGTGTCTAAAACCACACGGACCCGCTCAGACTCTCCTGTTCCCTTCCAGAGCTTTCCCTCATTTTGTCAGGTACGTGGGCACCTGCGGTTAGTAGGACAGCGCCTCCCTTTCCTGGTGAGGGAGACGAAGAGAAGTGTCCGAGGCAGAGCCGTCCAGATGGTTCCAGAAGGGACGCCTCTTCCAGGTTGCCGAGCCAGGCAGTCAAGGAGCCGTGTGCTTGCTCTGACGGTTCTCACGGCGACTGATAGGACTTGGCACGCTGCTGTTCCTACCACACTCTTTATTCTTGATTTGTACCTTAGGAGGATTCCAAAGGAAAAGAAACGCATAAGCATGACAGCATTCCCCGTGAGGAACGGGATTCTGTTTTTTACGCCAGAGCGGGGAAGAAGAAGACGCTGGTGGAACCCTCATTCCAAAGCGGTTCAGGTGACGTGAATTTCCTTTGGCTGCCGGCATTAAAAAATGCTACCCTTTTAAGACGGTGTTTTGTTTCGGGGCCAGTTTCACCGCAAAGATATGACTTGTGACTATCTGGTTTTAACACTCGATGGGTGACTATCTGGTTTATTAATGAGACATTCGGCTCGAGGGGCCGTGGTGGTGAGAGGAGAAAAACAAAATCCCAGTGCCGAAGGCAGTGGGGCTCTCGGACCAGGAAGCCCTGCCAGATCAGTACGGCAATTCTGGGCCTCCGAGTACATCAGGGCGGGACGTGCTCTCCCTGAGGACCAGGCAGGCAGTAAACAACCCACAGACAAGTTAGCCTTTGGAGGGAGACGTGAAACTAAAATCCGTCTGAATGGTTTAGGCTTATCTTTTGAGTCGGAGGGACATTTAAAAGATTAAACTTTGGAGCTGATTTTAACATGAAATAATTCCAAAAATACTTGCTCAGCTCCTGCTTCTACTCTGCGGAGACCTGGCTGGGAGGGGCCTGACTCCTGGTTTGGAGGGGCCAGACTGGCTGGGAGGGGCCTGAGCCTTGGCTGGGAGGGGCCTGACTGGCTGGGAGGGGCTTGACTGGCTGGGAGGGGCCTGAGCCTTGTCTGGGAGGGGCCTGACTTGCTTTGGGCGGGGCCAGACTGGCTGGGAGGGGCCTGAGCCCTGGTTGGGAGGGGGCCTGAGCCTTGGCTGGGAGGGGCCTGACTGGCTGGGAGGGGCCTGAGCCCTGGCTGGGAGGGGCCTGACTGGCTGGGAGGGGCTTGAGCCTTGGCTGGGAGGGGCCTGACTGGCTGGGCGGGGCTTGACTGGCTGGAGGGGCCTGAGTCCCGGCTGGGAGGGGCTGAGCCCTGGCTGGGAGCCAGCCCCATGTTCCATCAGCATGTGTCACGGGTGTTTCGACGGTGGCTGGTTACGCAGAGGATAGGAGCCCGGAAAGGAGGGCTCCCCTTTGCTTCTCGGCAGTATTTGACGACTTTTGGAAGTCATTTTTCTTAGAGCCCCTCCCTCCCCTGGTGCTCCCTTCGGTTTCCTCCATTCTCTGCTCTGATTGTATCTTGGCTTCCCGGGAACCCTCTGCTTGTTTCCAGGCTACAGACTTGAAGGTCTTCCTGCCGCCTCTCCTGCTCCCCGCCCTCCCCCTTCGGACCTTCCCATCCCAGATGAAGGTGTCGTCCTGCTGTGTGCCAGGCTCGGGTCTGCACGTGGGGCGCTCAGACGTCCCTCTGTAGCCAGTGTTCCTGGCCGGTGGGCACGGCCCACGCCGTGTTCTGATACAACCCGACCATGGCCGGGTTGGGCCTAACACCAGAGCCTACTGAGCCTACAGTACTGTAGGTTATACTAGAGTACTGTAGATTATACCGCAGAGCACTGGAGGTTATACTCCGGGATACTATAACACATCAAGA
The DNA here is from genome assembly GCF_014898765.1 of Herpailurus yagouaroundi. Classification (NCBI taxonomy): domain Eukaryota; kingdom Metazoa; phylum Chordata; class Mammalia; order Carnivora; family Felidae; genus Herpailurus; species Herpailurus yagouaroundi. The sequence continues at coordinate 2,512,144 of NW_024412419.1, forward strand.
GTAATAGAGAATTTAATCAGCACACGTAAAATGTCTTTCTTGGCAAAGCCTGTCCCACATGGCTTGGGCTGCCCGGCGTGTCTCAGACCTTCCCTCTGGGAAGCCGTGTGCTGTGCTGGGGCCCAGGTTCCGGCCGTGGCCCTCCCAAGCCTGGGGCCCTGGGCAAATTCCTGATCTGCCAATGGGCATGGTGGTTTTGTGGGGGGCTTGCATGAGTGTTAGTTGTCCAGCGGACAGAAGAGGGCCTGGAACACGTGAGGTACCCGTGGATGCCACCCTCTGCCTTCTCCTTCTCCTCATCCCTTCTCTGGGAGCAGGGCCCCCCATAGCCCAGGACTGGGGGACGGTCCTCCTGGGGCTGAGGGCCAGGAAGGGGAGGGGGGAAGGACAGGAAGGAGTGGGATGAGCTGTGGCCCATCCCGTGTTGGGTCACTGAGCCCATCACGGCCACGGTTACACCCTCTGGGTGTTGAAGGAAGCGGCTGCCTCCTTTTCTTTTTGCTGTCACTTTTTGCTGGGGTGAGGATAAAGTTTTCGAGAACCTCGGGACTTTGTAAGCAGTAATCCACCCCATCGTAATGCCGATGGGCTGATTCTTGCCTGTCGGCTTAGCTGACTACCTCGCAGGGCACAATTTTAACAGCTCGTTTGTTAGAACTCATTTTGTCCAAACCCAGACTCCTTTCGCTCATTACTTCCAAATAAGTTCTTGACGTAATTTTGAAGTAACAAAGGTACATGTGCTCAGAATATGATTCTGCTGCCCGGGGGTTGCTTTGTGTTTATTTCTCACTGAGCTGACTGGACACGCGCTGGTTGAGCGATCACCGTGTTTCATCCGCGGGACTGAGTCCCGTGGTGGGTAGGACACAGCGATGACCGTGACTTCAGGGTCTAGGAGCTTTGTGGAGACAGGGGTGTGGACGCGGGGCCCCCGGGCGGGCCGCCCCACGTGACCACGGCACGGCAGGCTCAGAGGACGCCAAGCTGTGACGTCGGTTTGGGACAGAAGCTGTGCGGTGGCCATTGGCCCAAGAGCCCCACGTATGTTGTTTTTCTCCAGAAGGTGACGTGTTTAGAGCCCAGACTCCAAGCGCGGATACCCAGGAGGCGCCGGAAGTCAAAGAAGACAGCAGTTTGCAGGTGGAGGTGCCGGTGGACCAGGTGGGTAGCTGCTCCACGAGACCATGTCCCCCGCCTTCGATTCAGCCCCTGCCGACTGCGGTCTCCTCCTCCTCCCCTCCCCCCGGCTCGCCCGGCCTCTGGAATGTTCTGTGCCCTCTCCAGTCAGCTACTGTGTATCCTACATCACGTGTTTTCCTGCCCGCCCCTCTCCCTGGAGGGTTCTTTTGCTATTGGGACCCTTCCGAGCGCTTGTCACAGTTTGTGACCGCAGAGTTAGCTTTGTTGTTACTGGATGAGGCAGGGGACGGCCTGCTGTGCTCACGGGCACAGTTTCTGATGGGGAGGGGGCCCTTGATAACCACAGGGGGATGACCGGGTGATGGAACGAGAGGTGTACGGGGTCATGTGATTGGGAATCACAGGTCATCGACTTTCTAGCTTTCTGACCTCAGACCCCCGACTCCTTATCCACGTGGCGGCGGGGTGGGGGGGACGTGTGAGTGCCTGGTATAGGGCCTGATGCATGCTGGGCCCCTCTCTCTGCTTCCTTCCTTGGGGCTCACGGAGGCGTGACATGGAGTGTGAGGAAGGCCCAGGAGAGGTGGAGGGAAGTGGGGAAGGTGTGAGGAGTGAGCCTCAGCCTGCACAGGAGCAAACGCACGGCGGCCTGGTCCCCCCTGCTTCCCGCCCAGCTCGGCCCCACGCCCCCTGGGAGTGCCCGTCATGTCTGCACGGGTCTCTGGCCCCAAGCCCTGCTCCTGCCCGGGGCGGGCGGGCTGGGTGGGCTCTAAAACGCACAGCTTTGCCCGCAGTATCTGCCCGAGAGCACGTAAGCACATTTCTCATCCTCAGTCTTTGAGAAAACAGCGTATCTTCTGCAGAAGGTCCATGTCTGCATCCGAGTGTCACCTTCGTCCTTCGGGAACGGACGCGGCCCCAGCCCTGTGCTTACGGTCACAGAGGACCCGGCTGGGGCGACAGTGACCTCCTGGCTCCTCTTTTGAAAATCAGTCACTCTTAATTTTCTCCCTTTATTATTGACCTCTGATATTTTTCTTTCCGGGGACACGTTCACAAACTTTACAGGCCGTGTCAAGTCTCTAGCACTTCCTGCGGCATTTTGAGCACGTTCCCCACGTGTCCCGTTGTAGTTTCTAAATCGCGAGTAATGTTCTTTATTCCTTTCTCCGACGTGACAGTGACCAAAAGATTTCGTTTTCTCATAAAATCCCGACTAGCGGGTTAAGTATTTCTACTGCACCTTTAAGGAATTTCTGTAGTAAATAAATTAAGACATTTTAGGCAGTCCCTTTCATACCAGAATTAGCACCCCCCCCCCCCCCCCCCCGTCCAACGTTGATTATTTTCCTTGGTAAGTTACTGTTCTGGGCTGTGGACTCAGCGTCTGATGCAAGTTTTAAACACAAGCGAACCCCTGGTGTCACGAGTACTATGTGCATCACCGTGATCGATACACGTACTGCTGACTTCCTGTTGCTGGTACCGCATTTGATTTCCGCTGTATCCGTGGCCGTGTGGTGACTTGGCTTCCCCAGAGGGGTGTGTGTAGGGGGAGGAGAGACGGGCAGACCGCAGGTGCTTGTCCGTGGAGGGGAGTGGCGGGGGTGAGGGAGGCGCTCGGAGAGAGGAGGCTGGCGCCACGGCGGGGGAGCCCAGGGCGGTCAGAGAGGATGGCTGTTGTACTGCCCTCTTTCTCTGTCTCTCTCTTTTATTTATTTATTTATTTATTTTTCAACGTTTATTTATTTTTGGGACAGAGAGAGACAGAGCACGAACGGGGGAGGGGCAGAGAGAGAGGGAGACAC
>NW_024412419.1:2515104-2519558 GCF_014898765.1 Herpailurus yagouaroundi
AGAGAGAGAGAGCACACGCGTGTAACCAGGGGAGGGGCAGAGAGAGAATCTCAGGCAGGCTCCACGCCTAGTGCGGAGCCCGAGGTGGGTCTCAGTCCCAGGGCTGTGAGATCCTGACCTGAGCTGACACCAAGAGTCAGATGCTCGGCCGACTGAGCCAGCCAGGCGCCCCCATATGTGTTGCTTTCTGTCTAACTTGCCTCTCCACACCAGGGAGGGCCGATGCCTCCGTGGACCGGGGCTCCCTAGCTGTCCGGAGATGATGTTAAAGCAACTTCTGTGCCTTTGAGGGACAAGGGGACGGGGACTCCCAGCTCTGGCGGCATCGATGGGCATAAAGACGGGGGAGTGGGGGCCACGTCAGTAGTGCGTGTGTGGTGTGTGGACGGGTGGGGCCAGAGGGGAGGGCCTGGAGGGGCTGCTTGAGGGGGGGGCCTTCTCACCGCCCATTTCCTCACACCCAGCAGGTGCTTATAAGTCCCATTGAAGAGACACGAGAAAATCCCAAGCGATGGCACAGTGGGTGAGGGGCACCGCAGGTTGGAGCGAAGCGGCTTCACTAGGCAGACCAGGTCCCCAGCTGAGCTCTGCGTCTTTGGAAACAAGGTCCCTGTGGTCAGTAGGTGTGGGAAGCACCGCCCTTCCCATCCCACCCCGGGGGACCCACGTCCGGTGCTTCAGAGAGGCCCTAAACTTAAGATCCTGTGTAAGCTTTTAGTTAACTCCAATCTCCTTCCCCAGGAATGGCTTTCCTTCTAGGGTCCCCAGGAGACACGGCACAGGCCCTGCCAACGTGCGGTACCCGAGGACGTTTTCCTGCCCTGGGGAGGGAGGAAGGTGGTCTTGTGGAGCGGGGAAGCAGGAAGTGGTTTGGCAGGTCCCCTGGGCGGGGTCCTCGCTGCAGTTTTTGGTTCTTACAATCTGCGCAAAAATGGCCTCCAGATACTAAGACACTGATGATTTAACGATGTTGCCGCTCTGATTAAAGGTACACGTGTTTCACGAAAGCGATGTCTTCTGCCAGATTTATGGTTACGTTTCTTTTTATAAACACTTAAAAAAGGCGGAAAAGTGCCTAGAGTTGCAGGCTCTGTTTAGCCCAAGCCTCTGAGCTATGATTGTTTGCGGGGTCGAAGGGGGGATAAGTCAGCGTTTCTGACCAACTCTCCTCTAGTGCAGAGACCCCGGCAGGTGCCAGGCACGTCCGGTCGGTGCTCGGAAGGGCAGGCCTCCTGAGATCACAGAGACCTGGGGCCGGGTCCCATGGCTGCTGAAATGCAGTTCCTTCAGAGTCCCCAAGGCTCAGTACAAGAGGAGTGTGTCCTTGCTCAGATTCCCGTGCAAACAGAGCAAGGCCGCCGAACTTTAATTCATTCCACTCCCCAGAAAGTGCTAAGAATGAGACACTAAAGAAGGTGAAACCATGGCACAAAAGCAGACACATAGACCAATGGAATAGAATAGAAACCCCAGAACTAGACCCACAAACGTATGGCCAACTCATCTTTGACAAAGCAGGAAAAAACATCCAATGGAAAAAAGACAGTCTCTTTAACAAATGGTGCTGGGAGAACTGGACAGCAACATGCAGAAGGTTGAAACTAGACCACTTTCTCACACCATTCACAAAAATAAACTCAAAATGGATAAAGGACCTGAATGTGAGACAGGAAACCATCAAAACCTTAGAGGAGAAAGCAGGAAAAGACCTCTCTGACCTCAGCCGTAGCAATCTCTTACTCGACACATCCCCAAAGGCAAGGGAATTAAAAGCAAAAGTGAATTACTGGGACCTTATGAAGATAAAAAGCTTCTGCACAGCAAAGGAAACAACCAACAAAACTAAAAGGCAACCAACGGAATGGGAAAAGATATTTGCAAATGACATATCGGACAAAGGGCTAGTATCCAAAATCTATAAAGAGCTCACCAAACTCCACACCCGAAAAGCAAATAACCCAGTGAAGATATGGGCAGAAAACATGAATAGACACTTCTCTAAAGAAGACATCCGGATGGCCAACAGGCACATGAAAAGATGTTCAGCGTTGCTCCTTATCAGGGAAATACAAATCAAAACCACACTCAGGTATCACCTCACGCCAGTCAGAGTGGCCAAAATGAACAAATCAGGAGACTATAGATGCTGGCGAGGATGTGGAGAAACGGGAACCCTCTTGCACTGTTGGTGGGAATGCAAATTGGTGCAGCCGCTCTGGAAAGCAGTGTGGAGGTTCCTCAGAAAATTAAAAATAGACCTACCCTATGACCCGGCAATAGCACTGCTAGGAATTTATCCAAGGGACACAGGAGTTCTGATGCATAGGGGCACTTGTACCCCAATGTTCATAGCAGCACTCTCAACAATAGCCAAATTATGGAAAGAGCCTAAATGTCCATCAACTGATGAATGGATAAAGAAATTGTGGTTTATATACACTATGGAATACTACGTGGCAATGAGAAAAAATGAAATATGGCCTTTTGTAGCAACGTGGATGGAACTGGAGAGTGTGATGCTAAGTGAAATAAGCCATACAGAGAAAGACAGATACCATATGGTTTCACTCTTATGTGGATCCTGAGAAACTTAACAGGAACCCATGGGGGAGGGGAAGGAAAAAAAAAAAAGAGGTTAGAGTGGGAGAGAGCCAAAGCATAAGAGACTGTTGAGAACTGAGAGCAAACTGAGGGTTGATGGGGGGTGGGAGGGAGGAGAGGGTGGGTGATGGGTATTGAGGAGGGCACCTTTTGGGATGAGCACTGGGTGTTGTATGGAAACCAATTTGACAATAAATTTCATATATAAATAAATAAAAAAAAAAAAAAAAAAAGAAGGTGAAACCAAAACAATTTGGAGTCACGAGGAGGAGGCCAGTCTGTCTGTGGAATCTGCGGATTGTTTAGTTAGAAAAAACAGTGGTGCTTTTTTTTTAAAAAATTTTTTTTTAACGCTTATTTATTTTTGAGACAGAGAGAGACAGAGCATGAACGGGGGAGGGTCAGAGAGAGAGGGAGACACAGAATCTGAAACAGGCTCCAGGCTCTGAGGCATCAGCACAGAGCCCGAACGCGGGGCCTGAACTCACGAACCGTGAGATCGTGACCTGAGCCGAAGTCGGACGCTTAACCGACTGAGCCACCCAGGCGCCCCAAAACAGTGGAGCTTTAAAGCGTTGGCACCTCTAGGTGCGGGGAGGAACTCGGACTATGCTCACGAAGGGCGTTCGGGTGCGCACGTTAATGAATGAGTTAAAAAGCGTCGTTAGTGCTCTGTTGGATGCTTCTAGCTGTAAAGAGCAGTGAACCTGCAGAGAAGTGGCTTAAACCCGAGGAGCACTTATGGGCCCATGTGACTTAGCCTGGAGGCCTCCCGTGTGACGGGCCGGCCGAAGCTGGCGGCTCAGAGGCCCAGTGGTGTCACTGGCGGGCTGGTTCTGGGCACCGCTGTGCCCAGCCTCCCTCTGCACGTTGAGTGTTGGCCTCGGCTTCGTTTCCTCACAGACTCCGGACGTTCGCCTCCAGCCTGGGAGCCGCGCTGAGACACGTGGAGCAGAAGGATCGAGAGGCCGTTTCCTTCCCTGTGCTCTTCCCCTCTGGAAACGCGCTGCCTGTGTCTGTCTGCCAAGTCCCCGTCAGCAGCTGGGGGCAGGCGAGGGGGCTTGGGTGGTAGGGACTAATCTGGTTCTGGAGTCTGGGGAGGGCCCAGGCTCTTCTGGATGGTAGGGTTGCTGCCCGGGACTGGGCTCTCCTTTTAGCAAAAGGGACGAGATGAGGGGTGCCTGGGGGCAGGTGGCCCCGGGGTCCACGCGAAATCTGTGGTCTTCGCGGTGGACGTGGCTGTCCTCCCGCTTTCTCCTGGGCTCGCTCCTGTCTCCTCAGAGCCCCTCGAGACTCTCGTGCCGTCAGTTATCGAATCCCCCTCTCCGCTCTCGTGGGTCCTCCTGGCTGGACGGTACGCGGGCCGGAAGCCAGCCGGGTCTGAGCAGAACGCTCCCTCCCGTGGCCTCCCTCTTTTTTGTAAGACTTTATTTTTAAGCAATCTCTTTGTCCGGTGTGGGGCTCGAGCTCACGACCCCGAGGTCAAGAGTCACAACGCTCCTCTGATGAGCCTGCGAGGCGCCTCTTAGTCTTCTTTGCAGACTCCGCGTTCATCAGCCTGGCGCTTAAGGTCAGAGGTCAGCATGGGTCAGGTCGGGGCAGCTCTTCTTCTCCCTCCAGACTTTTCCCCAGACAGAGCTCTCCGCCACCGGGACGCCAGCTCTCTCCTGGGCTGCAGATGCACACTCACATCTACAGACGCACACACATCCAGAGACACACACATCTACTCACTTGCACACCCAGACACACACACGCACACACACCTACATATGACACACACTCAGCCACTCAGATACGTGCACACACACACATACACACATGCACACACATACACGTACATGTACACACAT
>NW_024412419.1:2519568-2587654 GCF_014898765.1 Herpailurus yagouaroundi
ACATACACACATGCACACACATACACGTACATGTACACACATACCTCCGCATTTACACACACGTCCAGACATACACACGCCAATATACCTCCACACCTCCACATACACACATGCACACACATCTCCACATACACACATCCAGACATACATACACACACAAATATACATCCACACATACATGTGTCTGTACACACACACACATCCAGACACACACACACTATGAGTTGACATCATGCATTAGATGTTCTGAGATGCTGAACATGCGTGTTCTTCCGCACGTCCCCAAACCACGGAGACCATGGACGTATGACACCTGTTCATCCAGTGGACAGAAAGAAACTCTGAGATATTTCCAAGACCCACCTTTTCCCACTCTTCCATATCCAGACCATCTCAACGGCTGCAAGCTTTACCTCCTAATAACATGTCCGGAAGCGACCCACTCTGTCCGTCTACACCACCGTCTGTCTGGCCTCAACTACTGCCGTCCCCTGGCTGCACTACTGTGATCACAGCACGGTTCCCTTTGCCTGGGATAGTCTTCCTTTGCCCTTCATATATGAACGTGTCTCTTCTCTTATAGTTCAGGTTGTACCGAGGGAGCATTCGGTGGTCTCCCATGTATGTTAACCCTCGTTGTGTCCTATTTAACTCCATGTGTCTCTCTTACAGAGCGTATCACTGTTGTGGTTTTGTACTTAATTGTGTGACTCGATTAACGTTTGCCTCCTCCCATGACGAAGCTTCTCGGGGGCCACACTGGTTTGCATTCGCTGTCCCTATCGTATCTCAGCATCATGGGACACAGGCATTCCGTGTGTACCGCTGAGTAAATGAAGCAATGGTTGACATCACTGATGCTTTGAAAGAATGTGCTTTTCATGTTTATTTTTCGTGTGATTGGAGCAGTCCCCGCAGAATCTTATTCATCGTGATTACTTTCCCACGTGGACTGTAGGAAGAGAGCCCTCGTACAGTGTTTGAGTTTTCAGAACGTTTGGATAACGGAGGTCGGGCTAGGGGCAACGGCTGTGGGGCAGCCGCCCACACGTCTACACAGCCACGGACTCCGGTCTTGCTCCTTCGAGGATCCGCTGGCGGGGGCTGGTGGGTCCTTAGGGCTCATCATGACCACCAGCTGTGGTCACCTGGTGAGAGGCTACTTCTCCACCCACCTTATTTAACTCAGGTGTGGCTTTGCGACCTGCCTTCACTGCAGATGGGTGAGTGGACTTAACGAGCCACACTTCCTGGCAGAGACGTAATGTGTAAACTCCACACCGCCCGTCTGCCTCTGTAATCATGGAAACGTGAGGAGTAGGTGTCCCCGTCGGCCAGGCATCCTGGGTGATCGTGATGAGCAGCAGACCCCCTGGCCAGCCCGCAGTGGGCATGAGGCGCGTGCACTTGGCGTGATGGCCGCTACAGTCTCACCCGCCTACTCCGACTGGTATAGGCATATAACGGAAGTAGCCCCTGGGGGGCCCTTTCTTTCTGTGCCGCAGAACCACATGGTTTTCCCCGAGTCGAGAGGTTCCAGGGTGCCAGTTAAAGACAGCTCACTGCCTCTTGCAAACAAGTCACAAAAACTGGGAAGTAATACACAAGGGTGTGAGCACACACCCCTGGGTGAGGAGCTGTGGCGGGTGTCTTGAACACAGGGAACGAGGGCGGCGGTTGTGGTCCCCAGGGGCACACAGAGGCTCACACAGGCATTTACTACCTGCTGACCGGTGGCATCAGGAGGGTAATCCACTCCTTTTATTATTATTTTAATATTTATTTAGTTGCGAGAGAGAGAGAGAGAGAGAGAGAGCGAGCAGGGGAGGGGCAGAGAGGGAGGGAGACCCAGAATCCGAAGCAGGCTCCAGGTTCCGAGCTGTCAGCACAGAGCCCGATGCAGGGCTTGAACCCATGAACCACGAGATCACAACCTGAGCCGAAGTCGGACGCTTAACTGACTGAGCCACCCAGGTGCCCGCATTCCACTCCTTTTCACACAAGAGGGGTTTCAAGTGTTTCTCCTTAAAGATTTCTCCAGCGATTTTACTAAACAGGTGAGCATTTCGTAAGTGGAGCAAGAGGTAAAAAATACAGGGCAGACACAGTGTGGGGTTTGAAGCAACCACTGGGGAAAAACCGGCCACATTTTCAGCTCTGTCCACAGAAGTCGTTCACAGAGTTGCTCTGTTTCACTGTCGTTTGCTCCTTTCACGGGGCTTGACGTAGGCTGATCGCCACTGAACCTGACACGGGCTCTGTTTTCTCTCCAGACACCGGCTGAGATAGTCACGGAAGACGAAGAGATACACAATAACCCCTCTGATTTCGAAAGCATCAAGGTGAGCTGATTCTATTTTTATTTTGCATGGAATGGCCTGAGTCCACGGACCCCCTTCTCCTTTTAACGTGCTGGGCGGAGCTCACGTTTGGTGCAGAAAGAACCGTAGAGCCCAGTTGGTTCCAGGATACAAATCGGCGTGGAGTTAGACACATAGCATGTTTTCCTGCCGGGCTGTACCTTAGATCAGGTCTCTGGGGGCCAGAAATGACGTGAGTAATTTTAATGGCTTTTGTGCTCGCCCTGGTTACTTTATTGTGCTTCGGGTTGCAGACTGAACAACTGTTTTCCCAACAGATTTCAAGATACATATTTAGAGGGCAGAATCAGGAGGTGGATAGCAGCAGGTGCGTGGGCGTGTAGGTGTCCGTGGACAGCATGGACATTGTGCTTTGTGAGTCGTTGGTGTTGCGTAAATAGCTCGTCTTGTTGGGGAAGCAGGGGCGCGGGGAGCTTACACTCCATAGGTGGCAGCATGAGCTTGCCCAGGAAAATTCTGGCTGCGTGGCTTCCGTGTCTGCTCTTTCCTCCACCAGCTGCTGGAGGGGTACCGTCGATGCGGGAAGCACGTTCCCGTGGTGACTCGTCTGTGAGATTATGTGACTCGTCTACAGGAAACGTGTGTGTCGGGCAAACAAAATATCCTTTTATCTTAATTTTTTAATTGAAGAATATATGGCAGGTAAAGCTAATTAACATACCCACCACCACAGAGAGTTACCATTTCCTTCCTTCCTCCCTTCCTCCCTCCTTCTCTTTCTTTCTCTCTCTCTCTCTCTCTCTTTTTCTTTCGTGGTGAGAACATGTCAGGCAAAATTTACTTTACATACACAATTCATATAGGTAAGAAATATATTTTTGGGAATTTGTTGTCAAAATTCTATCTCTAGATTTTTTTTTTTCCAGGCTGGTTTCTTGTTTTAAAGTTTTTGGCCCCAGGCAGGAGGTTGCATAATAAGTCTGGGGTGTCAAGTCTGAGTCTGTTCTGCTGCCGAAGCTTCCAGAACTGTAAATAAACCTGAGGATGCAACAGCCTGGCGAGCCATCCCTTTCCACTCTTCAATGTGCCCGGCGGCCTCCTGGCTCCCACATTTAAGGACAGGGGGAAGTGACCCCAGGGGGCCACTGGGAGGGGGCTGGAGCTACTGGGAGTTGTCTCCCGTCTCTTGCCCACCCTGGAAAGGGCATTTGTGGAAAAGGAAGTCTGGGGTTTTCAACATCAGTGGAATTTATGATCTAAAACAGCCAGCCAAAGGGAACGCTCTTTCAAGCAATTCGCTTTTTCTTCCTTACGTTCTTAAATATGTTTGATTTGGAGGCGGTTTTCAGTGAAAGTGTGTAGTCTGTATCTAGATGAATCAGGAAGACTTTGAAATGAGGAGGAAAGAGAATATTTCGTTGCTTCGGTGACAAGAGCGTAAGACTGTGTTCTGAGAGTCGGCGCAGTGTCTGTCCCCGAGCGTTAGGTGAAGGGTCACGCGGATCACCTGCTTGCACTGGGGCAGTAGTGGAGAGCGGTGCTAATGTTTCAGTTATGGAATAACCGAACGCCACATGTTAATAGAAAGAGGACACAGGCATCGCGGTGACACTGAGTTTGTGCTAGAACTTGAACGCCTGTGTGGACCAGCCACTGACCTTGGTCAGCCACACCTTGTTGACTCGTTACGTAGATCTCCTTTGGCCTCTGGGAGTGTTTCGTGTGCATTAGTAACTTGACATCAGTCAGCAGATTTAATTTCTTAGAGTGAATCAAAGTGTCTTTCTTTTTTTTTTAAATTTTTTAAAGTTTATTTTTGAGAGAGAGAGAGAGAGAGAGAGAGAGAGACAGAGCGTGAGCAGGGGAGGGGCAGAGAGAGGGGGAGACACAGAATCCGAAGCAGGCTCCGGGCTCTGAGCTGCCGGCACAGAGCCAGATGTGGGGCTCAAACCCACAGACTGCGGGATCATGACCTGAGCTGAAGGCAGACACTTAACTGACTGAGCCACCCAGGTGCCCCGAAGTTGATTACTATATTTTTTTAATAATAGGAAAAAGAAGATGAAGGGTCTTATGAAGATAATGGAAGAAAGGTTTGTACCCACAAATTCAGTACTTTTTGTGTTTTGTATTCCGAGGACAGACCTAACAAGATGATCAGCGGATTCCCAAATGTTGCCGGGTGCTTTCTAAGGAATAGAACTTCTATGCCGCTGTCCTTTACCGTAGCTCTGTTTCCACAGATAGAAAGCAAACTCAGGAAGCGAGAGGTCATTAAGGCATTTCAGAGAGTGGGACAGAGCCGCCCTGATGGCAGATGGGAGACAGGAGAGTGAAGACTCCTTCACGGAAGGGGAAAAAAGAGTCATGCATTAGGGAACACCCTCGATACCCTCGTAAGTCAGCCGCGAGCAGGCACCTGCTGACCCTCACCTGGGCTTTCCGGGGAGCTCTAAAACCTGCACCTTCAGGCCATGACCTGGCCACGAGGCCAAGGACAAATGTGTCAACACGTGAGGGCACAGGAGGACGGGCTCCCCGTAGTCATGAGATTTAGAGCCGCCTGCCTGGACAGCTGGCCCCACGGGGCAGGCAGGGACACATCCATGTCTACCGTCCTGCCCTCCCTGCCGTGGCTCCAGCCTTTGCACAATCAAGGTCTCACTGTTACTTATAAATGACTGAGTGACCATAATGGTTTTTGTCTGAGTACGCAAGATTCTATTTACTTATACCTTGGTTCACTTAGACTCCTCATCACTCCTTAGAGAACTTGGGCCATAAATACTCATATTTGGGAATTACCCGATCAAAACCGGCATGTGAAAACTACTTGGGATTTGACATGAGATCCACCTACGGTTGAACGCTCCGTCCATCACTCACCCGTGTGGGAGCCTTGGGAAAACCCTGTGGAATCCCAGAGCCTCGGTTTCCTCCTTGGAAGTTTGTCCGATGGTTTATTTATAGCAAAATCGACCTCCAGGATTAGAGACAGTATATATGAAATATGCTCGATGTTATGAGTTTTATTTATGTTCTCAGAGATAACTGAATTGTAAGAGAATCCTGACAGCACGTGGGGAGAGGCCCACGCGAGCTACGGTCCCGTCCGCGAATGCATCCCTAGCGTGCAAATGTGCACACGGCCGTGGGAAAGTGCTGTGTTCTCGTCCGAGCTCTTCCATAAATTTTCGAGGTGCCCCTTGTTCAGAAAGTTTACCTCTCTGCACTTCATTAATTCAATCAACAGTCATTTTACATGTTTATAGGTTTAGTCACCTCAAAAGAATCCATTGAGACCATGGATTTGAAAGTTCTTGAAAAGTGTAACATAGCTATGTTTTAAAACGATGTTTTATTTATTTGTTTGTTTGTTTGTTTATTTATTTACTTATTTATAAACAGTGTGAGCTGGGGGAGGGGCGGAGACGGAGAGATTCTCAAGCAGGCTCCACGCTGTCAGCACAGAGCCTGATGCGGGGCTTAAACTCACGAATTGTGAGATCATGACCTGAACAGAGATTAAGAGTCAGACGTCTAACCTGCTGAGCCACCCAGGCACTCCCATGTTTGTATTGTTTTAAAGAAAGTGTTTTTCAGTTGGAAGTTGGATGCTTTCCTGCTCCCGATCGCAACTCTGTTGTTAAAATCAGCGGAATCAATTTCGTTATCTCCAGTTCCGTCCCCAATTCCGTTATCTCAGCAACCAGCCTGTGCACACTTTGCTGGGAAAACGGTAATGGGCCTCCCTGGTGACATCCTGTGAGCTCAGATAACGTCCTTTAGGTTGTCGTGTCAGGCGGTTGTTTGGAAAGTGTATCGTTTGTTTGGTCTCTGTGTTCCTTGCTCTTTGAGTCTGAATGTTTTAGCCAATGGGATGGCAGGCAAGGGCAAACCCTGGACCTGTGTCGACCGTGTCTCACGCGTAAACTGTGTCTCACGCGTAAACTGTGTCTGGGGCGCAGTCTCTTTCCCTTAGCCTCAGTTTCCTTCTGTCCCAAGCTGTGCAGCCCATATAAAATAGGACTATGCATGGAATACCTTCTCCGGTGGGCATGGAGTAAGTTATGGCTACTGCTCGCCTCCTTTCTAACCATGATCCCCACCAGATCCTGAGGTCCTTAGAAGCAGGAGTTTCATTTGACTTATATTTTCGTTTTTCTTAGTGCCAGGCACACGCAGTGCCTTATTCACAGTTGGCGTTAATTATATCTTGAAACTGAATTTTCTTCTACGATACCCCACGTTTTAAGATTAAGAATACTTTATCAAATTATAAAACATTCATATTTATTATAGAATTATTAACACACACGGATAAAAACTAGAAAAAACATCGAATTCCTCCGGTTAGCATCCGTTTTCACTTTTGTGTGTATTCTTAAGGGTGATTTTTCCATTAACTTTTTTACATAGTGTATTAAAGAGATCCCATGATTTTGCTGATGACACAAAATAATTTTAATGAATACTATGAATCAATATTTAGGATGCTTTCAGTGTTTTAAAGTTTTTTTCTCAGTGTACTTGAGAACATTGATTTTATTTATTAGAAATAGATTTAAACATTTTTGAAAAGTTTATTTATTTTGAGAGAGAAAGCAAGCACAAGCAGGGGAGAGGCAGAGAGAGAGAGAGAGAGAGAGAGAGAGGAGAGACGGAGAGAGAATCCCAAGCAGACTCCTCCCTGACAGCACAGAGCCTGTCTCAGGGCTTGATCTCATGAACCATGAGATCATGACCCGAGCCCAAATCAGGAGTTGGACACTTGGGGTGCCTGGGTGGCTCAGTCGGTTAAGCATCTGACTTTGGCTCAGGTCATGATCTCGTGGTCTGTGAGTTTGAGCCCTGCGTCAGGCTCTGTGCTGACAGCTCAGAGCGTGGAGCCTGCTTTGGATTCTGTGTCCGCCCCCCACCTCTTTCTTCCCCTCCCCCATTCACGCTCTGTCTCACTCTGTCTCTCAAAAATAAATAAATGTTAAAAAAAAAAGATAACAAAAAAGAGTTAGACACTTAACCGACTGAGCCACCCGGGCGCCCCCTGAATTTAAATATTTTTGATCAGAGATTCCGTTCACATTAAGAAAAACCCCAACCAACCAACCAAACAGCATGCGAATTGTGCTTAATCGGGGCTCCTCCAGAGCAATGGTACAGGTTTTGCCTTGGGTAGCATCTGTTTTGACCCTTTTATCACATGCCAGGATCAAAAAAAATTATATTTCTGTTTTACTGGAATAAATTTTCCATTTGATTTCTCATTAGGTTTATTTTGTTATGGTGGTGAAAACTTGAGAGGCTTAAGAAAACAGAAGGAATAATTTACCCAGTGATACATTAAAAAATGCAAAATAAAATTTAAGCCATGAATCCAGATGTTGAATTATTCCATCCTCTGTTAGACAGATAATAACTCTCTGAAACGTACCAAAGAACATTTGGAATGCTCTGGTGGTGCATTTGGTGGTTTTGTTTTGGTTTTGCATTTTAGGATATAATACGAACACACAGATCGCTTCTGATTTAGAGGCATCGGGACAGGTTGCCATAGTGACAAGTTCCAGGTGTAGAGTGGGTAAGGGGATGAAATGATAATTGTGACATTTTTTTCTCAAAGGCTTCAAATATCAAGCATAAAGTGATTGATAAGTGTGCTATGCTATCAGTAAAAAAAAGTGCCTTAAATTTGCTACTTTTTGGCATATGTACTCATCAATTTATAAAATGGTCTATGTCCCTTTAAAGATATATTCTCTGTGTGTGTGTGTGTGTGTGTGTTTAAAGTTTATTTATTTATTTTGAGAGAGAAAGAGCACGAGTGGGGGAGGGGCAGAGAGAGAGGAAGACAGAGAATCCCAAGCAGGCTCCAGGCTGTCAGCACAGAGCCTAACGTGGGGCTTGAACTCATGACCGTGAGATCATGACCTGAGCTGAGATCAAGAGTCGGGCGCTTAGCAGACTGAACCACCCAGGCGTCCCCACTGTGTGTGTTTTATGACAATGTTATGTACGACGAGATGAGGGGCAGAGTCCTTTCAAATGCATGGTCCACACCGCAAAATTGTTGAGCATTCTGTGTTAAGTGTGATGGGAAACCGGCAGGCTCTGTCTGCCTGTGGAGCATTTATGTTGAGGCCCTTTGGAAAAGCGAGAAAAAAAAATGATATCACACGACGTCTGAATAGAACTTGTGTCTGTTAGTTACTAACTCTTTTCCTTGAGATATATGTAAACTTTGATATCTGTTATTATATATTAAACCGTATATAAAATATATATATCTGAGTGTCACCTCTTCTGATAAAATCTTAACGTCTATAAACGGAGACATCCAGCCGATGAGCGTCCGCTGAGAATCTGCTATCCCGACTCCTATCTGGGGATGAAGCGCTCAGAATCATTTTGTCTGGAGACAAATAACCTGTAGGGTCCCCGCCCTTGGCTGGGATTAGAGCACATCTCTAAGTGGCAAGGCTTGTGTCTTCCGCACAATGAGGTGCTAACGTGTTCCGGCAGGTTCACGGTGAGGGTCATGCCGGCGGTGGAAGAAACAGGGCGCTGGTGAGGGAAGTGGTGGGTGGTCAGGTGATGCCTGGCTGTGCAGGTGTGAGCGACTTTGTGGGGTGCCGGTGCGTTTTCCAGCCTGAGCCCCACTCTTGCCCTGTGGCTGGGGGCTGGCCCCTGCTTCTCCCGGAGGAACGCCATCCGTGTGGTGTCACTTCTCATACTTCTGAGCTTACGTTGCTGGCCTGTTGTCAGTTTTTTTCCAATGCCGCGTCTTCGACCCGTTCACCAGTCACCTCTCCCAAGATGCGTTGGAATCGCCCAATCTGGTCATTTCTTAGTGTTTTCTGTTTTCGGCAACTATGCTGGCTATTTTATTTATTTGTTTATTTATTTATTTTGAGAGAGAGAGAGTGGGGGAGGGGCAGAGAGAGAGAATCCCAAGCAGGTTCCCCACTGTTGGTGCGAAACCCGATGTGGGGCTCGAACTCACAAACCGTGAGATCATGACCTCAGCAGAGACCAAGAGTTGGATGCTCAACCAACTGAGCTACCCAGGTGTGCTGTATGCTGGCTATTGAACCATTTTTTTTTTTTTAACATCTATTTATTATTGAGAGACAGAGAGACAGAGCGTGAGGAGGGGAGGGGCAGAGAGAGAGGGAGACACAGAGTCTGAAACCGGCTCCAGGCTCCGAGCTGTCAGCACAGAGCCCGACGTGAGGCTCGAACGCACAAACTGTGAGATCATGACCTGAGCTGAAGTCGGCCACTTAACCGACGGAGCCACCCAGGCGCCCGTGTTCAAAAAATTCTTAACTCAATGAACCTGGGCGTTGTAGGACTAGAATTTGGCCTGAGAGACAGACAGAGAGAGACTTGGCCCTCTCGTCACTTCCCGTCTTCAGTGTTCATGTTGTTGAAAAATTGGAAGTTTCAGAACATGGTACGAATTTGGGTGGAGTCATAAGAAAATGGAAAAACAAAGAGTGGGTGATTTTCATCCCATAGTTACAGAGTAGGAGTTATGTATCATGGATAAATGTGTGCTTATTTTCTTAAAAAGAAAAGGAAAAGATTCGTGTTCTATTTTGTTTTCTGGTTTTCTTGTCATTATGACCACCCCATCTCATGTTGTGCTTCGAACATTCATTGAGGATCAAGTGTCCAGGGAACTCGGCCACTTCCCCTTACAAGCTCCCTGCCCTACGTGGTCCCCGAGTTTGGGAAACAGTGGCCTTCATGCCAGACAAGGTCAGATAAGAAAAGTGAGTGGTTGACATGTTTCTAGCTATAAAATGAGTGACAAACAGGGAGGCCGTTTGAAAAGTAATCATAGTGATGGTTTATATCAACTGACACAAATCATATTTAAATGGCTTAACATACTTAAAAAATGCCAGGCGCAGGGCGTGACGCATTTTCTGTCGCTTGCAGCTCCTGCTGGAATCGCCGTGTAAGGATCTTGCCACAGCCAGTGGATTCGCAAACCCGCGACAGCGCCTGGTTCTCGTTGTGTGCGTTATCGGTCAGTCCGTAGAGGGTTTTCATTTAATTAACGTTGCCAGAAATGCCAATAAAACCAGGGCATTTTTGATCTCACATTGTCTCTGACTCAGGGTTTTTGTGACAAAATGAAAACCAGCATTGATTCTTTAATTGATTTTTGAAATTCATTGCTTGCCCAGTATCTTTACCGTTTTTTTCTCTTTATTGTCTTCATACCGTTTTGTCACTACAGCGAAGTCCTTTATTGCTTCTCTGAGAGACAAGGTGTATATTGATCAGCGCTAGAGTCTCGAAAGCTAAGTGTGAGTCATCGATAATGCTAAGTGGGATATGGCGAATTAAACATTAAGTAATGACATTTTTAGAGAATGACATGGTTCTACAAAAATAAGGCTCGGGTTCCTCTATACGTAGGAGAATCATTTGGATTGGAGCACAAAGGGGACTTTTTCCCTTGAGATAGAGAAGATGCTTTATCTTCAACTCTATGTATATAACGCTCTTCATTAGTAAGACGGAAGGTATTGAAGACGTGTTTTCATGTATTCTTCACTGAGACGCTGTTGTTGAATTGATGACAATTTTAGAAACCGCGGTTAGGGACCTGGAGGAGAAGTTGAAATGGCTTCCTTCCTGTTTAGAGAAGCAGGAAGTGGAGGAGGACGGGCGGGTTAGAAGAGGCGTAAAGCCCCAGGGATCTAACGCACAGCTCAGAGACTGTGGCCGGCGATGCGGTGTCCTTCACCCGAGAGGAGATCTTACGTGTTCTCGCCACACGCTCAAAGCAGATGGCTCTGTGAGGCGATGTGCTCAGTAACTTGACCGTGGTCACCATTGCACAGTGGTACTCCTGAAAAACCACGGCGTCGCCCTTCCTAAATGTCCACAATTGTCACTTGTCCGTCACACCTCCGCGAGGCTGGGAAAGGACACCAGCAGGTGCAGGCCAGTGTCTTCCATGATGCCTTTCATCTCGGAAACATCCACGCTCGGCTCCTGGGTTGAGGACCCTCCTGATCCCCTCGGGGCCTGCCCATCCTTGCGCCTCTCCCAGCCCCATGTGAGCGGTGGGCCCCCCCTCCCAGGAAGGTAGGGACAGGGCGACTTCCCCCAGCTGCTGTCTTCAGCAGGACTGCCCCAGGCATGGGTCTGACTCTGTCCCCAGCTCCCTCTGGCTCCCAATGGGTCCCGGGGTATCTTCGATGTGTCCGTCACCCTTGTCACCGTGCAGGGAAGGGAGGTCAAGTTCAAGGAGATGCTCAGGTACGTGTCCTGTTTCTCAGCAGCCGGTTCTCGGCTGTTCGCTTATTAGCGTGTTTTCTTATCCACTGGTCGCTGGCAATGCGAGCTGCTACAGAAAATTGATCTTCAGCAGATGGACAAACCTCTTACTTGGAGACATCTCCTGGGACATAGACGAGAACAGCACCAGGACTTTGCTTGGGACAAACTCTTAATCAGCAGAGGTACCTCCCGTGGGGTGAGAGCAAGGAATTTAACAGAACTTTGTGCCCAACTTGTAATGCTGACGTAGCAGAAACGGGCCGGGGAGAGGGTTTTCCTGCGTTAAGCGAGGTGGTCCCCTCGGCTGTGAGCCCAGCCCTGGAGCGAGGGCATCGCGGCCGGTTTCTCCCCTCTCTCCTGCTGGCCTTGGGAGGGTGGCTTTTTATCAAAATGTGCACAAGCCACTGCAGTCGCAAAAGGAAAGCTTTTTGTTCATATTTACTTGGTTTTCCACATGAGTTATAGAGATGCCGTCTCTAACTTTTAACGTGTATAAATTATGTTTCATTATGAGAACTTATGTGGTCAACTTACAGTGTGTGGGATGGTGCCAAGCAACCTGGAGGTTAGGCTTGTGAAACACAGACGCGGCATAGATATGATGTTCAGACACAGAAAGAGCATTTAAAATTCTCGTTTCTGCGAAAGCTTAATGAGAAACCTTAATTGACTGCCTCTACCGCACCCCAGGAAGGTACTTTTAGGTGAATGTGTTACTTAGTTACCCAAAATTGACAGCCGTCTTTTGGAGGAAAAAATATCTCCTCCCATGGGTATGTTGGAGAAAAGAAAATCAGAAGCAGGAAGAGGAAAGGAGCCGGAAAGCCCACGGGCACTTTGAATCGACAGTGACTTTGTTCAGGGGCCTTTTCTCTTGATTCCACACGTCTCCTGTGAACCCGGCAGCTTTTCCCCTAGAGAGAGCCGGGATGAGAAGTGGTGGGTACCTGTAACTCAGAGCCGAGGGCTGCTCTTGAGGTCACACGGAGACGCCGTCCGTGAGGCCGTGTGACGCTGAGTCAGTCAGGTCAAGGCGAGCTCTGGATTTATTCATCCTCGTGGCTTGTCTACACTGGTATTGAGGGAGGAGAGTCTGTGGCAATGCAAAAAAAAGTTCTACAAATAAAATTCACATTTTCTGCTTGTAAATAGAATGAGTGGGGGAAAGGCAGGCCTTTTTTTGGAACTTGCGATAAATCAAAAAAGGAAAGTTGTACCTCACGTTGAAATGCCGTAAATTTCACAGATTGGTAAATATCGTGGGCACGGAACGCACATGAGTTTGAACAAACCGTGTGTCTATTTGGGGCGGAGTGAAACGCTCCTAAAGGTCCTTCGGTTCCACCCTCTGAATCAGAAGCCCGTGTGAAATTCCCTCAACATTCTGTGTCGCCACCGTCCCAACGTGTGTCCTGAAGCCCGAGCACCTGCACCTGACCGGTAGGGCTGCGTCAGGCCAGCAGCTGGCTCCGTGCCCGGGCGGTCCGTCCCTGGAACATGCCGGGTCTCTGGGATCCTAACGTCCGAGCAGAAAGCACCCCTGGCAAAGATTCTTTCCCAGTCCTTTCATGTTACTGGGGAGTAAGTGGAAACATCTCTGCTTCTGTCAATGCCGCGATTCGTGCTGATTTCCCCCCTTGCAGTATGCGTGTCTAAAGCCGATTCCGGATATCCCGGGAGGGCGGGCTCTGCATTCAGAGCCCGTTGAGTTGCACAAGGCTCTGTGCCAAGTTCAGACACAGTGGGACGAGACTTTGTCATCCGACACGAATGGCTGCTCTCCTGCATCCTGCAGGAAGGCTGCAGGCTGTGGAGACGAAGCCTGCTTTGTGGTCCACACAGTTTTGCTTGCTCTTCCTCAAGCCCTCGAAGGATCAGGGGGCCCACTTGCGTCTTCTGGGTGACGGGGATCTAGTCGAGAGCTTCCTCCGTACGTCCGAGGACTGAGTTTTCTCCTCCTTTCCAAGCGGACTGCTGTCACGGCAGCAGCATCTATCTCAGGCATCCCGTGTGTTTCTAGAAGGGGACCCCTCAGCGGCTTCTGGTAATTTTCGGAATTCTGGGATGGGGGTCAGGTGTGGCTCCTCTGGATGCGAGCAAGGTAGGGGTGGCCGTTTGGGCCTGGAGACACGTCTAGGACTGCCTCTTGGTCAGTATCTCGACGTCGCCTGTAGGTCAGACCGCTGCTTCAAGCCCCACAGGAAGAGACGTCCCTTTCTTTCCTAAATGAGCCCATCCCCCATCCTTCTCCCCAACCCCTCCACTTGCGAGGGCCGCCGCGCTACAATTTCTGTCTGCCTTGCCTGTGTCGTTGATCTCTCCCTCGCGCGTGCGTGTCGGTCCTGCTCTCCAGTCAGCAGAGGTGTCTGCTTTGAGAGGTCGTCCTGGCCGTCGGGCACGGACTGACGTGGATCGCTCTGTGTGAAGTCTGCTGCGGCTGCTTCCGTGTTGGGCGTGCCACACCAATGGTCCACACGAAATCCTTCCGCTTTCTCCCTCTGGCTCCTTGGCGGCCCCTTGAGGCACGGCCACCACCCCGGTCCCCCACAGCTGCCCATCTGTGATGGGTGGATTCAACGATCCTTTCTCACCTGCTCTATCCTTCGATTTTGATTTTGACCCTGACCATCAACCCCTCGGTCATCAAAAGCCTCCGTTTCATTGCATGGCCTGACACTCTCCCGTCCTTATCAGCCTGTTGGCTTCTCCGTCTTGGCCCACCCCCGAGCGAGACCTCACGTTCTGTCCTTGTGGCCTTCCTCTCTGCTGCTCCCCTCGTGGGGAGTTTACCCTGATGGCCGAGATCATTTCAGTTGTGCTGACCTCCCCCCCCCCACCCCGTTCCCCTGCTGTTTCCAAATGCCATTTTGGTCCCTTGTCCTTAATGGAACCTTGGATGACCTCAATTCTTCTAGACCCTCAGAGCACATAGAACGTTGTGATTTTTCGCGAGCCTCTTCGTTTCCACGTAGATGTCCCCTCAAATAAGACACGTCCTGAATGCCGCTCAGTTCCTTCGTGTCTCCGTCAATGGCACCTCTGTTCTTCCTTGAAGGGGCACCACTTGGCCAGTGCTCCTTTCCGATGCCCTGTTCCCCGAGTCTTCCCTCTGGCTCTGCTGCCTCAGTGCTGGTCGACGTGGGTCAACTCCTGGCTTCACACAGTTCCCCTGACTCTGTTTGCCTCTGCCCGTGTCTTCCGGTTTAACTATGTCACTGCTCTTTCCAAAATTGTCATCGTCCTTACCCAAGTCTGACCACTTTTGTGAAACCGCCTTTGACCCCTCCGACCTTTGGTAGTTTTTGAAATCCTGTATGACTCACTCTGTATGAACAAGGTTAGTATACGTGGTTATTAACATTGTACCTTCATTATTTGCTGTCTCACTGGGCACGCACTTCCTATTTGTTCATTAGTCCCTCAGGAGGACCGTGAAGAGCACGCCCTGCCTTCCCCCTAGCCCTCAGCAGTGACTGGCGGAGCCCAGGGCACATAGTAGGTGCTCCAAAGGTAACTGGTGGTTGACTAACATTTCACATTTTCGGGAAATAGACCCTTGAAATGAGGATCGACATTTATTTTCTGTCTCTTCAGCTGAAATCTCTGCCCATCTTTCGAGAGGAGCCGTCTGCCCCCTTTTCCTCCATCACGCCTGACTTACTGAGGACCCCCGTCTAGTCTCTTGCGTGTGTTGTCCCCTATTTTGTTTCCTGGCTTCTGGTTTTTAAAAACTCCACCTTGAGGATGACAGCGAATCTGCGAGGGAGGGACTCAGCAGGAGCAGGTGCATTTTGTGGAAACATTTTCTTATCTTGCCTGTTCTTGATTCTTCTAAGAGATCGTAGTGATTTTGTTATCATTGATATTTACTGAAATCCTGCCATTTCCCCAGTGAATAATGTTTTTAAAAATTTCACCCATTCCCCCTCCCCCCCCGCCTCCCCTCTGGTAACCATCTGTTGGTTCTCCATACTTAAGAGTCTGTTTTTTGGTTTGTCTCTCTTTTCCCCCTTTGTTCATTTGTTTTGCTTCTTAAATTCCGCATGTGAGTGAAATCATACGGTATCTGTCTTTCTCTGACTGACCTATTTCACTTAGCGATATATTCTCTAGCTCCATCCATGTTGTTTCAAGATTTCGTTCTTTTTTGTGGTTGAATAATATTCCGCTGTGTATATCCCTTTGAATGTGTTTTTGTATTTTGGGGATAAATGTCCAGTAGTACAACTGCTGGGTCGTAGGGTAGTTCTATTTTTAACTTTTTGAGGAGCCTCCATACTGTTTTCCAGAGTGGCTGCACCAGTTTGCATTCCCACCAACAGAGCACGAAGGTTCCTTTTTCCCCCAATCTTCACAATATTTGTTGTTTCTTGTGTTGCTGACTTTAGCCATTCTGACAGGCGTGAGGTGGCATCTCAGTGTGGTTTTGATTTGTATTTCCCCGACGATGAGTGATGTTGAACATCTTTTCATGTGTCTGTTGGCCATTTATAAGTCTTCTTTGCAGGAATGTCTGTTCGTGTCTTCTGCCCATTTTTAATTGGATTATTTGTTTTTTGAGTGTTGAGTTGTATCAGTTTTTTTTTTTTAATATATTTTGGATACTAACCCTTTATCTGATATGCCATCTGCAAATATCTTCTCCCATTCAGTAGGTTGTCATTTAGTTTTGTTGACTGTTTCCTTCACTTTGCAAAAGATTTTATTTTGATGTAGTCCCAGGAGTCTATTTTTGCTTTGTTTCCCTTGCCTCAGGAGACATACCTAGAAAAAAGCTGCTGCGGCCGAGGGCAGAGAGATTACTACCTGTGCTCTCTTCTAGGATTTTTATGGTTTCAGGACTCACATTTTGGTCTTTAACCCAGTTTGAGTGTATTTTCGTGTAGGTGAAAGAAAGTGGTCCAGTTTAATTCTTTTGCACGTTGCCGTGCAGCTTTCCCAGCACCATTTGTTGAAGAGACTGTCTTTTTCCCATTGTATACTCCTGTGTCCTATGGTTGCAATTTAATTAACTATATAATTGTGGGATTGTTTCTGAGCTCTCTATCTAACTCACATATACGATCTGTTCTGAGCATCTATGTGTCTATTTTTGTTCCAGTGCCATACATTAAATCTATAGATTGCTTTGGGTAGTATAGACATTCTAATAATATTTGTTCTTCTAACCCCTGAGTGTGGAATATCTTTCCATCTGTGTCATCGTCAACACCTCTCATCAGTGTTTTACAGGCCTTTCACCTCTTTAGTTAGGTTTATTCCTAGGCGTTTTATTATTTTTTGGTGCCGTTGTAAGTGGGATTGTTTTCCTAATTTCTCATTCTGCTGCTTCATTGTTCGCGTGTAGAAATGCAGTGGACTTCTGCACATTGATTTGTGTGTCCTGCGGCCTTAACGTTTTTTCTTATCTTGCTCGCACTCGAGTTTTCCAAGAGGCCGTCGTTAATACCTTATCATCACTATTTACCAAAATCCTGCCGTGTTCCCAGGAAATAATTTTGGTATCGAATGTAAGTATTTGGTTTAAAAACTCTCCTTTCCTTCATCCCAGAGAAGAGGAGGAACGCACACGATGTGCGAGGGGGATTCATTGTTACGGCGGATATTTAAAAAACAGCCTAATTTCAGAGTGCTTTTCTACCTGGGCTGAAATTCCAGCTGAAGAGCCCTTTCTGGTGAGATTTTCATGGTGTTACCTTTTACCCCCACTTCTGGTCTCAGGGAATTTTATTGAATTATTCGTGACGTTTTCTTTCTGGGTCTATTTGAAGAAGACTGGATTGTTATTCAAAACTTGGAAATAGGAACTGAAGTGGGGATCAAAACAATCACTGACATGTGTCGAGTTAACATTTTTCTCCTTGTCAATACTATGGATGACAATCAAGGCAAGTCACGTCGCCTACGTGAGATGTCCCTACTCCAACCCCACAAAGTCACAGGCAAAGCTGATGATAAGCGATGTATCCTTTATTCTTTCTGCTTAGTCTCCAGAAGGTATTTTGGGCAGAAGAGAGTGGAAGTTACAGGTGGGTTAAGCCAGAAAAGGCACGCACCGGGTCAGAGTAACGCAGGGGCCGCGGAGCGGTGTGACGCGTGCGCTCCTAGCCACCCTGACGAGTGGCGAAGAGTGAATGCGTCCTTTTGGGTTTGCGTTTCTAGCCCCGTGCTTCTGTGAAATGTTTTGTGTGTTTCTGTATTTTATGTATTTATGGTATTTTTAAAGGAAGTGACTAGGTTTTTGCAAATAAGTTTTTGTGTTGAATCTTTGAGACGGTATGAGGACTTACGAATTGCTTAGCACATGCTTTCAGTGATGCTGCGGGCTGCACTGAACAGTTTTAGTGAGAACAGTGATCAAATGCAAATCTAGAAATATCTCACTTATCTCTCATTTTTAAGCCATGCTGAGTTTTGCAAAAGCGATTTTCCATCTATGCGATGCCTCTGTAGTCAAGCCACAATTTCTTCGTTTTGAAAATCCTGCCTCCCGATGAACCAGCCATCATTTTGCACACGGCAAATCCCTTTGCTGTGTCGTTTGGTGTTTCCAGAGAGGACCGAGCTCCCAGGCTTCTGTCTGTTCGCAAAGCGGCTCCCGCTGTGCTTTCTGGGGTCTCCTGTGAACTTTGTATGGTTTTCCCTGCCTTCTCTCTCTGTGGCAATAAAAGTTCCTCCTGTTGCTGTCTGCTTGCTCGCTCCCGGCCAGCTCGTGGGCAAGAGGCAGAGGGAAACTTGCTGGAATTGTACCAGTGGACTCCCAGGGGGGACACACTTTCCTGCGGGCAGCGCTTGACGTCAAGCACTGTTTTGGGCATTCTAGATCTCAGGTCACGGAGGGCGTGCTCTGAGCCCCCGGATTCCTGTGTCCCCTGCTCCTTCTGCCGTTGTAAAGGTGGCTGTGCAGACCCCTTCTCGCAGGCTCGGCTCACCAGCACCAGAGGAATTGTCCTGAGGTTCGTTTCCTCCGAGAGCGAATCTGTTTTTAGTGGTGTTGTTGAGGTATAGTTTACACCCACGGGGATCCGGGGGTTTTGACAAATGGACACAGTTAGCGGTGAGCAAGGGAGTGCGGCAGGCTTTCCACCCAGATGAAGGATCTCCATCCTTCCTCAACTTCCCCGCTTCCAGAATTGCGTCCTTAAATTTCCAGGTGTTCGGCTGCTCCGAGTGGCCAACTTCTGCCAACCCGGGCAGAAAAGCTGTGATTTTCTGCAGCCAGAAGCGGCAGACGCAGGGGACCGCCGCCCCCTGTGGACAGAGAGTCGTCTTCCGTCTGTCCTGCCCTGGCGCTTCCAAGGACTCAGAGCTGCTTTTAATGACCGTAGTGATTTCTTTGGTTTTATGATTCCGCTCGGCGGGAAGAATCACCCGAGTCTCCACGTCATACCGTTCTTCCTTTGTTGGGCCCATTTTCTCTCCTTTGTAGAGACTGAGGTGTAATTTACGTACAGTGACCCTCGCCTTTCCAGTGGGGTGTTCTAGGAGTCGGGGACACATGCAGTCATGTAACTGGCAACGTAGTCCAGTATGGGGGACGTCGGCACCCCCACTCCCGCTTGTCCCTCGGTCCCTGGTAGTCGACCACCTGTCCTTTCTCCCCTCCCACATGACTTGGCCACCACCCGTGGTTTTCTGTCCTGAGGTCCTGCCTTTTGCACAGAGTCACAGAACGGAAGCGTGCGGTTTGTTCTCTTGGGAGTGTGTTTTCCACTTACAGTGATGTTTGTGGGATTTGTGGGGTGAACCGGCTGGGTGGTGGCTGGTGGTCTGGGCCGTGAGGGGGCTCACCTGAGGCAGGACAAGGGAGATAGAAGTTTGTTGAAACGTGCTATCAGGGAGCAGCATCGGGACTGCAAAGAGGAGGCTGTCTGCCAGGAGGCGGTGGTCGGGAGGGGGGCTTCTGGTGAAGGGGGGAAAGTGAGGAGGCTTGGGGACGTATGGAATTCTCCTTTTCTGGTACCCGGGCCTGGTTGTATGTAGCCCATCGGTCAGCTGGGACGTATGGCTGTTTCGAACCGGGTCGCCTACTGAGCGTGTTGGCTTTCAGCCCGGCCGTCACCGTGGGCCCTTCTACCTTACTCAGGTCTCCACGGCTCAAGTCTGCTGCCTGAAAGCAGCCTCTGCGGGGCTCATCTGTCTTGCGGGTACCAACCAGTGGTCCCTGTTCATTGAGTGGTATTCCATCCTACAGATGCGCCGTTGTGCGTTTGTCCATTCACCAGATCAAGGACATTGGGTTGTTCCCAGATTTTTGCAGTTTTAAAAAGAGCCGCTCTGGTCGTTGACGCACAGATTGGGTAAATACCCAGGAGGGAGATTGCCGGTCTTGGGGTAAAAGCATATTTAACTTTGCTAAATAAAGACCGACACAGGTTCCCTAAGCAGCTGTGCCATTTTGGCGTCCCACTTGTTCCTGATACATTTCTTTCTTTATGTATAGTTAGATCTTTATTTATGTATAGTTAGATTGGATGTGTCATATTTGTGAAGGATCCTTGTGTCTGTTTTCGAGAAGGTTATTAGTCTGCAGTTTTCTTGAGAAGGCTTTGTTTGGTTTGATATCAGGCTAAGGCAGGCCCCATAATGTGTCCCCCGGTGGTGCCTTCTCGTGATCAGGCTGGGGTTTTAGAAAGAATGCCATAGAGGTGAAGTGCCCTCCTGGTATCATACCGGGGACATTCATGTGATGTCCCCAATAATGGCAACCTTCATTCCTTAGTGACATAGTGTTTGTCAGATTCTCCTCTGTCAACTTACCATCCATCCCTTTCCTACTCTGTGGTGTTGGAAGTGAATCGCTAAGTCTCACCTCCAAAGGAAGTAAAGTGTGAATTCACCACCACCTCCGGGAGGCAAAGCTTAGTCTATGAATCTGTTCTTTGGAGTTCTTCCGCAAGGAAAGTTTGCTTCTTATCTCCAATTTGGTTATTTATTTATTCAAGCATTTATTCGTATTGTGACGGATTCCTGTCTATTGATTTTCTGCTTTGGGCTGTAATCCAGTGTGGCATTATTTGTTGTTCTCATTGTTCCTGTTTCGGACTGTAATTCCTTCAGCCCGGCTCCGGTCCCTTTGACACATTGCTTTGACGTGTTCTGTTTAAGAGCTTCCTTTGTTTCTGTTACTGCGAGTGCCTCCAGGCCCTTCTTGTTTTCTCTGCCCTTGCTGTGGAACCAGTCATGTGTCCAGGGAGCCTTGGCTGTGTGCCCTCAGGCCTGCCGCACCCACTCTGATCCAAGCCTGAACCCTTCTTACCCCTGTCTTCCTCCCACGCTCTGCCCCAGGGAAGCCAGCACTCAGGCCCTGTTTCTCCTTGGCGGAGTCTGTCTGTCCTTCAGTTCTGGGCTAGTTGGTTTCCCCGTGATCCCAACTCTTTGATGACTTCTAGAAAATTGTAATTTCATACATTATCTCACTCTGTCTTGTTGTTGGGAGAGGAGAGACTCTCTTTCCAGTTCTTCACATTCCAGAGAAAAGCTGGCTCATTTTTGATATGGGACGTGTTGGGGAGGACGTGATTGGTGGTGAAAACCTTAGAGTGACCCAGGGGAATCCGTGTATGAGCTGGGTCTGTGGGTCCCAGTCTCCAGCTTGATCCCTGAACTGCCGTTGAGTGAAGAATCCAACAGACTGGGGCTGGGTCCTGAGGCCAGACGAGGGGAGATTTTCTCATCCGTGGTGATCCGTGGGCTTCATCTGTCTCCGCCTGGACTTGCAGGCAAGGCCAGAGTAAAGGTGCACCTGCCATTTCGTGGAAAGGTAGCTGGCCTTCCAGCACGGGCTGCCATGTTTTGGCAAATCATTGTCGAGTGCACTGATATCTCCAGGGGACTGACCTTTGTTGCAAACTTCAGTTCCCAGGGTTTGGTTGTAGCTGAGTGTTCTGCTCCTGAGGATCTCTGTTTATGGCTCAGAGAGAAAAGTTTCAGCTGCTAACACTGATGGTTTCTATTTCAGGAAGACAATTCACGAATGTCTTTTAAGAAAAGGTTTTCCTTAAGACACAGCACAAAGGGAAAAGGTATGTCACGTAGATGTGGAAGAAATAGAAATGTGTGTATTCCGTAGTAATTCGGCCATGGGTGCGGACACTTGTATGATCCTGTTGTAAACAGCTAGTCAAGTTTGTCTCTTGAAATATACTTAAAATATGTAGAAGATATTCGATAGGTCTTACTTCTTGCCCACCATTTCCTTCTGCCCCCCCCAAACCCAATAACATCACCAAATTTTCAATTGTTTCCTAATTTTTTTCATAGTTGTTTATTTATAATCATAATTTTTTAGATTTGTGTTTTTAAAAGTAGTTTGATGTATATGACTTCCTGATGTAACATGCTAGCCATGAAGAGTGGGAAATGATATATTACTGTATGAAATGACATAATGCTTGGGAAATGCTTTGCAAAGCGTAAAAATCCTACGGACGTATTAACTACTTGTCTTTTCGTCATGTAAACTGGGTATTTTCCAGATGAGGAAACCGAGGCATAGAGTGGGTAGGAGTCCTTTCCAAAAGGTCACGTGTCATTTCCTGTTTCTGAATTGTGATGTAGCAGGACTCCCGACGGTGTGCCTTCTGGGGTCTGAAGGTCTCGGATCTGTGGGCAGTTCATTCCACAGCCACGAATCGTGCCTCGGATCTTTATCAGTAACTACTGTGCTCTCTGGGTGTAATTTAGTCCCCAAAACAAACCACCTGCAGCCCTCTGTTCCTTTAAAATGTGGCGATTCCAGTTCCTGAGATAGGAACGCCTTCTGAGGGTACCTCACAGGAGGGATTACCTAGCACTGTTTCCCCCGTTCCTTCCGTGGACCCACGTGGAAGGACCCAAGCATCGCTCCCCCTGCAGGTAGACAGAAGGGTGTCGACTGCAGGGGGGGCCGGAGGGAGCTCTGCTGGCTCGTAGGGAGTAGGGGAGCCCAAACTCCCTGGTCCGGTGGGCCACCATCCCATCTCACCGGCTGACTTCTCTTAGCATTACTCATGTTTAACAGAAACTAGCTCTCACGAGAGCCTTGAAGGTTTAAGGTGTGGAGGTGGAGAGCACCGGGCTCGTGTTCGGTAGAGCCACTAAGGAACAGAGGGGGCGGTGTCTGGGGACCAGCAAGGCTGGACCGTAGGAGCGTCGGTGGTTTTCAGGCTCCATGACGGTAGTGAGGTTCTTCGTGTCAGCTGACTTTCTATACGACTTCCCGTCTGTAGGCTGGGAGCAAAATCAGTGAGGGACACGGGCTGGCTTGGAACCCATTCTACCTTATTCTGTTTGGGGGTTCAATTTAAAATTTTCATTATAGGGCCGCCTGGGGGGCTCAGTCAGTTAGGCAACTGACTCTTGATTTCCGCTCAGATCATGATCTCACGGTTCGTGGGTTCCAGCCCCATGTGGGGCTCCGTGCTGACAGTGTGGAGCCTGATTTGGATTCTCTCTCTCCCTCTCTCTCTGCCGCTCTCCTGCTTGTGCGTGTGCCCTCTCTCTCAAAATAAACAAATAAACCTAAAAAATGAAGATTAATACATTTTCATTATAATTGTTTGTATTTCCACGATTGAAATCTCTCAACAACAATTTCTATTGGATGTCGGGAAAACAAACTCCACTGAATGTTCAGGAATGGCTACCATTTGATTTTCTATGGTTTTTGATACCTTAAGAGAAAAATCATATTGAGTATGCTAAGTGCCAACCAGATAATCGGGGAATTTTGTTTTGTTTTGACTGGAAGAGAAAATGGTTATCTCCCAGACGCTAAAACTGGAAGGTGTGGCATCCACGAGGGCCCCAGATCGCCACCTGGTGACCAGAAGGGAACCCCCGGGGTGCCCCTCATAAGTCAGGCCCAAGCGTCCCTTCGGGTGTGGAATATGGGTCTGAGCCACTGTGTCTCTTTTTGTTATTTGAATTAAATAAAATTTTTTAATGTTTATATTTGAGAGAGAGAGAGAGAGAGAGAGAGAGAGAGAGAGGGAGGAAGACAGAGGATGAGTGGGGGAGCAGAGAGAGAGGGAGACACAGAATCTGAAGCAGGCTCCAGGCTCTGAGCTGTCAGCACGGAGTCCGACGCCGGGCTTGAACCCATGAATCGTGAGATCGAAATCGGACCGAAATCGGACACTTAACCGCCTGAGCCGCCCAGGCACCTTTGTTATTTGCTGTTTATTTGAAGGATGCTCTTCAGGTGACAGTTCATGACAGGGAGAAGTCTCAGCGACCAACACCTAACCTGTCTCCCGCTGCCAGCCCCTCCTGTGCCCTTCCCCTGCGGTCAAGGTCTTGAGTACTTTAAAAAAAAAACCCTATTAAGTGCTGCAGGCGTTTATTGAGCCTTAAGTATATGAAATGTATATTGAACCATCTGCTTTAACGGCACTTTAAAATTACGCACAGATTCCAAAATACCTTCATAGACATTTCCTTTTCCTTTTTATTTTCATTTCAATCCCCTTGGCAGGTGATAATCCTCATTTCACAGAGAACAGAATGACTACCTGTCTTGTCCTCGGTGACACAGGTGACAGAAGAAACAGCAGAAATTCAAGCAAATCCTTTTCTCCTCCCTCTACCCCGCCCCCCACCCATAGCCCACGAGGCACCGTGCTGGGTGGGCCAGCTCCCCCAGGGGACTGGCTCTGGTCTGCGGTGGGTTTACCCCTGACGCCAGCCCCGGGTCACCTGGTGAGGTGGCTTTGAGTGATTTTATGACCCCTCCAGTTTGTTTCCAAGTGACCAGGTTACCTTTGGGCTCCCCTCAATAGATGTGTGGTTCAACAACAGCTTCAAGGTCTCTGGGCGGGTTTTCACCCGAGTACGTTACACAGGGCTGTTGGAGTTAATCAGCCAATCTGAGGCCACCAGAAATTGTGACTTATTTGGGAGAAGGGAATGAGCCCGTTTCCTACCTCACTGAAAAAGTGTCACCTTTCCCACCGAGTGCTTGTGGCTGCTAGTGGCCGTCCGTCCTCTCAACTCCCATGGAAGCAGGTGCACGAAGCCTTGGACTTCTGGCCGGTTCTAGCCCTTGCTCCCAGAACAGCGCAGTGCCCGCCTGCATTTTGTCAGAGTTTGCACGTTTCGATTTTCTGGGGGAATGAGGCCGTCTGAAGTCCCTGAGTTTAATTCAAGGTGATAATAATCTCATTTGTTTTATCTCACTGGGAGTCATTTTGGGCCGTGTTCTGTTGCTGTTATCTTTGCTTGTTTTGAGAATTGGGAAGTAGAGGGATATTCAAAGTGAAGGAACAAGAGAATCCGAAAAAAAAAAAAGACCGGTGTCTTTCCACTGTGGTTTTCAGCCTTGTTACTTTGCTTCAAAGTGTTCACAGCTCCAGGGGCAGTCAGGGAATGAGCACAGCGCCGCTCAGCGCCCGGGCGCCTGGCTCAGACACCTGCTCTCGCAGCCTCGGTGAGACGGGGCCCCTCGCCTGGCGCTCCCCCGTGTGCCGAAGTTCGGCAGCCACCGGGCGACGCGTGGCCAGGCCGGACTCTTACGCTCTCCGGAGGCTTCCTTGCGTGTCTTTTTTTTTTTTGTTTTCTTCCTATGAGTTTAGTCGGTCTGGAAACTTAGGAATCATTTAAGATACAATTGTAACTTATGGATTGTCATTCAAAGAGCCACTAGCATTTGGTGGGGACGGTGGGACCAGCAGGCGGGAAGGGCCTCCCAAACCGCAGAGAGCACGTGCCCCGGGACCAGCTTGCCTTTTGGATCGACACATTTTTGGTTCAAAAGTACACTGTGACTTTCTGAGCTTTTCTTAAACGTGGTCTAATTTCACAGCCTCCTTTGACTTGTGATGGTACCCTACCCTGCCCTGGAAAAATTAATCACGATGACTTCTTTTTAAAGTTTCATTTCACTATCTTTGGGTAAAGCTGGGGGACTGACTTGCCTGAGCCAGGCTGCTGTTTTATGACTTTGATCAGAGTGACCCTGCGCAGCCCTCACAGCCCTTCCCATCTCCCCACCCCTCAGAGGGTCCTTCCCTGCTTTTCTCTCTTCCTGTGGGTGGCCGGCGGAGAAGCCCTCTGCTCCAGGAGCTGTTGCCAGTTATCTACCCCATAGTGTGAAGTTCAGCGGCGCCCAGCTTCCTTCGTGCTTGGAAGCCATCTTAGAACGAGCTGACTCTTGGGAAGGGGGTGGCAAGGAAGTGACGGGGCTCTGACAGTAAGGCCGCGTAGGCCTGTGAGGCCAGCCCTGGTCTGTATGGGAGGATGCTAACCAAGCAGAAAGTGATTCCACTGAATACGCATCTTATTTGACCAAGGATAAGGAAGACTGAGAGAGAAGCAAGTGGTTGGCTTGGTGTTTGGCCCCTGATTTGTGCTTCCCCGTTGACCCGTCGGCGCGTCTACGTGCTTCTGTGCGGTCTGAGGTGTTTGGTAGGCAGCAACTCCACGAGTGCCATGTCTTTCCATTCTGTACGTTATGAGTGCTGTTGCTTGAGAGGTTTCATTTTTTGGCACATTCATTTAGTGATGTCCTGTGATCTTTTACACAAGTATGAAATGACGCTTAGTTCCACAACGTGGCGCACAGGGGACTGAGCACCAGGCATCCAGAGGTAACTCTGGACCTGCTGTGTCAACTCAGATTGGCCCCAGGGGCCCCAGAAAGAGGCGGGTGGAATTGGTTAAGAGGAGGTGCTCCCTTTCGGTTGGGTTTGAGTCGGGCTGAACTGTGAAATCGGAGTGTGGGTCGACTCCTTCTGACGGCTCTTCTCGGATGATGAGCGTGTGCAGAGAAGCCGCCCCGTCCCTCCATGGTGCTGCCTGTGCTGAGGCTGCCTGGAGGGCTCAGGAGGGTGGCCGTGGGGACAGCTGCCATGGGGGACGAGAGCTCAGTGGTCCCTTGGGCTGTGCAGCAGGATTGACGTTCATTCACTGGGGGGTTGCTTGAGTTTTGAACCCAGTCTTTGCCTTCAGACAGGACTAGGTCCAAGTAATCTTAGAGAAAAGTGTTCACTATGCTTTTTTCTCCTTAGATGCTTTCCTTACCGCTAAACCTAAGTTGATTCTGAGAATCTAAGACCCCTCCTTCTTGGGCTAGCAGAGCTCAATTCCCATCTGGTATTTGGTCGACAGTCATTCTTAGGAGATACTGTGGTTTGGGTCCAGACCACTGCAATAAAGCAAATACTCCACTAAAGTGAATTCTGCAATACAGCAAGTCAGATGAAGGTTTTGGTTTCCTACTGTGTGTAAAAGTTACGTCTACACCACACTGGGGCCTGTTAAGCGTGCCGTGGCATTATGTCTAAAAAAAAAAAAACCAGTGTAGATACTTCAAGAAATACTTTATTGCTAAAAATGCTATCCTCTGAGCTTTCAGTGAGTCATAACCACAGATCACCATCACACGTATAGCAATAATGAAAAAGTCTGAAATATTGAAAGAATTACCCAGATGTGACGCGGAGGCACGGAGTGAGCCAGTGCTGTTGGAACAGTGATGTCACCAGACATGCTCGACTCAGAGTAGCCACAAACCCTCAATTTGAAAGGAAAGAAAGAAAGAAAGAAAGAAACAACACCCCAGTGTCTGCAAAGTGCCATAAAGGAAAGTTGCAAGAGTGACACGAGGCCTGAATAGGAAGCCCCTCTCCGGTTTTGTAGGATACGTAACCTTAGCTGATTAAATGATCTTCCAAGTTCATAAAGATGTCTTGGTGTTCATAAAACAAGTTGAATTTGTATGGCGCCTTTCTCCATTAGCGATGGGAGACTGTGCCTTATACACAGGGGTGCAGGGAGAGGGGCCATTTCCCTGTCTTCCTGAGGGCCACGAAAACAGGGTGTCCTTCCTTCTGTTTGTTGACATCACTTCTCCAAGATGATCTTGGAGAAGCGGTCATGGCATAGATTGAAACTGATAAGAGAACATTAATATGTAACGACCTAAAACTTATTTTTAAAATATTTGGGAACTGATAAGGAGAAGCAAAGTGTTAACCAGAGGAAGTGAGCATTCAAATGAACCTTAATCGCTTCGTCGGCCATGGGCGCAGGGGGAGGCGTGCCGGACGGAGCGCGCTGGGGTCGGGCGCCCGCCCTGCCCCTGGTACCCGCGGCATCCGAGCAAGTAACTCAGACTCTTTGAACGTTATTTTGCTCATCTACGGAATCGAGGGCACGCGGCCCCGTTGTGATGTTCAATGAGAAAAGTGACATAAAGGTGTATGAAAAACTCTAAACTGTAAACAGACGTAGGGCAATTCTTCATCGTGGGCTCTCATCCCTGGGAGCTTCCCCGAGCTCTGCAGCTCTGTATGCATGTGTTGTGTAGAGGCACCTGCATCTCTCGGCCTGGCCGAGGGGCCCCTTCCTGCCGCGGCTCACCGTCATCGGGATCTTGACCTGGTTGCCAGCCACCCCCGCACACCTGATTTCGACGGGTCCTCTGGGTGGCATCTTCCGGTCTCTGTGCACCAAGCGGATGCTCGGGATGAAACCCTTAATATCCCTGCGCGGTCCAGGAACGCATCTCCCCTGCCTGCACCGTATGCTTTGCTTGAATTTCTTGGCAAATTTCACAGGAATAAGGCCTGTGGCATATGTGTCGTGGTTTCTTTCAAACAAGATGCTGACACGTGTTCATCGGTAGGAAGTAAAGAATAATTAGCTTACAACATGGTTGGAATTTAGTCTAGGAAGGGACCCGAAAGATCCAGTCTCCCCATTTCCCCTGCAATTTCTCTTCTGAGGAGGTTCCACTCCCGTCACCACCCGGGTCTTCTTTTTTAGCTGTGAAATAAAAGGTAAGGACAAAGTCCTTGGTTTTCAATCTTTGAAAGAAAACATGGGGAAATTTTATAGTGGAGACATCTGGCAGGCAGCACTGGCCTGAGGGGTCAAGGGTAATACCACCAGTGATAAATAATGTAGTAGATGTCTTGGTATGAGGCAGTGAGAAGGGCTTTGCTTCACTCTAGTAGCGTAGTAGAATAGTAGTATTCCTCCAAAGCCATGACTCCAGTCTATTCCTGATAAAACATCAGCTACACCAAACCGAGGGACATTCTACAGAATACCCAACCGGTACTCTTCAAGAAAAGTGTCACGGTCATGGAAAATGAGGAAGGACCGAGAAGCTGTGACAGTTTGGAGGAGACTAGGAGACGCGGGGACTGACTGCAAGGTGCTATTGAGAACTGGATCCCGGGACAGCAAAGGGATATGAATGGAAACACTGGTGAATTCCAAGTCAAGTCTGTAGTGAAGCAGCGTTGTCTTACTGTTGATTTTAGTTTTTATAAACGTACCGTGGTTGTGTAAGATGTTAACACCAGGTGAAGCTGGGTGAAGAGAGGATTGGAGCTCTGTCAGGACTGGAGAGTGAAGTTGACACGGGTCATTACCCTGTGTGGGAAAGACGAGGCCCAAGGTGTGGTCTCAGGAGAAAGATAGAAAACAGGGTCGCTGGATGGGATGGGGCTATAGAGCTGAGAGGCCAACACTGGAAGGTGTGTCTCGAGTGGCCGCTGAGATCCCCAAGGACAGTGATGGGGGCTCTGTTAGGGGGAGAGAGGGGCTGCGGGCCGGGGGGTCAGGAAGGGAGGGCCATGGCCACTCCAAGGAACATGGGTGGGAGGAAGAGTCTGATGACATGGGCTATGAAGAGGGAGGAGGAAGGGCTGAAGGTCTAGAAATGGCCGTGAGGAGCGAGGAGGACCCGTCCCCTCCTCCAAGCATGCGGGAGAGACAGCCGCCACCACCTGGGGACACTGCGGGGGAGACTGTGTCCTCAGGAGGGTATGACTTGGGTAATCTCTTCTGCGGGGCACTTTGAAGCTTCCGCACCTCTGAGCCAGCAAAAGCCACCTCTGGAAGTTTATCCCAAGGCTACAAAATCAGACAATTTCTTATTCCCCATTGCCACCCTTGGCGTGGATTACACCTTCTAACAGCGAGTGGCGGGTCTGTGACTTCAATTTATTTCCATTTTGGGGGGCTTTGCTCTGTTTTCCCAATTTTCTATCATAAGCACATTTGAATACCGAAAATTAAAATTATTTTAAGAGTAAAAATGTCTATATTGGCTGCAGGCGGGCTCATTAGGTTAACCTGTTTGTTATTCCGGGTCGCCAGGGGGAGACGCGTCCTTCAGGCCACTATTGGAGATGCCGTGAATTCAAACTATTTTTTGATTTAACTTGTAATTCCCTCTAAGGACTTGGAAAATGCCTTTGCTAGTTTATTCGAAAACATTCCAGCCCACAGAGAAATCAGACGGCTAGGTAATCGTTACAGAATATGAAAGTTAAATGCTACCTAACTCTGGGCTTCTAACTTTTCGCGAGTGAATTATACCTCAAGCCCACACACTGGATTTATTTTCACCGATTTGAGCCTGACATCTTAATTCATAACCAGCAGCTGCCGTGTGTTCCGGCAGTCACTAAACTAAGTGCAGGTGAACAGGAGTCTTCAAGGCAAGCGCTGACGACTCTACGCACGGCACACTCAAGTCACATTATGCAGTAAAGCAGACGAGTGATGGAATTCTTTGTGGACGAAGGTGGGGGTCTCTGTGAACTCATCCAGCTGTCGTGGTGCGTCTGGTTCCCGGTGGTCTCTGACCGCCTGCGATGTCGTCGCAACCAGCCTTCTCCTGAAACTCCCGGTTCTCGTTCACTCTCCTCTGCCCCAGCTGCTGCTGTTGGCAGTTTAATCTCCCCAATCAAATCTCGTAACAGCTTCTCGGATTTCTTCCTCCAGCGGCTGTCAGCAACCCCAGCCGCTCTTGTATATCGTTTTCATCCTGCTCGCCAAAATGTCAGGCCTTCAGTCTAGCTGTTTGGCCCCGGAGTTCAAGTTGACTGAAGCGCTTATTAGCAAAGGTATTTCTGTGTTACTCACGCCAGTGGAAACCTTGACACAGAGATACACTTAGAAGCACGCATCTGTAATGGAACAGATATTTTCATGCTACGTGCGTGAATCGGCAGAGACTGCATAAATCTCCAAATCCCCGAAGCCAACGCAAAATTTCCAGATAAGATGTTAAATGGGGCAAATCCGCAGAAGCTGGATTGCCTTTATTGACGTCGTACCGCGTGGATTAGCATGTTATACCTTGCAAGCGTTGACATAAGTCATACGTGTCTGCTTTTAGTGTTTTTCATTTTAGACCGAGTGTTCTATTTTTATTGCTATTTACTCTTGGGGTTTTTGAAAAACAGCTGCTGTGTAAGTCGAGCTGGTTTACGTTTTCTGGTTGTTTGGAGGGTACACCCAACGCCTGCATTTTACGGTTTATTGGTGTAACCGGAGAGACTCTGTTACCTCCTAAATCTTGTGTGGAGCCAGGGAAACACCACCTATGCCCCTGACTGCCCTCGATGAAACCGCATGAGGAAACAGTTGAAGAGAAAGGAACGCCGTCACCAAAGGCCTTTTTTCCTCAGAGGAAGAAAACTAAGATCACAATTTTGCCAGTTGCCCTGTAATCTCAGAAACTACAATTTACGTAATGTTGGCATGACTTCCTGCGTAATAGCGCGCGATTATCCTTTTACTGAAATTGGCTCTAAATTCTCTCAAGGCCAGTCACCATGGGAATATTCCAGCAATTCTTTTAGCTCTTACATCTAAATCTCATAATATGTAAACCCGTTGGTCCGTTGATTACTATCTGGATGTTTCTCTCTTTTTATCACCTCTCAAGACCCTCAGTGAGAATAAAAAAGTGGTTCCGTTTCCTGGTAAGAGAGTGAATTATCGATGATCGCTTACGGGGTGTGTATGACCCGTGCGGGTGGCTGCTCTGGGCTCGCTTTGTCCATTTGTGAGTTTCCCCTTTTGAAAATGTCCGAAGCAGGTCACTTTATGCGTTGCCCCAGCCTGACCTGGCCATCCACGGCCATCTGTTTCCAGGCAGCCTTCCGCTTGGATTACGTGGCTTTGAACGAACGACTTACTCTTTCCTGACTAAGCAGGGACCCCTCTAAGCTGCATTTTATATGGCACGGTTTCGAGGTGACTTGACAAGTGGAGGTTTGGACGTCACCATAGGGTGGCGCTGTCTGTCGGCTCACGGTTCGTGGAATTGCTTTAATATTTCACCGTGTACCCTCGTGATAGTTGGTAAAAAAAAAAAAAAAAAAAGTAGGGAAGAGAAAAAAATAAAGTTCCTGAAACTTGTAACACGAAGTACGGGTTTCAGACAGGAGACTTGAGACCAATAAGTGAATACGTGCCCCTAAGTGACCCATTTGTAGCCGTTATTAGAGGTCTCTTGGATCGGGGGCTCAGTCCTGAAGGAAAACACAGCACGCGTAGGTGACACTAGCAATATCCCGCTGGCGATTGCATTTGAGAGGCAAGGAGGGCTCAGGGCGTTTTGAAATAATGTTTTATTATATATTAACATGACGCATATAGTATTTTATGTTCTATTAATATTTGATGTAATTTTCTATTGCATTTTATGGTAATACATTACCCATAAACATGCTTTGACATCTTCGTTCTATTTTTAACCTTGCACGTTCTAATTTTCTCTGCTTTTAGGGTTGCCTTGTGTGCAGGGCTAGGGGATGGCTGGTCCATTCATTCTTTATTGTCCTCTTTCATGTATCAAACATTTTCTGAGCACCTTCGGCCTGTGGGGTTGAGCTGGGTGCCGGAGGACAAAGAGGGGGAGGCAGCCTCCTGGCGGCCGGCGGACTGTGAGCGGGGATCGCACCCACCCGCAGGAGGGCGCCCGCGGGAGGACGCCGAGCTTCTGAGCCTGCATGGCTCCCGGGTTTGCAAAGCGCGGCCGCCCGGCGCCAGCCCTCACCGCCTCTGCCTTTCCTTCGACACACAGTCGTGTGCGTGTTAGTCCCCCACCCC
Source organism: Herpailurus yagouaroundi (assembly GCF_014898765.1). Taxonomy (NCBI): domain Eukaryota; kingdom Metazoa; phylum Chordata; class Mammalia; order Carnivora; family Felidae; genus Herpailurus; species Herpailurus yagouaroundi. The sequence continues at coordinate 2,552,028 of NW_024412419.1, forward strand.
GCCTTTGCTGTTTAAACGTGCATGTGATCACGGTGAGTATCGTATCACGTATCCGTCAATTTTAACAGCTCCCTGTCTGCTTCCGTTCACTGGTCTCCATAATCCTACATTTTTAAGATTCATACTTTTACCCCAATTTTTCAAGAAGGGAAGAACTGAAACCCAGAGAGGGGAAGGCGACTCGTCCAATATTATTGTTGAAGCTGGGGGTGGGGGGGTGGGGGATGCGGGGCAGGGCTCCCAGAGGAGCTGCGGGTTCTGCGCTGGGTACTTGCTGGGCACCGAGGGTGCATGCGAGTGAGGCTCGGACTTGCTGTGCCCGAGAAGCTCACTGATACCGGGGTTGGGGGCAGATGCATAAGCGGAGGTTGTGTGGGTGCCGTGGAAGGTCCCTGAAGGAGAACACGGGCCTGTCTGGGCCGGGGAGGGGCTGCAGGGACTTCCAGGTGGTGACGTGAAGGAGAGGGCAGCTCGGGTGGGGTGTGGACGGTCCGTCGGGAGCCGCCAAGCGGGCGCCGCGGAGAAGGGCCCGCAGGTGCCACGGGCGCAGCGGTGGCCGCACGCAGCAGGTGCAGGCGTCTGCGGTCCACACAGGCACCGGTGGGGGCGGGAGGCACGTGTCCATTTCAGGTCGGTTTTAGGTCCTACCGGGTAGGCTGGGACCCGTGAAGGCGGAGTGTCGGGGACTTTGCACAGAGATTCTCTCTGGATCCCGCGAAGTGTAGCGAGGCCTGGAGCCTCCCCTGGGTGTCTCCCCCCCAGAGGTGACGCGGGGGTCTCGGTTTGGGCGCGTCACCGTCTCCCACAGGGGACGGTGGAGTTTGCACGGGGAGGAGGCTGCCTCAGGCCGTCGCCTCCTCAACCCAGAGCGGCGGGCATCTCGTCTCACGGCCCTTTGGTCAGAATGGGTTTCTGGCCCCCCGTGGAGGCTGCGGTCTGGAAGGGTCTTTGGTGGCTCCGCCCCAGGCATGGGGGAGGGGAGCCGGCCTGGCGGCCCCTGGCATCACCGCCACAGCCTGATGTGTCATTCGGAGGGTCTGGGGCTTCATGTGTCAGAGCAGGTGACATCATCGCATTGATGTTTAAGATAATGATGTGGACATCAGGGGAGAAGGGCAAGGTGACAGTGTTACCTTCATTCACAATATTCTGTGGTGGAGGCCTGGACGGGACTGGGCCGCAGGGAAGGGACAGCATCCCGGGAGGTGACGGGGGCCCGGACGGGACTGGGCCGCAGGGAAGGGACAGCGTCCCAGGAGGTGATGGAGGCCCGGACGGGACTGGGCCGCAGGGAAGGGACAGTGTCCCGGGAGGTGACGGGGGCCCGGATGGGACTGGGCCGCAGAGAAGGGACAGCGTCCCGGGAGGTGATGGAGGCCCAGACGAGACTGGGCCGCAGGGAAGGGACTTTGCAGGAAGATTTGTGAATTTGACCATATTGACCAAACTTGGCCGCAGGTTGGATACGAGGGGCAAGGGTGAAGTTGGAGGTTCTGGGCTGGGGCCTGGGTCTTGCTTCCGTGAAGGAGAGAAAGAACAGGTTTTGGGGGAAGGCAACAGGTAAGCACGTCTGCTGACACACCTGCCTTCTCGGAGGTTCCGTGAGGCCTCTCGCTGAAGACGCCATTCCGCAGGTCCAGCAGTGGTGTTTGCAGTGTCCGGGAGCAGCGTTGATTCCCTGTGCCCAATGGCATGTTTCGCCGTAGGAACAGATGGTACCGTCACCGACGAATGTGGTTTGGCAAGTGACAGATTCCCAAGTACCTCATGATCTTTCTGCTTCCATAGGTTGTTTTCATGTGTTGGTGCCTCTTCTGGAGAAAGACAGTGGTTTTGGATTCTCCTGCGCTCTGATTTGTCCTTTTTGATTTTACTAAAAGTGCCTTTTTTATGTTAGTGAAAACACAAGAGTCTTTCCTGTGGTTTATCAATTTTCAAACAACTAGTGGATTACATCTATTTAATTAATATTAGCACATCGTTTATACTGGCTTCTCTTGACCTTCTCCGATACTAGTACATCCTACCTATTTTATGCTTATTTAAGATTCTATTTCCAAGTGAGAATAAAAGTGATAATGTACGTAAAGCACCTTGGAAGTGTAACAGCCCATGTGAGAATTATTTTTATTAATATTATCACTATCGATATGAAATTGATGATATAGTAGCTATGTTTGTTATTTTATGATTTATGTCACTTGATTTAGATGGCTACTACGTTTATTGGTGATTTTGTTTTATTTTTGTTTACTGAAGAAAAAGAACCATATGACCTTCTAGAGGGAAAAAACACACCTGTACTACTAGAAACCCCAGTGAAAATAGAAGACCGAAGACAACCACCAATGGGACAGCACTCACGAGAAGAATCATCATCAGGACGATCAGAAGAAAAGCCTGAAGACCAAGAATTGCTCGAACAGCCATCCTGGGGGCAGCCATCCCAAGAACAGATACCTGACACATGGGAACCATCGTACCTGAGCAGCAAAAAGAGATGACACACGGAGGAAAAACTGAACAAATACCATGAAAACAACATATCAGCCATGTTGTAAAGAATAACAGTCAGAAGCTAGAAAGGATCGCACGGCAAATGAAAAGAAAATTAGACATTTATTTCACGGTATGCTAAAGAGGTATGCTAGTACAATATTAAAATTGGGCATTTCATATTTTGGTGGTCAAAGTTTAAAAAAATGATTAAGACTAAATTCATCTGGAGTTCCTTCCCCTGTTCCCTGAATTTTAGTAAAACTGGGAGGGGTGGGAAGTGATTAGTGAGATGTAATGTGTATCACCACCTGGCTCACACCTTCATTTCTTAGAGCATCGGTCCATATCTAGTATTCCAGGTGACTCAGTTGCCCTGAAAATGACACATATTTATTTACACAGTTATCTATGGTTAATTTTTTTTCTGTTTAACAGTGAATTAGGGTATCGTATAATAATTGTACATATATATACACGCACAAACATATACATCACACACACACAAATGCTTTATATGTCAGAAATTGATAGTAGAACCCATGGAATGTACATTTTGGTGATTAAGAGAATGGGTTCTCAAGTCAGATGATACAAGTTTGGCCTCTCCACTCATTAAGTGTGTGAACTATGTCTGTGCTCCAGTTTACTCCTCCATAAATTGAGGCTAATTATAATACCGAATTCATAATTTTTTGGGATATTTTAAAGCAATAACACTTACTTTTAAGGTTTATTTATTTTGGGGAGGGTAGGGGCAGAGAGGGAGAGAGAGTGCATGCAAGCAGGGGAGGGGCAGGGAGAAGGGGAGAGAGAGAAGCCCAAGCAGGCTCCACGCTATTAGCTCGGAGCCTGATGTGGGGCTCGATCCCACGAACTGTGAGATCATGACCTGAGCCAAAATCAAGAGTTAGACGCCCCATTGACTGAGCCACCCCGGGGCCCCTAAAGCAATAATACTTATTCTAAAGTACTTAGAACAATGCTGGACACACTAAAATACGTTATTACTGTTATTTCATTTTGGTTGTTTTCCTGTTTGTTATTTTATTTCCTTAAGGACAGGGGGAGACAGAGTGCGAGTGGGGGAGGGGCAGAGAGAGAGGGAGACACAGAATCCAAAACAGGCTCCAGGCTCCGAGCCGTCAGCCCAGAGCCCGACGCGGGGCTCGAGCCCACGAACCGTGAGATCGCGACCCGAGCCGAAGTGGGACGCTCAAGCGACCGAGCCATCCAGGCGCCCCTCTGTTTGTTATTCAGTGAGAGAAGACAAGCAGATCATTCCGCTCAGGTTCTCTGCTAAGATCCTTATTGTGTTTGAGCTTCTTACCTACCAACGTGGAAGCAAGGATTTGCGGACTGTCAGGGTCCAGGCAGAAATCAAACCTGTGCTGCACCGCTGGTTAGTCACAGAGTGCTGGCGTGCGGAAGGAGAAAGGAAAGCCGCTGTGTCGCCATCATTATGGAGTTTTTGGTTTGTTGTTGGACTTGACTGCAGCATTTACGACTCCTTAAGGAGGGAATTGGGGTCAAATGGGAATCATCTCCGTCTCATCTTTAGCTTTGTTTGGCTAACAAGTTTCCGGTGGAGAGCCCGTGGGTGTTGATGTCGCTCCATGCGTCGTCCCCGTTTTGGTGCTTGAGAAAGAACGTTACAACAGCATTCTCTGCTCCTTTTTGCCTGGGGTCTCTGTGCGCTGTCCTGGTGTATGTCGTCGCGTGAAGAGGGTGCAGTGGTTGAGAACCGCCGGTCTGGTCTAGGTGCCACCTGCGTTGACCTTATGCTCTTGAACATTTACGTCTCATTTCCAAGCATGAGCTGTTTTCGGTGAACTGGGAATGTTGGAGCTGCGGGCACCCCCAGAGGTGGCGGAGGGCACAGCAGACGTCGTGGGTCACCATGGGGGTCGGAGGCCGCCAGAGTCCCGTGTGACTGTACCTTTCGGTGGCAGGGGCAGGGCTCAGAGTCATGTGTTTCTTTCCTTTCTTCCCCCCCCAAAAATTAGTTCTAAATCCACTGTAATACTCAACCTTATTGAGTAAGTGTGTGAAGCACATGAAACGAGGCTCTCTGAAATTCCTAGTACTATCCTGGCGTAATATGGATTCGTTTTATTTTCGCGGATACGTGGGTACTGCTTCATCCAATGGTGTTCATATTTTGGGCCTAGTTTTAGGGGAGGACCTCCCCCAGGGGGGTCCTTCGGAGAGTTATTCAGTATTAAAATCAAATGAGAATGCAGACCCAAACAATACCATGGTGTCTTAGTACATGTGAAGACGTGGGGCCGAGGTTGGAATGGGAGATGATGGATGAAGGGTTATTTTATTTTATAGTATTTTATTTATTTTATTTTTAATTTTAATTTCAGTGCAGTCAACATACAGTGCTGTATTAGTTTCAGGGGTACGATATAGCGATTCAGCACTTCCGTACCTTACTCAGTGCTCATCCTGAGATGTGTTCTCTTCATCCCCGTCACTTGTTTCTCCAACCCCCTGCCCCACCGGTGACCATGGGCGTGTTCTCTAGAGTTCAGAGTCTGTGTCTTGGTTTGTCTCTTTCTTCCCCCTTTTTGTTCATTTTGTTTCTTAAATTCCACTTATGAGTGGAATCATGTGATGTGTGTCTTTTTCTGACTGGCTTATTTCACTTAGCATTATACCCTCTAGATTTATCCATGTTGTTGCAGATGGCAGAATTTCATTTTATGTATTTATTTGTGTATTTATTTTTTACTTTATTTATTTAATTTTATTTTTAAAAGAATATTTATTATTGAGAGACAGAGAGACACAGAGTGTGAGCAGAGGAGGGGTAGAGAGAGGAGAAGACACAGAATCTGAAGCAGGCTCCAGGCTCCGAGCTATCAGCACAGAGCCTGACGCGGGGCTCGAACTCACAAACTGTGAGATCATGACCTGAGCCGAAGTCGGTCGCCTAACCAACTGAGCCACCCAGGTGCCCCCCCCTTTTTTTTTAATATATGAAATTTATTGTCAAATTGGTATCCATACGACACCCAGTGCTCATCCCAAAAGATGCCCTCTTCAATACCCATCACCCACCCACCCCCACCCCCCATCAGCCCTCAGTTTGTTCTCATTTTTTAAGAGTTTCTTATGCTTTGGCTCTCTCCCACTCTAACCTCTTTTTTTTTTTTTCCTTCTCCTCCCCCATGGGTTTCTGTTAAGTTTCTCGGGATCCACATAAGAGTGAAAACATATGGTATCTGTCTTTCTCTGTATGGCTTATTTCACTCAGCATCACACTCTCCAGTTCCATCCACGTTGCTACAAAGGACCATATTTCATTCTTTCTCATTGCCACGTAATACTCAATTGTGTATATAAACCACAACTTTTTTTATCCATTCATCAGTTGATGGACATTTAGGCTCTTTCCAAAATTTGGCTATTGTTGAGCGTGCTGCTATAAACATTGGGGTGCAGGTGCCCCTCTGCATCAGCACTCCTGTATCCCTTGGGTAAATTCCTAGCAGTGCTACTGCTGGGTCATAGGGTAGGTCTATTTTTAATTTTTTGAGGAACCTCCACACTGTTTTCCAGAGCAGCTGCACCAGTTTGCATTCCCACCAACAGTGCAAGAGTGTCTCTGGGATATTTTCACGCAATACTGTAGATTCTCAACATGCCACAGGCTGCCATCTAGGAAAGCACCCAGAACATGCAGTAAAATGATAACAGTTTTGGGAAGTTCTCTTTTAATCTGTTTTTCATTTTATTTTCTTTAATCTTTATTTTTGAGAGAGTGAGAGAGACAGAGTGAGAGGAAGGGAGGAGCAGAGAGAGAGGGAGACACAGAATCCGAAGCAGGCTCCAGGCTCTGAGCTGTCAGCACAGAGCCCAACAGGGGGCTCAAACCCACGAACCATCAGATTGTGACCTAAGCCGAAGTCGGACACTTAACCGACTGAGCCACCCAGGTGCCCCATAATCTTTTTTTTTTTTTTTTTAAATGTCTTTCAGATGGCCTGGGAGTAGAAACCAATAAACTAAAAAAAAATCACTTTTCTATCTACCTGACATCAATATTCCTTCAATCATAGTGTTTCCATCTTGCATACGGACATTTTAACAGTGAGAACACCATGTCTGGGGGAAACAAACCCATGCATGGTGTCTTCTCAAAAGCTAAAGATGAGGGTTTTCCAAAGGATCCCATAGTGTTCTAAGTCCTTTTCTTGGTGGCATTTCTTTTTAGTAAACATTTGAAAGAATGACATGTAGTTCTTCGTAATTAAGCCTCACAAAGATCATTTGGAAAATCGGAGAAATTTGGAATCACCCGTGCGCATAGCCCCTTGTTTGTTTTCCTTGGAATGTGTTTTGGAAGATACTGGTTCATTATTGGAAGGTGTTGTTCTCACCAAGAGGGATCTAGAACCTCTGCTATATGAAGTTCTAAGTATGAAAATATTTTACCCTCTGAATGATCAGTTCAAAAGGAAAACATATCCAAGGTTAGCTGGAAAAAGGATTTTCCTAGTTTACTTATGTATTTTCACAAAGACAAAAGTGATAGTCATACAACTAAGTGCAAAGATTTGAGTTTTCTTCAGCAAAGATTTTAATGTTAGCAAAGAGCACTTATCTCTCTTCCGTTTGCATTCTAGTCCTAGTTGAAGAAGCTGTAGGCTGTTTGCCTTTACATCTGGGTGAAAAAAAAAAAAAGAAATCATGTGCTACTTACAAGGCGAAATTTTCACAGTAGAGACTTCAGTGTCATTTGGCGGGTACGGAACACTGTCACGTTCAAACCTGAAAGGTATTTACTGTTACAACTATGGTTAAACTATTACAACCATCGACAATAGACTCAATAGTTTCATCTTATTATATTTTTATCGATGCTTCAAAATGTTTTGGAAATTGGTCTGCATTCAAGTTTTTTTATTTTTTTAATTTTTATTTTTTAACGTTTTTTATTTTTGAGACAGAGAGCGACAGAGCATGAACAGGGGAGAGGCAGAGAGAGAGGGAGACACAGAATCCGAAACAGGCTCCAGGCTCTGAGCCGTCAGCACAGAGCCTGACGTGGGGCTTGAACTCACGGACCGCGAGATCGTGATCTGAGCCGAAGTCGTACGCTTAACCGATCAAGCCACCCAGGCGCCCCTCAAGTTTGATTTTATTTAACTTCAAACATCATTTGAATTGTTTCATCAGATGATTGAACATCATTGAACATCATCAGATTGTTCATCTGATGATTGAACATCATCAGATTGTTCAAAACTCACACTGCCCTTTGAAAACAGCCAGACTTTATGTACTGTACGGGCCCATTTTCAGAATTTTCAAAGAATTCTCATCGTTTGTAATTCCATTTTCATACGTTCTAAATCAAACTAGTCTTTTATAAAAAGTTGAATACGAACTTTTTTTCCCCCCTGTAGAGTAATTTTCTTTGTTGGAGTTTCTTGGGGTCGCTGTGTCGATTCTCAAAACCACAGATTGAAATCTGTCCCCGGAGCACACCTAGGGGGCTTAGGGTCTCTCGCGCTTGGAAACATACGAAGACTTTCAGGGATGTTTTTGCAAATTTAAAATGTATTCAAACCCATTTGCTTCTCTGCTAATTAGGTAATACTATCTGTTTCTGTGTTTGTTCAGAGAAAGTAGGGCAGATTTGAGCTCTGTTTTCTGTATTCCTTTTCTAGTCTGCCTAAGAAACGCTGACCGACCAAACCTGCAGGCAACTAGCTTTCTTCAGAGCTGCAGAAATACCCACAGAAACATTAACACACATTTCCACCCACCCCCCAGACATGGTGTTGTCACTTTTAGGTCTTTTAGGTCGATACATTTTGCAGAGACAGTCGTTAAATTGAAGAAAACAACAAACAAGATGCTTGGGTGGAAGCAGATGCTTGGGTGTTCTCACTGAGATTCGGTTCTCTGTCTTGATTCCATGCTCCCTGATAGCTGCGACATTTCGGTTAATTTCATCAGTTCCGGAAAAGTCAATTTGGACACTTTTTGGTACTGTTTTCCTTGCTTGTATAGAGGGGTGGTCTTTGGATGGCCCTCACTCCGCTCTCTCGGAAGTGCTTCTCGCATGCATTCTTGACTTGCGAGTGCTAGGACTGCAGGCTTCCCCCACTTCTGCACCTGCTGTATTTTCTTCTGTTCTCCCTTGGTTCGTGTCAGTACAGAGACGCACATCAGCAAGCCAGCTGCCCACATGGGCTCCCAGCTGGGGAACGGCACGTCAGGTTGTCTCTCTTGCAAGCCCTCAATTTTTGTGATCAGTAGGTACGACGCCCTCCTTCCTTTGACCTTGGGCGGATGTGGGAGGAAGCACTTGTCTCCCTCCACTTGAAGGGAAGGAGGGGAGGAAAAGCGGAAGCATTGTCCATTGAGCCGATGACTGGGATGATCATATCATCTATTATCTGAACTGGGATATTTTTAATAGCAAAAAGTACTCAAGACAATGTAGTATATGTATGTGTGAGTAAAGAGGAAAGGAGAGAGAGAGAGGAAGGAGGATAGGGAGGAGGGAGAAGGAGAGACACACATGCGTAGAAAGACACATACTCACAGGGATGCACACAAAGAGAGACAGATACACAGACACACACACAAAGAAAGAGAGAAACATGCAGGCACATACACAGACAGAGGGAGAGAGAGAGGAAAAGAGATTTATTGACTCCAGATTAATTTGATCATATTGGTACATCTGACATTAGTTCTATTAGAGAAGCTGTTTTTTTTTTTTTTAATGTTTTTATTTAGTTTTGAGAGACACAGAGGCAGAATGCGAGTGGGTTAGGGGCAGAGAGAGAGAGGGAGACACGGAATCCGAGGCAGGTTCCAGGCTCTAGGCTGTCAGCACAGAGCCCGATGCGGGGCTCGAACTCATGGACCGTGAGATCATGACCTGAGCCGAAGTTGGACGCTCAACCGACTGAGCCACCCGGGTGCCCCTAGAAAAGCTGTTTTTAAAACAACTTTTTAAAATAAAATGAACGGATATCTGTGTGCATTAAAAGAAAACAAATGGAGATTTTTGATACTGATTATCTGAACTTAAAAAAAGCAAAATAACTGTTCTTGGTACATATTCATGTGTGTTCATTGCATCCTAAAATTATCCATGTCCTTGGTGTTTTCCCAAAAATGCGTGTTTTAATATAGTCTACTTAATTTTAATTTTTCATAAAATTTCCAGCAGTCATCTACAAATTAATACTTTGTGGTTAGTAACTTGGAAATTCTGACACCTTCACTTGACTCTTTTCTATTCACTTTCAGATTTTAACCGAGAAAATTCTCAGAGGTGCTGAGGAACCTGCTGAGCTCAGAGCAAATTTTGCTAAATATGGAAAATTCTCAATACTGGTTTTTTTGGTTGTTGTTGATAAACTGGACTCTATTCAAAATTAAAACTTCTACTCATCCAAAGCATTTTTTTTTTAAATTTGCATCCAAGTTAGTTAGCATATAATGCCATGATGATTTCAGGAGTAGATTCCAGTGGTTCATCCCCCCCCCCCCCCCGGGGAACACCCAGTGCTCATCCGGACAAGTGTCCTCCTTAACACCCCTTGCCCATTTAGCCCATCCCCCCACTCAAAACCCCTCCATCAACCCTCAGTTTGTTCTCTAAGAGTCTCTTCTGTTTTGTCCCCCTCCCTGTTTTTATATTATTTTTGCTTCCCTTCCCTTCTGTTCATTTGTTTTATACCTTAAATTCCTCATATGAGTGAAATCATATGATATTTATCTTTCTCCGACTGTGCAAATGACAAGATTTCACTCTTTTTGGTTGCCGAGTAATACTCCATTGTATCTATAGACCACATCTTCTTTATCCGTTTGTCCATCGATGGACATTTGGGCTCTTTCCATACTTTGGCCGTTGTCGATGGCGCTGCTATAAACATTGTGGGGCAAAAAGGGGCACATGCACCTTTGAAACAGCACATGTGTATCCTTTGGATAAATACCTAGTCGTGCAATTGCTGGATTGTAGGGTAGTTCTATTTTTAACTTTTTCATGAATCTCCGTGCTGTTTTCCAGAGTGGCTGTGCCAGCGTGCATTCCCAAGAACAATGTAAGAGGGTCCCCCTTTATCCATATCCTGGCAGGTAGCACCTCCCTTCTGAATTTTTTCCCAGATGGGGCTGTGTTTCCAAACCCCTCACTTCCGAGAGCCCTGTGGCGTGGACCCACTATGACCCTCTGGGGGAGGATCTCACGGAGCAATGGCCGGATGCCGCTTGCTTCCGAAACGTTCCTGCAATCACACTGCTGCAGAGGCTCGGAAGTTGTGACTGATTGTCAGCTTGCCCTAGAATAGGATCATGTGATCTCGTGGCAGCAGGGATTGTGGTAAGTCACAACACACAACCCGTGCCAGGTTTCACCACACCCTGGCGTTTTTGTTCCAATACCAGCAATCGTGTTCTCTGGGGTCTGCTGGGAACTTTGCCTGTTGGGAGGCTATCCCGCGTCTACCAAATGCCCTCCTAGCAGGGTAGCAGGGGAGCCAGTTCTCCCCATGTGGCCCACGGATCCCTCGGACCTCGCTGCCGGTGCCCGGGGATTCGCCCTTCCCACCTGAGCACCACCGGGTATTGGGCTGTGGAATTTCTAATGCTACTCTGCCCTGTTTATGGAGTCTTAATGATGTTGAAACCCTCTCCTTTCTCCCTTCTCCCTTTCTTTTCAGGCAACTGTGGGTGCTTCTACTCTTTCTCTTTCTCTCCTGCTACTTTCGGAGGGAGTGCCTTTCCTGCACTACCCCCCCCACCCCCATCTCTGTCCTCTCTCCACAAATACCACTCCCTACCCTCCATGGCTTCTCTCGCCTCCAGCTCACCTCTCCATGCCACGTACCTGCCCAATTCTGTGGCTCAAGCTATGCAGATTGTTGAGTTAATCCTCAGGTCAATTTCCCAGGTGTGCAAAATGGTTTGACACCAATCTAGCTGCATTTCAGGGACGAGAGAAGCAGAGAACGTCCATGCTGCACTGCCATCTTGTCAAAAGCCTCCATACCGTTTAAAACCTATTGAAATTGTAAAGATTTCAGGAAAATACTTTTTGTGGTTATCGTCTCTGTTGCTTCCATTTAGGGCGTCTTTCATTGACAAATATTTTTATAAACGCATCAAAGACGTTGTTTCTGCTGACGATTCCTGAAATGTTTTGTTAAACTTACATACTGCGAAATCACGAAGCTTCTGAATTTTACCTTATTGTGGTAAAACATATAAGTTTGTACAGTTAACAGTATTTCTCTTATCAAACAATTCTTCCTAAAGGTTGAGGTGTTTTCAAGCAAACTTATAGGATTTCAGAATTAAATCGTGGTCTCCAGTTGGTCTCTCGTCATTCAAAATGTTGGACATTTTCCTTGTTTTTGTAAGGGTAAACTTCAATGAGCTCCTGTTTTCAAGCTTTCCCCCAATAATTGCAAGCTGCCCAGACTTCAAGAGTAGCTTTTGGTCCTTTGGGTTGTATAACCTCATCAAAGCTCACAACAGATTTTGATCAAAATACAATGAAAGTTTAGAAGACTTTAAGAAATATTTAATACACTGGGGAACCCTTAGTTTGATTTACAGAGTGGTTCCTCAAAGCGCAAACATTTCCACAATGGCTGATGACAGGAGGCAGAGAGAGAAGGGCCTCTTGGCATCCGGGAGGTATTTTTTGTTGGACAACATTATCGCAAAAGCATTGTAGTTGGCGTGCTCTTTGATACATAAAAATACCAGCTTTGACAATGACAGCTTTGTTCCGGTGGGTAGAATATTACATATGCAGCACATGACCATTCCAAGTACGTTTCTACTCCATCAGTCCTCAGTTTGGTAAGAATATCACTGAACCACCGCACAGTGTTCCACTTCAGTGTGGGCTCACATGATCCCCACAAACCGCATTATTTTGTCTTATGTTCAGCTTTTTCACTGAATTCTCAATGATGTTCACAGTAACGTCAGGTGCTTTCATCCTCAACAGAACGGGATTCCAAAGCCACTTGCTTTGTTCTATGAACTGGATGAACAACGGAATCATCCCTGGAATTAGTTAAATTGATTTTCTATCTTCAGTGTTTGGTGTCACTGATATGAAACTGGCATGACTTAAATCTCCGCACGTTCGTCTGGAGCCAGCACATTAACAGCTACTGCTTCACGTTTTGTATGTGAACGAGGAAGCTCAGAAGGAGCCAGATTAATTCGCAGAAACTGTCACTTGACCTAATGCAAAGGGAGAAGGTCTGATAACTCGGCCAGTTTCTGTTTGGTTTGGGGTTCCCTGGCTGGGCTGGACTCGAGTCACATCACCCCATAGCCCACAGGACAGACTTCTGGGTCCACCTCACCTCCTTTGTTCAGCAGGCTGGGTCCAGAGTGGTGGGGTTCTAAGGGTGGCTTCCTGCTGAAGATCCCCGGACTACCAGGGGTACATTTGGCTTGGCCTTCCAGATCTCGGGGAAGGAAGGCTTAGGAAGAGTCTATCTGACATCCCAAGTGTTACGAAGTCATCCCACATGGCTGGCAGGGATGTCAACTGTTTCCAGCTTAGGTGGGCTTTGGGAGTTGTCTGTTTCTTCATGGTGGGTCTTTTCTTGGGTGGTTCTGTCTCCTGGATATGCAGATCAGTTTTTCACCAGAGGACTCTGCATATCTTGGAGTTTGCTCTTTGGGCAGCCTCCTCCTCCCGGATTCCCCCCTCCCCCATTCTCAAGACCACCAGGTCTGGTTGGGTTCTCCTGACTTGTCTGTTCTGTGGCCTGGAAACTGCCTTAGGCAGAAAGCCAAGAAATCATGGCCCCCTTATTTATTTCCCTTCTTTGGGGACCACAGTTATGCTGGCTGTCCAGTGTCTTAAAATCATATATTTTGTCTGGTTTTCCAGTTGTTTCAGCAGAGACTGTGTCCAGCCCCTGTTACCCCATCCTGGCCTGAAATGGATGTCCTGGGTTTTGCCCTCAGTTTTGTGCTTTCCAGGGGATTTGTCTCTTGTCAGAATTTCTCTGTATTAGAGATGGAACATTTTCTTGCCTTTTTGTCCCTTTGGAAAGGTGATTTTGGGGAGAGTAAATAATTTTGGTAGAGAAATACCTGGGAAGTGGGGTGAGAGATTTTGCCCATCAATGGTGAGTGATTGTAGACTATGGGGTTCTTATTCTTCCTGGGGCAAGTGGACAATTTTTTTTTTTTTCTGATGGTGTAGGAAGGGGGTAGGGAGGGTGTTGTCTATGCCTCCACTTGACCCAGGGGCACCATTCAAGGAGCAGACAGCCATCCAACCCAGAACAGGATTTTAGTAACTTTGGCAGCTGGTCCTTGCAAGGACTGGGGTACAGGTGTGGTTGTTCACTGAACTCTGGCTGCAGAATGCTCACACACCTGTGTGCACACCCTGGGAGGGTAAATCTGTGTGCAAGGGCATCTTGCATACTCACTCAACGTGATTGTCTCAGGATGAGCATTATGAAGACAGATTGCTGTGTGATGGTGTGCGGACCGAAGAGCCCTGTGTCCTGCATGATGGTGTCCCGAGTGATGGTGTCCCGAGTGATGGTGTCCTGTTGTTTCTGTCCTTCTCTTTCTGGCTCTGTTGTCAGCAACCTCTTCTTCTTACTACCCCACTGAACTTGTCTATACACTTCATTTTCCCCACTGTACTGACTACCTTCAATCTATCGTAGCCTGGAAACAAGATAACAGAACGTGTCACACGGACATACAAATCAAGAATGCGGAAGACCGTGGAGGAACGTTGGGGGCTCTCATTTGCGGAAAATGCATGAGTTTGAAGCACAAATTGTGCCGGCTGGTCCCAGCTGCAAGCCTTCTGGGCTTGCTTTGTGGATCTTGGATGAGTCCATGTAGGACAGAGAAGTGATACCTCCTTGTTCATTCTGAAATAGGCAGACCCCTTTACTTGGTTCCCTGGTCATTTCCTAAAGCGCCTCTGGGGTTGTCCAAAGGTGCACCTTGTCTTTTTTTTTTTTAATAAAAAAATGTTTATTTAATTTGTGTGTGTGTGTGTGTGTGTGTGTGTGTGAGAGAGAGAGAGAGAGAGAGAGAGAGAGAAAACAAGTGGGGGAAGGGCAGAGAGAGAGGGAGACACAGAATCGGAAGCAGGCTCCAGGCTCTGAGCTGTCAGCACAGAGCCCGATGCGGGGCTTGAACTCACAGACCGTGAGATCATGACCTGTACCAACATCAGATGCTTAACTGACTGAGCCACCCAGGCATCCCCAAAGGTGCACCCTGTCTTTTAATGAAATATTAGTGATGTAGAAATCCATCTAGAAGCAGGTGGGTACAAGGCATCTTGCCTGAGAATCCCATCCATCACCAGGGTTTTGGGGTGCTTCAAACGGCATCTGTGCTTGGTGACTCAGCTAAACAACGAAAAATTCAGTGAAAGCCCAACTTCAACTGCACCTCATAGTCTCATCTGAGGCTCTGTTTGCTCCTTAGCTTCTGTTGCTCATTTTAAGTGCAGGAATAAAGCAGTTAGAATGGAGATTTGAACGTGACGTGGAGGTTTAGGATGGCCCACTCGGAGAGGTTTAAAAGTAACATTAGATGTGGTGTGTCTGTGGTATTGCACGCCGGTAACACCAACACACATCAGTTCGAATAAAGTTTCCCCGTCACACTGTTCGGTGGGAAAGCAAGTTGATATGCTAACTGAGCTGACTCCTTTCCTTGGGGGAAGAAGGAAACACACGTAGGATATTCACAATTTAAAACATTTGAGAATTGGCGAATTTACATTTTTTTCTTATTTTCATAGTGACCTATTTTGACCTATTTCCGGCATTCTGCATAATGGGGAAATTCCAGATAGCCACGGGAGAAAGGTGAGGGAACGCCTGTCTCCTGAGGGTGCAGGTGCCGGTGAGATGGCTGGCAAATTGTAGCTCTTAGATGTCTTAACTTCTTTTGTTTTTAACAATTTATTGCCACGTTAGCTAACGTACGGTGCATACAGTGTGCTCTTGGCTTCGGGAGTAGATTGCCATGATTCATCACTTACATACAACCCCCAGTGCTCATCCCAACAAGTGCCCCCCTCAATGCCCATCACCCACTTTCCCCTCTCCCCCACCGGCCCATCAACCCTCAGTTTGTTCTCTGTGTACAAGAGTCTCTTACGGTTTGCCTCCCTCTCTGTTTGTAATTTATTTTTCCTTTTCTTCCCCTATAGTCTGTTAAATTTCTCAAATTTCACATATGAGTGAAATCGTATGATATCTATCTTTCTCTGATTGACTTATTTCACTTAGCATAATACCCTCCAGTTCCATTCACATTGTTGCAAATGGCAAGATTTCATTCTTTTTCATTACCAAGTAATACTCCATTGTATATATAAACCACATCTTTAACCATTCATCAGTTGATGGACATTTGGGCTCTTTCCACACTTTGGCTATTGTTGACAGAATTTCTGTAAACATTGGGGTGCACGTGCCTTTTCGAATCAGCACTCCTGTATCCTTTGGATAAATTCATAGTACGATGGCTGGGTCATAGGGTAGTTCTATTTTTATTTAAACATTTTTTAATGTTTTACTTATATTTGAGAGAGAAAGAGACAGAGAGCGAGTGGGGAAGGGGCAGAGAGAGGGAGACAGAATCTGAAGCAGGCTCCAGGCTCTGAGCTGTCAGCACAGAGCCCCATGTGGGGCTCGAACTCATGAGCAGTGAGATCATGACCTGAGCTGAAGTCAGACGCTTAACCGACTGAGCCACCCCGGTGCCCCGGGGTAGTTCAATTTCTAATTTTTTGAGGACTTTCCACACTTTTCCAGAGTGACTGCACCAGTCTGCATTCCCACCAACAGAGATACCATAACTTCTTTTATTTTCATTAAAAAAAAAATCTGTCCAACAAAAACTTTGAGTTTTCCAAGAAACACTGATTTTTGGCATGTTTTCATTTCTTTTGAAAAACCTTAAAGCCAAAATCACTTATATACTTTAAAAAAAAATTTTTTTTTTTACGTTTATTTATTGTTGAGACAGAGAGAGACAGAGCATGAACGGGGGAGAGAGAGAGGGAGACACAGAATCGGAAGCAGGCTCCAGGCTCTGAGCCATCAGCCCAGAGCCCGACGTGGGGCTCGAACTCACGGACCGCGAGATCGTGACCTGAGCTGAAGTCGGACGCTCAACCGACTGAGCCACCCAGGCGCCCCATAAATCACTTATATACTTTTTATGCTACTGTTAAAGCTTTAATAGAGGCTGGTAGAAAATATAAGGAGATGAAAAGTAGGAGAGACCAGCTTTGTAAATACCAATATCAGCTACCTCCCTTGTTAACCCCCGGTCACTGATCCCTCATTATCTTTGTAAAAACTTTCCCATGATAATTCCTTTTACATCTCTTTTGTTTTTGTTTACGAATTCTTTTTTTTGGAAAAAAATTTTCCAGCTTTATTGAGATACAGTTGATACATAGCATTGGATGACTGTTACCACCTTGAGAGCGGATGTCGAGTACCTGATAGTACCTGGTGTGGTAGTGCCTCAGCAAATTCCGGGTCTTACCAGAATCATAAACCGGTTGGGGAGTGACGCATCGCTCATTGGCAACATAACTTCAGAGCACCTTCCTCCTGGGGTGCAGAGAACACGTACTGTCCAAGGTGACAGAAGAGACACGGTCACGTGTAGTCAGGGAAAAGCTTCATCAAGGAGGTAGATGTGAACCGAGTGTCGAGATGGGCGTGGCGGGCCGGTGGAGCCATACCAGGCGAGCCTGGGTCTCAATGGCCGGGCAGCAGGCCAGGGTGGCTGGTGCACCAGAGTGGACGTTTTGGGTAGACTTGTGCTGGGAAGTGAGGGAGGAACAGTAGATTCTGGAGACGCCGTGGGCATCATTGCCCGTCAGCCTGAGGAACGGGGGCCGGAGGCAACTTGGGGATGGGGATCTGCACCTTCTCATTTGGGATTTCCATGACCAAACACAGTCTTCCAGGGAGACACCTGATGCGTATCTCTCGGTGTGTAGGCTTCTCTCCTGTTTGCCCAGAAAGCAGCCTCTCCTCTGCTTTCATCTGGGCCCGTCCCGACATTTGCGGAGCCTGTGACTAACGGAGACCCACACGCTATGTGTTTTGTTTCACATTTAAAAATTATAAACAAGCTGTAAACAGTGCTAACAAAAATCCTTCGTACTTGTTCATAATCAATATTTGTTCATAGAAACAAAATCAAAATATAAGGGAAGTTACATTTTTTTATGACTGAAATTGGCAAAAATAGCAAATTGCTCAAGTTGTGGATTTGATTTAGAATAATTTTCTTGCTCATATTTGCTGTCATACTTAAATTTTCACAAAATAAACTTGTGATGCCCCGTTCATAAATTTTACGTGGGTCGTATTTGACAAAAGTGTGCTCATCTTTATTGTTATTAAAATTTTGACAGGTTGCCTCTGCAAATGTTTTCTGTTACTATTTCTTCTCTGCCTTTAGGTTCCAGTTTCAGGTTTTCTATTTGTAGGAAAATACCAACCCCAATCATTCTTAATGACGTAACACACGCCTTTTATAGAAAAAAATCCACCACCCCGACCTAAAAGATTAGAAATGAAAGGGCGCCTGGGTGGCTCAGTTGGTAGAGCATCGGACTCTTGATTTTGGCTCAGGTCATGATCTTACAGTTTGTGGGATCGAGCCCCGCATTGGGTTCTGGGCTGACAGCTCAGAGCCGGGAGCCTGCTTCAGCTTCTCTGTCTCCCTCTCTCTCTGCTCCTCCCATGCTCATGCTCTGTCTCTCTGTCCCTCAAAAATAAAAATAAATGTTTAAAAACATTAAAAAAAAGGAAGGAAAATACAGTTGCAAAATATAAAATGTAAGCATTTTACCAATATATTATAAAGCTATGTAAATAAAAGTTAAATTAGGTGGGTTTTTCATGATGTTTTTTGAGAGCGCTTTCTTGGTAAAATATTCAGAATTCTTAAAAGGCAAAATGGAAACAATAATTAGTGAATATAAAAAAACTAAATAAAATTATTTTAATAAAGTTGATAGTCGAAATGTACTTTTTGCAAAATTTAATTAAATACTTTTATAAAAATGAAAGTATTCCATAACACTTGTGTTCAGTATCTACCTAGTTTTTTAAAATTTATTTTTTAAATGTTTATTTATTTTTGAGAGAGAGAGAGAGAGAGAGAGAGAGAAAGCTCATGTGGGGGAGGGGCAGAGAGAGAGGGAGAGAGAGAATCTCAAGCAGGCTCCGTGCTGAGAGTGGCGAGCTCCACGTGGGGCTCGAACCCACAAACCTCAAGAGCATGACCTGAGCCGAAGTCGGATGCTAATGACAGGCCCCCCGCCCCCAGTTTTGGTTGTAGAGAATCACGATCATACTTCACGAACGCCATGTCTAGAATCCGTATTATGCTTCGCTCATGATGAATCTAGACCTACATCTGCCCAATTCAGTGGTCCTAGGAATCGTTTATATTCCAAAACGTTCCTCAGCCCGCTGTGTAGTTGTTGCTGATGAAGCGCTAATTCACTGGCAGCACGAATTAGGAAGCCGGACACAGCTAGGGAAGGGCCTCTGGCATGGCACCCTGGTCCAGGACCGTTAGCCTCATGCTCTCTGAGAGCAAGGGGGGCGGCCACTCGATGACCTAGATGCTTCCCGCCCTGGAGTGTCACTCCAGTGCCCCGCACAAGCCTTCATGGCACTCACATGTGCCACCGTGCTTGGGGACACAGGGCAGAACGGTGACAGGCTGCAGCCCTGAGGACCACCCTGCTGGGCCCCACCTCCGCATACCCTCAGCCGTTGACTTTCTATGTATTTGTTTCTGGCCTGGACCTACGCACCCCACTCCTCACGAGAGTGTGAGTTAATTCTCATTGTGATTCTAGTTTTATTCTATCTGGTTTAGCATCTCAGTTAATTCTGATGTTTAATCTGCCATTGGACAACCAGTGGTGTGGGTTGTCAGTATATACACAGTGTGACACAGTGTCACAATACACTGAGGGGCAGAATGAGAGCCGGCCTCTGGTTGGCTAGCGTCTCTGGGGAAATTGCTCACAACCGCTTGCTGTGTAGGTCTGCACCGAGGTTGGACAGGGGCTAGGAAACCCCTCTGTTCCAGTTTAACCTTTTCCACAGTCATTGTGGGTGGCTCTAGAGGAAATAACTAGGAAATAAATAACTATTTTCTACAGGAAATAATTTACCCAAACAGCTCCCGGTGAGCTCCTACATGGAATTTGGAATTACGGCCACCCGGGCTTACGGGGGTCCCGATACGTCCAATACGGAGTTACTGAAGCTCTAGATGGTATTTCCACAGACACTGTCGCTGCACCAAGCGCGAAGCCAACGGGGTTTCCTTGGCCATGGCCAACCAACTTTGTGTTGTTGTTCATATTCTAAAACATCACCACAAAATACAAACCGTTCTCCATTCTAGACCTTTAGAAACGTCAGATCACAAAGACAAAGTTAGAAGTCTACATGTAAATCCAGGCCATGGGCTGCTCTGGGTACATTTCTAGTTCTCCTAATGAAAGGAGTTGGAAATAATTGACACCCCGATGAATGCCAGTAGAGATTTGAAATAACTCATTTGTGTCTATTTCTATTTCCACCTTGCCTTGCCCTGCCCTGCCAGCCTTGCCAGCCTTGCCTTGCCTTGCCTTGCCAGGCCCTTCCCTGCCTCATCTCACCTCACCTTGCCTCGCCTTGCCTCGCCTCGCCTCGCCTCACCTCACCTCTCCTCGCCTCGCCTCACCTCACCTCGCCTCTCTTCGACTGTTTTCTGTAACTCTAACATTCAGTGAGGGGCTCTGTTGTGCTGCTCATGTCTGATGCCGAAGCAGAGCACTTTAGCTCAACCACAAACCAAACCTAGTCTGCTGAGATGAGTCCAGAGTGCCGCCATTTTGCTTGTGTGCTGATGTTCAGAAGGCGGGAGTCCCACGGGCAGAGGCCACATTCAACAGAATGTAGCAGATGATCCAAGAATATCAATTCCAGGGGCACCTAGGTGGCTTAGTTGGTTAAGCATTTGACTTCAGCTCAGGTCATGATCCCTCAGTTTGTGAGTTTAAGCCCTGTGTTGGGCTCTGTGCTGACAGCTCAGGGCCTGGAGCCTGCTTCCGATCCTGTGTCTCCCTGTCTCTCTCTCCTCCTCCATCACTCGAGCTCTGTCTCTGTCTCTCTCTCTCTCAAGAATAAATATTTAAAAAAAATTTTAAAAAGTCAACTGTTGCTGGTCGATATCCACCAGCCCTTTGTTCCTGGTTCAAGTAGGGTAGAGCCTCTCTGGCTGGTCTTTCTGAAGTTGGGCGTCCTTCCCCGTGGCTGACCTCACAGGACCGTGGTGAAGGGGCCCAGACAACTTGTGCTTGGGTCAGACACACGGCGGGGGCGTGTGGAGCATGACTTGGAGTCAGGAGACAGGGATGCGGGCCCCTGCATACGTGCTGTGTGGC
This sequence comes from Herpailurus yagouaroundi, assembly GCF_014898765.1. NCBI lineage: Eukaryota > Metazoa > Chordata > Mammalia > Carnivora > Felidae > Herpailurus > Herpailurus yagouaroundi. The sequence continues at coordinate 2,573,014 of NW_024412419.1, forward strand.
CTCCACCACCCAACTGGAGTCTGTGAGCCTCGGTGCACTTGTTTGACTGTTGTCTTGCTTGTTCATCATCCTCGGAAACGAGGGATTTGTACGTGGGACAACCCAGACATGCGTACTTGATAAACAAAACCGTGCATTTCGAAGTCCTTGAAATCGCACGTGTTTTCAGCGTGTAAAACAACAAAGCCGCGTTCGCTCGAGGGCACGTCGCTGCATCCGCTTTCCTACAGGACAAGACGCAGGCTAACGGCCTACCTGTGACGGACGGGCCCTGGTCTTCGGTGACCTCGGGTCATGAGGAGGGCGAGGGGCTGGCGCTCTGCTCCCACAAGTAGTCTCCCCGGGCTCGCGCTGCCTGGATTTTCAGGGAGCTCGGTCTTTCTAGACAGTCAGGACACATATTTCTTCCTAATTACATTTCATTCCGACCCGTGTCCGACAAGCGATCGTTCACCTTTATTTCTGGGCCGCGTCGTGAGCTAAGGCTGGAAAGAAAACACCGCATGTGATACCAGTTGGCCGCGACGACACCGAGCCTCCTATACTCTCTGCCAAACCCTGGAACAATGATCTCTTTGTCGCCACTTCAGCTGGAATCTTGCTTGTCTTTTATTTCCAAAGGCATGAGAGGCGTCCCCAAGCAGAGCGACGCAGAGTCTGAGAGTCAGGACAGCCTAGCGCCCGGTGCAGCCCTGGGGATGCCCAGGAACCAGGCTGTCAGCCTGACTGAGGACCGACCGTCCTGCTGTTGACCTTGAAGGTAAAGATAAGCTCTGTTCAGCCCAAGATTTTCTTTTTGTTTAGATATGAAAGAACTGCAGCTCGGTGTGGGTGTTCTGTCCTTAGGTATTCTTTTTTAAGATTTTTTACAATGTTATTTATTTATTTGGGAGAGAAAGAGGATGAGTGGGGGAGGGGCAGAGAGAGAGAGAGAGGGAGAGAGAGAATCCGAAGCAGGCTCCGTGCTGTCAGTGCAGAGCCCGACGCAGGGCTCAATTTCATGAACCCTGAGATCATGACCTGAGCCGAAATCAAGGGTGACACTTAACCGACAGAGCCCCCCAGACGCCCCTTCCTTAGAAATCTTTCGAGATGATGGGTGGGCAGCTACAGCCATTCTCACAAGTCCTGTGAAAAAAATGCCAGAAGAGGTACCATTGTGGGCCAGTGGTCTCACGGATTTGAATAAAACTCCGTGTGGTTCACAGAGTAAAGGGGAGAACCTGTCTGTTAATAAGAGGCTCCACTGATCACTGAAAAAATCAATGCATTTAAGGATCCAATGGGATATACCTAACAACTAATTTTATTTGAAAGAATTCAACTTTGTCTGAATTCTCTGAAAAATCTGCCTACAGTGGTGTCATGCTGGCACGTACATTTCATTTAGTATTGGGCGTGGGTGAACACGAAAATGGGTAAAATCCTATCAGTGTTGGAGCGCGTTATCTACGCCTCTGACGACTTACGGGGCCAACAATCGCTCTGCCAATGGCCAAGTAATAATTAGTCCCCCCCACCTCCAAATCTCTAATTGGTTAGGCAGGTATGTGATGAAATTGTGTGGTGTGGAAGAAAAACAGGGCAAGGCATGTAAAGGAACATCGTTGTGGGTCATTGTGGTGGCCATATTCACCCCTTTCATCCAGATGTTTCTGGTTTTTTCCAAGAATATCTTTTAAGTATTTCTAACTCTGTGCTCACTGGAGTTCCTGAGTGACCGTGGTGTGCATGGAAATTGTATCGATGTCCAGCCAGGTCCCAGCTCCCCGCCTTTGGCTGAAAGCCGTCAGAGCGCCTTTGTAGACACAAAGTGCCGTGGCACGGGATAGCTCTTTCGTCTATGGGGTCACTTTTTGGTGGAAGGGATGCAGAAAATTTTTTTTGATTGTATGTCAATGGTGGATGATGCCATCGCTCAAGGCTAGAAGAAAACTGGGGCGTGTGTGTCTCACATGAAAAAACTCTCGGGTAGCTAAAATTTCATCAAGATTCACTGATATTTAAAGTACTATTTGCATCATTCGCTTACTCTATTGATATGACGAGAACATTGTGATTAGCCTGAGCATTAGCAGTTTCTTTAGGTGAGGAGTTTGTGACGAATCGTTTTTCATAGCGTGTCAAGCAGATATGACCCACCTAGACAAGATTTTAAAGACTCCTACGTTTGACCGTTTGTTTGCATTCTTATTTCCACCTGTTCTTTCAAATGGATGAACATCACTGGTGGAAAAATATGCTCAGAAAGTGTAAAGGAAAGGTTAAGAGACCCAATGGGACCACACGAGGCATTGTGTGAAATATTTAAAAGGTGAAAAAAATTGCGGCTATACGTGTGCTAAAAATGTTACTATAAAAACTCTGACCTGAATGTGATTTTTAAAAAAAATTTTTTTTAACGTTTATTTATTTTTGAGACAGAGAGAGACAGAGCATGAATGGGGGAGGGGCAGAGAGAGAGGGAGACACAGAATCGGAAGCAGGCTCCAGGCTCGGAGCCATCAGCCCAGAGCCCGACGCGGGGCTCGAACTCACGGACCGTGAGATCGTGACCTGAGCCGAAGTCGGATGCCCAACCGACTGAGCCACCCAGGCGCCCCCTGAATGTGATTTTTAAAAGCGTGTTTGTTTTCTGTTAACATTCGACTTTCACTTCCTTTCACTGTGTCAGCAGTACAAAAATCTTTCCTTCAATGAAAAATAATAAAATCTATGCCACGGACAACTACAACCGGAAGTTCACAGTCCCGACTTGGCAGCCCAGAAGCTTGTTCGAGAAGCTAAAACAGTAGAGGTGGTGCAGGGTAACAGAGACCTTGCTAATGCCAAGTCAGGATGGAAATGACTCTATTAGCATTTATCAAATAACATCTCAGTTTATTGCGATGCCATGCCTAGTTTTTTATCAACTTAATTGAAAGGTACAAGGACCTGCGTCATTTGAACTGTGCATTTTGAAGAGTTTTGAAAAACGTATAGACCCACGAACCTGCCACTGATTCAAAATTCAAAACATTTCCATCACCCCCAGAAGTTCCCTCGTGCCCCTCGGTGGCCTGTTTCTTCCTGCACGCCTAGTTCCAGGCAACCGCTGGTCAACTCTCTGTCACCAAACTGTGTTTTGACAAATGGAACTGTGCATTATGTACTCTTCATGCTTTGTTTTAGATGCTATGTCTTATGATTACTAATAAAATATGTATTTTTTCCAGGGGCAACTAGGTGGCTCAGTTGGTTAGGCGTCCGACTTCGGCTCAGGTCACGATCTCACGGTCCGTGGGTTCGAGCCCCGCGTCGGGCTCTGTGCTGACGGCTTGGAGCCTGGAGCTTCGGATTCTGTGTCTCCCTCTCTCTCTGCCCCTCCCCCTGCTCGTGCTCTCTCTCTCTCTCTCTCTCTCTCTCTCTGTTTCAAAAATAAAACATTAAAAACAATTTAAAAAATACACATTTTTTCCAAAAAGACAGCTATTTAGTTATGAACCTGCAAAATGAAGTCTTTTCATCATGGAGAGTACGCGAGCTTTGCAGCAAGGTCCCTCCCTGACAGCATATTCATTTCCCAGGGCTGCTGTCACCAAGTACCACGAGTGACATGGCACCAGGGGCCGGCTTCCCTCTGAGACTCTGGGTACGACCCTTCCTTGCCTCTTCCAGCAGCTGGTGGCCGCCATCCATCCTCGCCGTCCCTGCCCGCAGGGCTGCGCCGTCCGTCTGCCTCTGTTGTCCGCGGCGTGCTCCTGTGTCTGTCTTCAGCAGGCATTTCCTCTTCTTATAAGAGCTCCAGCCACTGGATTTAGGGTCACCCTAGTCCAGTAGGACCTCACCCTTGCTAATTGCTTCTGCAAAGACCCAGTTTCCAAGTAAGTTCATATGCATGGGCACTGGCGGTTAGGACCTGGGGACACCATTAACCCAGAACACTCAACTATGCCATTGGCCCTGGGATTATAGTATCTCTGGGGTGTCTGTTTTAAATGATGCCATGGGGAAAGCCTGAAAATTGACAGTGAAGGTTTCAAGGCAAGAACGGGTGTAGGCTGCGTTCCTACTGCTGCGTGAAGATTCCAGGAGCAGGCAGACTGGGGCCAAGGGCTTGGCTGCCTCGGACAAGCCCCCCCGTCTTAGCTGGGCTGCCGTCTCACTGCGGGTGCTGCTGAACGAAGAGGAAATCCCATGTGACGGCCAGGCTGGGCCAAGCGGGGGTGTTAGGACAGCTTCCGAGAGAAAGTGAATGTGGGCCACCTATGGGAGCCACGTGTGCAATTTCATATTTTCTAGTAGCCACATTAAAAGAAAATGAAACACTGAGAACAAACTGAGGGTTGATGGGGGGTGGGAGGGAGGAGAGGGTGAGTGATGGGCATTGAGGAGGGCACCTTTTGGGATGAGCACTGGGTGTTGTATGGAAACCGATTTGACAATAAATTTCATATATTGAAAAAAAACAAAATAAAAAAAAAAGAAAATGAAACAGGTACAATTAGTTTTAGTAATATATTTTATTGGACCTCTTCTACTGAAATGTTGCCATTTCCCTGTAATTACTAGGAAAGTGTGAAGGAGATAATTGACTCTTTTTGTATTCACCCTTCAAATACAGTAAATGTTTTACATTTACAGCACATCTCAATTTGGAGTAGCCACATTTCAACGACTCAACAGTGAGGTGTGGCCGGTGGCCCATCGTGTTGGGCAGTGCAGTGGCTGAAGGGCCACGGGAAGTCATGCCCCTTGGAGGCGAGTGATTTGTGCCGTCTTAGGGCATCCATGGAGGGACGCCCCAGTGACCCGGAGCTGAGTGCCTGAGCCCACCTCTGCGGAGTGATGTTGCTTCTAGAATATTTGACACAAACGTTCCCCTCTTGGGAGGGGGACCGTGCTGAGGAGGAGCAGGAGGAGGGCAAGGACGGGATTTTGCAAATAAGAAAATAGGTTGGGGGTGCCGGGGTGGCTGAGGTGGTTAAGCGTCTGACTTCGGCTCGGGTCACGATCTCATGGTTCAAGCCCCGCATCGAGCTCTGTGCTGACAGCTCGGAGCCCGGAGCCTGCTTCGGATTCTGTGTCTCCCTCTCTCTCTGCTCCTCCCCTGCTTGCACTCTGTCTCTCTGTCTTTCTCAAAAGTAAATAAATATTACAAAAAATTAAAAAAAAAAAAGAAAATAGGTTGGGGGCACTTACATTACTCACCCAAACCATGCATCTAGGAATGAAGGTGCTCTCCGGCGTGATGCTGCCTCTCCCCAGGCCTCGACCCTTAGCCTGGGAAGCGAGGGGCCCAGGTGACCCCTGAGAGACTTCCCAGCGCCAGCCCAGCACGGCGTTATGCTTTCGGGGCATCTTCGGCCCAACAGCGCACATGGAGACATGCATGTAAGTCTCGCACACTCATAACAGCTGGGGGCTTGGGATCTCTGCATTTCCATGGCTTTGGTGTTTGGCTGGAGGAATGATTAATGATAAAAGCAGAAAACAAATGGTCTGAAATCCAGATACCTCAGCCAAGTCTCACATGGCTAAGTCCCGGTAGTGATAAATAATAAAATAATGACATCACTCTTCTCTGTGATCCAATATGGTGTGCAAGGAAAATAAATGGCGGATCATTCACGAGCTCCAGCTCTATTTTATATTGTTTCACTTCTTTTCAATGTGTTTTTCTCAGTTGCTTCAACACGATGAGCTGTGTTTCTATCAATTACACGCTAGCATTCAGCACATAAAACATTCCTCAACTCACTCACAGATACATTGGATTTGTTTTTCTAGTTGCTCCAAAAGCTCAGAATGGAGCTGGAACTTGATCTCCCCAATCTCCAAATTATGGGGACGCTTACGTGTGGGTCCTGGCCCCTAAGCCCTGCACCCGGGAATCTTTGGGAAGTAAGCCCGGGTGTGACACAGCTTCATCAGGGGGACGCACACTTCATTCAATTCAGCCTGCTTTACATCGGTGATCAGACACAGGGCTTTTATTTTATTTTATTATTATTTATTTATTTATTTATTTTAACGTTTATTCATTTTAGAGACAGAGAGAGACAGAGCATGAATGGGGGAAGGTCAGAGAGAGAGAGGAAGACACAGAATCTGAAACAGGCTCCGGGCTCTGAGCTGTCAGCACAGAGCCCGACACGGGGCTCGAACTCACGGACCATGAGCTCACGACCTGAGCCGAAGTCGGACGCCCAACCGAACGAGCCACCCAGGCGCCCCAGGGCTTTTCATTTTCAAAAGGCACCAATTCCATTTGGGCACCGAGTGCTGTCTTCACGGGCTCACCCGTTTATTTGCAGAATCACACTGGCAAAATCACCTCGCAGGGCGAGGCTTGGGCCAGGCTTCGGGGACCGGACCGGAGCCGGAAAGCATCCCTGTCTTTAGAGACGGCGTATTCTGCAGGCTGGGATACCGACAGCCTAGATGATGAGCACAAAGGCTGATGAGCACAAAGGTGAGAAGAATGAGGAGCAAAGGTGAATTCTGCGTCGCTCTTTGTGAGACGCGGTCGACACTTTCCTCTGGTAGCTCTTTTCGTGAGCGTCTCGGATCCCTGTTTCCAGCCCGGGGAATGTGGCTCCAGAGGATCGAGTGGTTTAAGGCTGCCAGCCGGTGTGGGTGGAGTGTGCTGGGGCCCCGACACCTGTGCTCCCTCTTCTGTGCGTCCTGCTCCGGTTCTACGAAGGCCGGGTTTAAAGGGGCTTTAAGGGGCCTCCCTCCGGATCGGGGGCCTCCAGGTTACAGACTCCTTTTTTCATCCTCCAGCGAGCACGTACTGGTAAGTACCTGACCCATGCCCACAGTTCACTAACAATGTCACGTATCCATGGTTTTCATCCTCTCCGTGAACACGGTGCAAAGGCCAAACGGAGTCGGAGGCAGGAAGGCTTCCACCAGGGCCCGGGCTGGGGCTCTGAGACGGTGCCACGGAATTCTCGTTTGGACAATGGGTCCGAGGGGCCAGCCTCACCCCACACCCCTGTGCGCGTCTCCCCGTCTCTGGTGGGGGCGGCAAGTGCACCTGCAGACAAGGCTTCCAAGGCTGTGCTGCTGGGGTCCCCCTCCCCAGGGTGGCTGAGCGGAGGTGGTGGGAACCACGGAGCAGGGCCCAGCCACGTGGCGGGGACCCGGGGTCACTGCTAATCCCGCAGCCCCCCTGCCCGAGCTTCCGTCCCACTGTCTTTACTGACAATTTCAAACCCACTATTGAAAAAAATGTTTTTAATGTTTATTTTTAAGAGAGAGAGAGAGAGAGAGAGAGTGAGAGTGAGCATGAGGGGGGAGGGGCAGAGAGAGAGGGAGACACGGGGCTTGAACCCAGGAACGGTGAGATCATGACATGAGCTAAAGTCGGATGCTGCACCGACTGAGCCACCCGGGGGGCCCCAAACCTGCTATTTAACCACAGACGCAAGGACCCTACGGATCTCATCGTTCCCTCCCTTTTGGTGATGATGGGCCCTGTTAATTCATGGACGAGGTGGGGGCTCTCCCTCTGTCCTGCCCTAATGCCTTCGGAGGCTTGTAGGTCCCCACCTCCCCGCTTCCTTTCCCCAGTTCCGGAGACGGGAGATGTGGCGAAGACCCCAGAACTGCCATTTTATTTAATTTTAATTTAAATGCCACTAATTCAAGTCTAAGTTAGTGGCTACCGTGTGCGTGGCAGCTACAGACTAGGGAACACGGACCGCATCTTCCTTCCTCTCGACTTCTAGAAGCTGGTGCGTACCTGTCTCTCTTTTCTCCCCTCGGTTCTGGAGCAGCGGGCAGCTCCGGGCGACGGTCTCGCATTAGACCGTTACAGACGCCTGGAGGCTGCAACTCTCGGTCCCAGTTGCGGACATCCAGCAAGTGTGTGTGATCGGCCGAGCCCGGGTCAGATTCGCCTCTCGAGCCACATCACGTCTGTGTTCTTTGAGACTGGGACCAGTGTGCAAATTCAGAACTCTGTGTGGGAAAGGAAACACACAGGCCCAAGAGAAGTCACTTAAGAAATTGTTTGTTGGGGGGAGGGGGGACGCCTGGGTGGCTCAGCTGGTTAAGTGCCACACTCTTGATTTCTACTCAGGGCATGATCTCACGGTTGGTGAGTTTGAGCCCCAGATCAGGTTCTGTGCTGACAGTGTGGACCCTGCTTGGGATCCTCTTGTCCTCTCTCTCTCTCTCTCTCTCTGCCCCTCCCCTCGCCTCTCTCTCTCTCTCTGCCCCTCCCCTTGCCTCTCTCTCTCTCTGCCCCTCCCCCCGCCTCTCTCTCTCTCTGTCTGCCCCTTCCCCACTCTCTCTTTCACTCTCTGCCCCTCCCCCTCGCCTCTCTCTCTCTCTCACTCAAAAATAGATAAGCTTTAAAAAAAAAAAGAAAAGAAAAGAAAATGTTTGCTGGAGTCCAGGTGCTTTGTGGGGGACAAGTGAGTGGTGCAGAGGACAGACCTGAGCCCTGCTCTCGGGGACCCCGCGGCCCGGCCGGCAGACCAGTCCCCGGGAAGGGCTGTGGGCCACACCTGGACAGCAGCCGGGGCCGCGAAGCCTTCTCTGTGTTCGGGGCAGGTGGGATCCTTCTGGTGGTGTGCTGGCGCTTGGTCCAGAGGGCAGGCAAGACTGGGGGGCCCGGTGCTGCTCTGGATGGCTGAGGGTCTGGAGGAGACGAGGCTGCCGGATAGGGCAGGGTGGGCTCAAGCAGTGCAGGGGTGATGGCGGGTGGAAGGGACCCACGGGGGTCCCGCCGGTGCTCGGGCCGTGCACCCAGCCAGGCCCAGTGGGAGCGGGGCCAGCTTGGGGCCGACAGGGCGGCCGAGTGACTTCCCTGGGGGCGGCCGTGACTAACGTGGTTCAGACCACAGTCAGGAGGCCGGCGGCCCGAGATCGGGGCGGCCCCGGCCGGTTCCTTCTGAGGCTGCGAGGGACAGCCTGCTCCCCCTCCCCTGCTTCTCATGGCCGCCTGGCCATCGTTGGCGTTTCTAGTAGGTCTCCGCCTTCAGGCTGGTGTGCTGTTCCCTGTGTGTCCAAATCCCCCCTTTTCTGAGGACGTGGTCGTGTTGGTCGTGTTGGGTGAGGACCCGTCCTGCTCTGGCGAGACCTGTCCTTGGCCAAGAGCGTCCGCAAGGAGCCCATTCCCACGCGAGCTCACGCTCTGAGGTGCTCGCTTAGCACGAGTGAGTCTGGGAACGTGACCGAACCCATGAGAAGGCCCGGCAGCTTTGAGGGACGTGTGAGCGGGAGTCACGGTTGTTTGGGATGGGCCTGCAGGTGAGGGGAGGGTTCTGGGAGTCCGCTCGCAAGTTCTGCTTTGTAAAGAGAACCACAAAAGACAGGATTTGCGGGGGGTAAGTCTGCCTGCTTCCCGGCAGGAAATCTGACGCTTCAGGGATACGGTATGTGCTCTGGGGTGTCCGTCCCATCATCCCTTGTGGCCTGGGGTCACCTGCCCTGATGGAGGAGAAAGGAACTGTCCTACATCCTTCCTGCAATTTGTCTCATCCCGAGGCCATGGCTGGACCCCTGGGGGAGAATGAACGCCCAGGCTTGGCCCTTCCCCGGCTTTGGGCACCACCGTCAGGTTGTTGTGACTAAGCCAGCTGATGTTCACGAGCTTAGAGCCCGGCCTGGCACCCCCCAGGGGTCCCGTGAGTGCTGGTTGTCCTCACCCGTTTCTGCTCTTGTGTCTCCGTTAAGATGTCCCTGAGACCTGGAGGGGAGTGTACAGGGCCTCTGGGCCACAGGTCCCTGCCTGAGACCCGGGCCGTGTCCCGGTCCCCTCCTCGCGGGTGCGTGTGGCTCTGGGCCACCCGGTCAGTGCCTGTAGCCACCTCACTTTGCCGTGAGTGTCAGGGACTTAAAACCCACCGGGGCTGGTAGGTGACGGGCCACTTTCCATGTCAGCGTTACAAAGAGGTGGCTTTCTGGGCCACAGAAGTAGCTTTATAGCCCCAGTTTCCTCATCTTTAAATTGGGACAATTGAAGAGTCCATGTCCCAGGGCTTCATGAGGATTAAACGGGGTGATACTTACAAGCACAGGCTGTGACTTGTGGAAGATGGTCAGCAAACTCTCCGTTACTCTTACTGGCCGTGGTGCCCGCAGGCGTCCCCTGTGTGAGAATCTGCTCTACCTCGTAGGTGCGGGGAGAACCCCGAGAAGTTCCTGCATGGGAGGCGATCCCTTGTCAGGGGGATCATTTAGTCTGGTAGAAGACGCAGAGAATCAAAGAATTTTTTTTTTTAGGGGTAAAGATCGACCTTTCCTTAGGTAAGGAATTATTTTGACATGCAGACTCTCAGTGTTTATAACATTCACTGTCCCCACCCCCTTAGCTGTCACAGGCCTCGGGTTTTTTAACGCAAGATTGTTTGCATATGAGACTTTCCTGCAGGATTTTAGACGTTCTGTCAGAGTGAAGTCTGTTTTTCTCCCCTTGGTAATTCTGCGAATTGATAAACTGAGGAAAGCTGTGTGGGATGCTTTATCCTGGGCTTTCTAAGCAGCTCTGGGCCCGTGGTTTCAATTCTTTATTTTTGAAGGACTTCTGTGCATATACACAAGAAATCCATAAATAATTTGGAAATTATTAATGCGTATTGTTAAAAATCTTTTGCAGAGCACCTGGGTGGCTCGGTTGGTTGAGCTTTGGGTCTGACTTTGGCTCAGGTCATGATCTCTCGGCTCATGAGTTTGAGCCCCACGTCGGGCTCTCTGCTGTCAGCACGGAACCCGCTTTGGATCTTCTCTCTCCCTCTCTCTCTGCCCCTCCTCCACTCACTCTCTCGCTCTTTCAAAAATAAATAAAAACATCAAAAAAAAAATCTTTTGCAACTTCACACAAAGCTCTAATGTCAAGCTATGCGGTGATTTTGAAAGTGGGCTCGATTACAGATTATTCTTCACCTTTCTTCCATCCTGTCCTTCGTAGCCATGTGTATTGAGAGAATTTTGACAACGGTGAGAAACCTTTGTCTATTGGACTCCGATCTTTTGGATAATCATGTTCTTCACCCACATTCCTTATTTCTGGCCTTTCACTCACAAATACTTTCCAAGTCTTTATTTGGACTTGCGTTTTCTTACTTACAATAATCATCAAAGATGAGCATTCTTTGAACTGGGTAATAACTACAATTGTAGTTAATAAGGCATCGTTTCCGTCTCCCCGAATGCCGATCCCAGGCCACAGCAATAACTCCTCTCACTATTTTTAGAGTGTCTGTGTTCAGCAAATGGTGTCAGAGCGACTGTGCTCAGGAAACGGTGAGTCTGAATTCATCCAGGGGCCGCGAGAAACTATGGCCGGCGATGTTGACTCTGACTGTTGAGCCGCGGGAGGAAGGACGGCGAGGCTGGACTCGTGACCCCACCAGCCAGAGCCAGAGCCATGCTTTTCTCACCACTCTGCCTCTGTCGCGTCCTCCTAATGAGACGAGGACAAGGACGCGTGACACGGAGCTTCCTGGAATTAATGGGCCAGGAATGGGGCCGACCCAAGTCTTGTCTCAGGATGAGTGTGTGATGTGACTGGTTTCTCCAAGGCTCCGGGTGAATTGCTGATGTCTCGATGATTCCCGGATATGCCTTGTGTTTTCCTAGCTCCCAACTTTGCTCACGCTGTTCTCTCTGTTGGCGAGATCCTCTCCGCCTTCTTTGGCTGATCAAAACCCATGCACCTCTTAAGGCTGACAGATCTCACCTCCTCTGTGCTGGTGTCTGTTTTCTGGAGAATGTTGTCGGTACTTCAGGGAGGCTTTCCCAGGGTCTGTCGCCGAGGGTGTCTGTCTCCTGCTTTTGTAACCTGCCTCGTTACAGGCAGGGTTAGAAGGCTACCAAGGTGTGAGCCCTTTGCGACCGGGACATTCCCTCCTCGAGTGACCCCGCGTGGCACCCTGCCCAAAGTCGGTGCCCGTTAAGGTGTGTCCACCCCTACGTTCCCTTCCCCTCCCACCCTTCTCATTACCTGCCAACGTCGTCAGGACAGAAGGGGCCATCCGTCCCTGTGGACGCGTGACCGCACGTTGGTGTCTGATTCCATTTCTGGAGCTCTTCAGATTTCATTTCTAGGCTAAATGAAAGATGATCCTGGAATAAATAAAGGAATGGCAAGAAATCAGGAGAAATTGCTTCTTTTATAGTCAAGCCAACCAACCAGATAGCCTTAGATTAATCGTTCCCATTTGGTGGAATGTAAACTCTGCAACATTGGGGCAAGTTCATGGACAGTAAAATTCACTGAGCTCAGTTCCATAGGTAGAGACAGACACGGATGGCACTCGTGTTTGTTTCAGCCAGGTTACACTCATGTCTGCATCTCACAGCGGGACTTTGCCTGTGGAATCTTGTTGTTGTTTTTTTTTTTTTTAATTTTTTTTTTCAACGTTTATTTATTTTTGGGACAGAGAGAGACAGAGCATGAACGGGCGAGGGGCAGAGAGAGAGGGAGACACAGAATCGGAAACAGGCTCCAGGCTCCGAGCCATCAGCCCAGAGCCTGACGCGGAGCTCGAACTCATGGACCGCGAGATCGTGACCTGGCTGAAGTCGGACGCTTAACCGACTGCGCCACCCAGGCGCCCCGGAATCTTGTTGTTTTTGAAGCATGTTGAGTGTTAATTTTTTAAAAACCCGATTGTAGAGAGTATCTCAGGAGAGAATATTTCTTCATTAAATGGCCTTAAATGAGTGACGATCATACGGAAGGAGGATGATTACCTGGAAAAGGTTCTGTGGTGATTCAGTTATTTTGGAAAAATATATAAATAATAAAGATGTGGGAACATAGAGGTATACTTTAATAAATTTGAAAAAATCTTGGATTTCTCCCTCATTATGAAGCTCTCATAACCTGTTTTCCGGGGTGCGTTTGCATTGTAGGCAACTGCATACAATTGCAAAAAAAAGTCTGAAGAAGGTCTTTTTTTTTCTAAGGTACAAATAGATGCCATATTTGGAAAAATGAACAATTGGAGTCTGCAATCTACAATTTTCTGGTAATTTCTATAGACTTTTGGAATTGAAATTGCACATGGATGAAATAACGCAGAGTAAGTGAGTGTCTCTTCTTCCTGCTGAAAGTAAGAAAGTGGGTGTGGGGTCTGTTTTTGAGCCCAGGAAAATTTGCCATTGACTGAGATCGGGGGTACAGAAAGCCGGGCATCCCGTGGGGGGCAGAGTGTGGTGTCAACTTACACAGACATTGGCAGGCGCCGAGGGTGGAGTCAGGGAGGAAGTGGCCGTGTCGTGTGGAAAGTAGATTTCTGCCACCAGCTGGACCCTTAGCGTCAAACACGGGGCGAGAGAGAACCTGCCTTAGATACGCACCACCTTTCAAGCCTTGGGCTGGTGCGGAGACCCTCTGGGAGGACCCTTGCCTAAAATCCCACACTGCAAACTGAAGCCGGGGCAGGGACCAGAGGGGCGGTGTTAAGGGGGGCGGCTGGGTGTAGACAGTCCGGACTCCACTCCGGCCAGAGGAGGGTTGCTGCCTTTGCGCTGAGGCTCCGGGAGATGCCTGCAAGGCCAGCCCGGCTCACGACTTCCTGCCGTCCGGGGAAGGCACATCGGTGCCGCGTGGTCACCCATGGCCCTGGGGACCTCACTGCGCGGTGACACGACATGGGCCCGCCTGCCCTCCAGGCCCAGTGGGAAGCGGATGTGGTGGGGGTCTGTCTCGGCGGTTACAAGGTTCCCAGGACTGGAGGGCCCTTTGTGACATGCTCTTGCCGTCTGAGAGGCGCTCAGGAACCCTTGAGGAGAGGGGCGCCTGGGGGGCTCAGGTCATGATCTCACGGTTCATGAGTTCCAGCCCCTCGTGGGGCTCTGTTCGTCAGCGTGGAGCCTGGAGCCTCCTTCGGATCCTCTGTCCCCACCCACCCCCACCCCCCCGCTTCTTCCCCGCTCGTGCTTGCTCTCTCTCAAAAATAAATAACCATTAAAAAAAACAAAACAAAAGGGAGGCTGGAGGAGACACGCAGGTGAGTGCTGTGGGGAGTGTGACCCCAGCAGGGGAAGGACGGGGCGCCCTGGTGGTCTGCAGACCTTGCCGCCGGGCCAGCCCTTCGCCCGGGTGACGGAGCGCGGTGATGACAGCACGTAGACTTTATTCAAGGAGCCTCAGTTAGGAGGAGGTCAGAGCCCCCCTGGCACAGCGAGCCCCGCGGCCTGCACGCGGGCCATAGCACGGCAGCTGGTGTTGTGGCCCGGGCTCTAACTCCCTGTGTTCCTGCACAAACCCGACAGCCACCGCTGTCACACCACCCTCACCGCCTGCAAGGCTCCAGCCTGCCCATCTGGAGCCTCCTCGTCCCCCCGGGGCGGAAACGGCACGGGTCACCCCGCGGCCGAGCCCCTACCCCAACCCGCCGCCCTTGCCTGTAGAACATTCAGGAGCCAAAAGACTGTATGTTCGAGAAAGCTGGTTGTGCAAGTGAACCAGGTGGAGATAATTTGGGGCCCCAGACACCAGCATAAGTGCTTGAGAGTGCCTGGTATTGATCTGCCCTTTAATAAAAGCCTCTACCCAGAAATCCTGAGAATATTCTATAAGCTTGGGCTCTTCAATTGCAGATAAGCTATGCATAATATATCAGGAGGATGTTTTTATTTTATTTAATTAATTTAAAAAAAAATTTTTTTTTTCAACGTTTATTTATTTTTGGGACAG
>NW_024412419.1:2588054-2771179 GCF_014898765.1 Herpailurus yagouaroundi
CAGAGCCTGATGCGGGGCTCGAACTCTCGGGGACCGCGAGATCGTGACCTGGCTGAAGTCAGACGCTTAACCGACTGCGCCACCCAGGCGCCCCGATGTTTTTATTTTAAAAAAGGCAAATCAGGGGCACCTGGGTGGTCACGCGGTTAAGCATCCGACTTCGGCTCAGGTCATGATCTCACAGCTTGTGAGTTCGAGCCCCACATCGGGCTCTGTGCTGACGGCTCGGAGCCTGGAGCCTGCTTCGGATTCTGTGTCTCCCTCTCTCTCTGTCCCTCCCCCGCTCACGCTCTGTCTCTGTCTCTCTCAACAATAAATAAACATTCAAGAAAAGGCAAATCATCAAACATCACAGATGTAGCTTAAATTGCCCAAGTTCTATGACGTGCCATCATCTCTCACCGTCCACAGAGAGCATCTCTGGTTGAGCAATATTTTTCATGCTGGGAGTACACCCTCTGGGGTCCTCCTATTGGCCCCTCCCTCTGCTGCACGCAGGTTCTGCTGTGTCTTGATGTGTGCCTAGAACTGGCTTGTTCCGGACGCTGTCTGTTAGGGGAGGCTGTCTCCCTTTCTTCCAAATAGGGCTGGAAGGACGCTAAGGTGGCACGTGGCCCGGATCGCCTGTGCGGAGGGTTGTCTGGCGTGAGGGAGGGCGTGTCCACGGCATGACCACCTGGAGCCCAGCCCTGGCGTCACATTACTTCTTGTCGCACACATGGCCTCCTGGCGCCCTCCTTACCTTGCCACATTTGGCATGTTCGATAACGCTACGATAATACAATGCTAAGGAAGCACACAAGTGAGGCACAGTAAAAACGTGTTCCCGTGGCAATCCAGACGCTCGTAAAGTGTGTCCAGTGTCCAGAAGGGGGCGCCTCTGAGCAGAGATCTGTTACAGGTGGTACGGTTCTAGGGTACACGGCCCCTTGGATGTGGGGCTTGTACAGATCTGTTAAACGAATATTCCATGCCGTGAGACAGCACGCTATTGAACTACAGACTTGATCCCTCAGAAATGCTCACAAGGTGTTCTCTGAGAGCTGCCACCTGAAACCATGGGCTATTTTATCACCGTGAATAAGCAAAGTACAAACGTGTGGATCATGTAATCCTCTTTAGCGTTTACAGCCCTCGGACTCTGGATTCTCAAGATCTGCTTTCCTCGCAGGAGTCGCTGACCTCAGTGAAGGGTCGAGACAAGACTTTAGACACCCTGCCCCGCCCAGTTCCCACGACCAGTGAGAGAAGTCTGCGGCCTAAAAGGCCTCGTGTGCTGAATCCCACTGCTCACTCTTGGCCAGGGACAGGAGGGAAATTGTGATCTTATTACGTCGGTGAGTTGGGGATACCGGAAATTCTTACTTGAGTCCTTCCGGATATTAATAATGATATAATACCAAGCTTAAACACAGCTCAAAGCAGCTACTTGTATGGTATCATTTGCAGGGAATCCCTCCTCCTTTCTAGGTTGGAATCGTCTAATTAAAAAAGAAAGTGCCTACTGTCTCCCGTGGATCAGACTTACAGCTTGGCACGCGGATGGCCACAGGGTGTTGGGTTGATCAGAGGACTGACCGGGACCCGCTATGTTGTAGTTCCTCTCTGCCGGCTCCTTTCAAAGACAAGTAGGCAAAGGCCCCACTGTTGGCACCGAGGTTAAGACTTTGCAGATTCCTCCCGGCTGGGTGGCTTTGAGACCCGCCGTCCCTCAGGACGTCCGCGGGCTGCCTTCTCCGAGCTCCAGCCACAGCAGCTGAAGTTGGGTTAATCTTCACAGAGTTTTAGCCCCTTTGATCATATCCATTGCTGCTGAAATTTGGGATGTAGTGTTGTCATTTCAACGCGGATTTCAGCACAGTGGACTCACACAACAGTTTCGGACGGGAGGAGGACAAGCGAGCCCAGGGCCGGGAGATGGGGACACTGTCCTGACTACAAGGCCCAGGAGGAGACGAAGCCACCCGCACCACCTGCAGAGAAGCAGACGCATCCCTCACTGCCCTGTAAAGAGACACAGCCACTAGTTAAATCAGTGAAGACAGAAGATCAGGAAAGCCATCTCCAATCACCCAGTGACATTGCGTGAAAGCAGAGAAAAGCACAGGGAAGAGAGAGGGGCGCCCCTTCTCGTGCAGTCGGCTCACCCCTGCACACAGGGATTCATCCGAGTGAGCTGCTCGGGGGTGGGGGCCTGCTGGGGATCTGCCGGCTGATGCGTGTGAGGGGTGTGCGTGTGCCCAGCACTGCTCGCGTACAGGCTGAGCTCTGGGCCTCGGACGGGTGACGAAGGAGGCACGGACCATTCCTCTGTGCTACTGAGATCTGGCATCCGGTCCAAGGAGGACAGCATTACAGGTTCAGAAAAAAGGATTTTGTTCAAGAAAAAGGATCTGGCCCGGCTTAGAAGCGATGGGTGGATTTTATTTAAAATGTCACACTTCCCCGGGAAAAGACTTCTAGCGGGTGTCAAGTTCAGCCTTGTGTTGCCCTCTCACTGTGTGAAATATGGCGAGTCCCGAGGCGCCACAGGCCAGCGCCAAACCCCTCCGGATTTCCAAGGCTTAGTAGGGAGAAAGAACGTAAGATATCTCGGGTGCGGCTTCTGGGCCGACAGCGAGGTGGTGGCTCCCCCAGGTGACGGCTGTCACCCTCCACCTACGCGGTCCCTACCCAGGACAGCAGGAAGTGCGGCCGTCCGGTCTATGACTCCCACAGGTGTGGATCCTGGTGAGGTGAGAAGGGCCCACGGTGGGAGCAGAGGACTGTCCGCTGTCCCCAGAGGATGCCTTCCTCCCCTGGTTAAAACAACGATGGGTCCTATTAAAGAGGTGATGTGGGACCTGATCCCTCCCTCGCACTGGATGTCTCTGTGAAGCGAAATTAAACTCTGCAGAACAGAGTCACAAACGGGACACATTTCAGCATGACGGTCCTCACTCAGTAAAGGAGAAAACTTACAGAAGCATCTTGGGTTTTATCCTTCTTCAAAAAATTTTAAGTTTTAAATTTTATTTATTTACTTATTTAGAATCCCAAGCAGGCACTGTCAGTGCAGAGCCTGATGTGGGGCTTTGTGTCACAACCCGTGAGATCATGACCTGAGCCAAAAGAGTTGGACGCTCAGCCAACTGAGCCACCCAGGCGCCTCTATGCATTTTTTGTAAAATAAGAAAGCTTAGTTTAATCTAGAAACCTTTATCATTTTTGAACAGTATCAGAAAAGAGTGAGTGTAATATCACAGGACTAGTTGATCAGAGTAGTGCCGACAGCAAGGGCCTTGTGTGGTGTTAGATGCAGAAAAGGGAGACGCGACATCTTCCTTGTTTCTAGACAGTCTTCCGGTGACATCACTCACAGCCACGTTTCGATGGAGTCGCGGATGGAGCTCGCTTTGTGAGGCACATCCGTCCACGCGTATGAACAGGCGCTGATCCGTATCAGCGTCCCACAATGAACAAACCTTGCAGAACTTCCCAGAGAGAGGGGGGCTGTTTTATTCCAGCCCCAGGGAGGGCAGCTGTCCGGGATCCGGGTCCTCGCCAAGAGGAGAGTGCTCCCGCAAAGGGACTTGGGGTATAGGGTTATGCCCAGGTTTTACGTAAAAAGCTACGAGTCAACAGATAAAGGGCATTTCAGAAAGCTGCACACCTTATCTTAAGCTTCTAGCACCTGCAGGGCTATGTGGCTTTCACCTCATGGGAACCAGGCAAGTTTCTTCCTTTTCCTCATCTTTTGTGTCCAGAATGATCCTTTTTGGTGATTTCTCTTTAACGATGCAGCTGTACAATGTGTTTCGGGGCAGAAATAGAGCCTGTGCTTTGAGGTTTTACTGAGTCATTCGGACCTTGGTAAACGTTGGAGTGTAGGGTCCTTGAGAGCCCAGCAGCAGGGCCCACAAACAGGAAACACTGAAAACTTCCTTTATCATCAGAATGGGAGTTTCAACCGAGGCGGCGCGTGTCACAGAGGTGGATGCGGAGGTGGAGACGTGGGCATGAGACACAGGCGTGGGGACAGGTGGGCAGCCAGAGTGGCGTGGGGGTAGCCAAAAGACGGGGAAGAGTGGCGATGGACCACACGATGATGTGAGGGAAGGGTTTTGCTCACCAGAGTGGAGGGAGAGGACTGGAGTCAGTTGGGGAGGACTGAGGCTAAGTGGACAGAATTTAATCTCACGTGTGTCAACCTCAATGTTTCCCAGCAGGGGTGCAGCGGGGAGGGCTCTCTCAGCCCCCAGACAGGCTGGTCTGATGGAAGATTCATGGAGGGCGTGGTGGCGAGGGCGGCGAGGGAGACTGGCCTCTCTCTCCCCCACCTCCCACTGCTCCGAAGGCGGTCTGTGGTTCTGAGCCCCCTAGATGCCAGCGGACCCCACGTCAGACTTCTTTGCCAGGTACACACGACAGAAACTCTAGGAATTTCCAGTTAAAAATATGAGCGTTAGCTACGTGCTTGAGTTTCCTGAACCAACTGTTAACATTCTGGCTCAGAGTTCAAGGTCAAAGAAAACAAAACACTAGCAGAAAGAATTTGGACCTTTTGGGGGCCTGGATGTTCCCTCACCTGCCAGTGGACCTTCATTGTTTTGCATGTCAAACTTTTTGACGTTGAGCCGGGCTCTCCATTGAGGGTTTGGCATTCTAGAATCCCCACCCCTGTGTCGAGTGGGCTTTTGGGTCTAGGACTTACTGCTGGTGCAGAAATCGGCAGACTCCTTACAGGCAGAGAGAAAGCACGTTCCTACAGACATTTCAGGCCATTAGTGCAGTTCCTGGTGTGTGTTTAGGTGCTAAGTCAATGTGACTAAGTGAAATTATAGTTACCGTTGAGTAGCTCGTTAGAGTAAACACACACGGATGTCTCTTTTAGCCTAAAGTTTTCGAATCCAGGCAGGGTGACGTCTTGTGGTTCCAGGACAGGGTCTGAAAGGGCCGTGTGCACAGAAGCCAGCAGAGTCTCAAGAGACATTTGAGGCGATGGCTTTGGCGACTTCTCCCACCACTTCGACGTGAAGGAAATGCCCTTTGCAGGGGATGAGCAGAAGCCGGCTCCTCCCACATCGCATCACATCGCATCGCATCGCATCGCATCGCACCCCCCAGGCCTGGAGCGAGCAAGATCGAGTGGGGCAAGTGAACCATGAGATGAAGACAGAAAACCAGGGCGTCTCTCACACCAGAGATTCGCTCTTTGAGGTAGAAACCTAAATCCCGAAGCGGGAGGCAAGTCTGGGGGACGGACTCCACCTTTGAGCCTGTCTGCCTTGAAGAAGCAGCACCTTGAACGGTGTGTTAATGTGAGCATTTCACAGAACTTGGAAAGTCCCTGTGTCCCTTCCCCAGCGGCCCTGCAGGTGGACAGTCCACTCGGGGTGTGGTGACCCAGCCCCGTCGCGCTGTGACCTGCCCCTCTGGGCCGTCCGGAGCCCCCCTGCTCATGGTGCATGGGCCCAGTTACATTTTCCAACTTATCAATGAGTTTCTATTCTTCTCCCTCAAAACCATGGCTATTTACAAATGGAGCTAATGCTTCCAAAGGTCATGACCTGCCCCGCAGACCCCATGACCTCTGGCCTTCCCTGTCTTTCCAGTGTTAAGAACGTTGTGGGAATCCAGTGCCCATTAACGCAGAGCGATCCTGTAATCCCTAAAGAAAGCTTGGTTCCTTCTGTGTTCTCTCCTTGCTGGCTTTCCTCTGAGGCAGGATCACAGGGCAGTGAGGTATGCCGTGCTTTCTAAATATCGCTTTCTCCTTTGTGAGCGGAGTTTTTTCTTAACGCTTTAAATTGACATTCCATCCGACGTTTCAGACATTTCTGAAAAAAGCATTAAGGTGCATCTGTATAGTGTTAATTTTTAAAAATGACTTGCCTTTTAGAACGCCCTTTCCTGCTGAATCAATAGGGCGACCTTGGCCAGAAGCTTGGAATATTTATTTCTTTGGGGTCTTCCTAGAGAATACATCACGTTACTCAAGCACTTTGAAATTCAGCATCATAATTCACTTTCATGACTTAGAGTCTGTCCAAGTCTAAAGATCCATTGGGACGGTGGATGCCAAGCTTATGATTTTATTAGCATTTCTAATTGCAGCTAAAAGTAAAACTTCCATTTAAAAAGGTGTTTTAACTTCCTTTTTACCAATCACATTGGAATTGTGGTAGGACCTGGGTGTTGGTTGTACGGTCAGTGCTGAATTATGTTTTTCTTTGGTCTGATTTTCCTGGTATTTGATATCACTGATTTCTTGCTGGCGAGCCTGGGGGAGAATGTTTTTTTTTCTCCCCCCGCCCCTATTCTTTCTAAAGAGCAGTTTCCCAGCCCGGTCAAGTGAATTAATGAGGGTCTGACTCCCAGCAAGACTGAATTTATGTGCACTCAAAGGTAACGGCACTTGAAAAATACACAACAGCAAATACACATGACAAGGCATGCCAAAAATCAAGGGGCTCAATTTATTACCCCTCCAGATGATAAACCGGGGCTTGGAAAGTTAATCGTGTGCAAATGTAGCCTGGTGAGCAGGGTGGCTCTGTGCTCTCTGCAGACGGACGTGTGCAGGGCGGTTTCCTTTAACGTCTCTGCTTTAGTCAAATTGAAACCTGGCACCTTCAGTGACGACGTTTTTGCCTCTGTCGGGACCAAATCGTGCACTGTCATCGGGGGTCTTGGCCGGAAGCCGAAGGGCGGGAGCTTCCCGGACAGCATGATGTTGAGGAAGGGAGAAGCAATTTAACACACGGAATTATTTCATATTCAATCATTACAGTTATTGGAAAGGCGGGGAGAAGATGTGCCCGTGAAATGAGCCACTTAATAGTCAAGCATTTATGATTAAAGAAGAAAAACGCCAGTCTGAAAAATCAGGTGATGAGCATGTTATTAACTTTTATTTCTTGTTTCTAATGGTGTGAAAAGAAAATAGGTCTGTGGGCAGAGATGTGTATGTGGCACCCGATACTCCACCCACTTCCCTCAGTCTCAGCCACTTCCTTCATATTTTGTCCATGGAAAACAAACATGTGATTCTCGGGGCTCCTGGGGGCGGGTCCGTCAGTTAAGTGTCTGACTTTGGCTCAGGTCATGATCTCACGGTTCGTGAGTTCGAGCCCTACATTGGACTCTGCTGTCAACATGGAACGTGCTTCGCATCCTCCGTCCTCCCCTCTCCCTGACCCTCCCCACTCGTGCTCTCTGTCCCTCAAAAATAAATAAACATTTAAAAAATGTGAGACTACATTAGTGCCTTATTGTCAGATGAGCATAATTACCGAGGCAATTAGAGAACTTTAAAATTTTTTTTTTCAACGTTTATTTATTTTTGGGACAGAGAGAGACAGAGCATGAACGGGGAGGGGCAGAGAGAGAGGGAGACACAGAATCGGAAACAGGCTCCAGGCTCTGAGCCATCAGCCCAGGGCCCGACGCGGGGCTCGAACTCACGGACCGCGAGATCGTGACCTGAGCTGAAGTCGGACGCTTAACCGACTGCGCCACCCAGGCGCCCCATTAGAGAACTTTTAAAGAAGACAAATTATCTTTTTTTTAATTTAAATTAAAAATTTTTTAAATTTACATCCAAATTAGTTAGCATATAGTGCATCAATGATTTCAGGAGTAGATTCCTTAGTGCCCCTTACCCATTGAGCCCATTGCCCCTCCCACAACCCGTCCAGTAACCCTCAATTTGTTCTCCATATTTATGAGTCTCTTCTGTTTTGTCCCCCTCCCTGTTTTTATATTATTTTTGTTTCCCTTCTCTTATGATCATCTGTTTTGTCTCTTAAAGTCCTTATATGAGTGAAGCCATATGATTTTTGTCTTTCTCTAACTGACTAATTTCACTTATCATAATACCCTCCGGTTCCATCCACGCAGTTGCAAATGGCAAGATTTCATTCTTTTTGACTGCCCAGTAATACTCCGTTGTATATATAGACCACATCTTCTTTATCTGTTCATCCATCGATGGACATTTGGGCTCTTTCCATACTTTGGCTACTGTTGATACGGCTGCTATAATCATGGGGGTGTGTGTGTCCCTTTGAAACAGCACACCTGTATCCCGTGAATAAATGCCTAGTAGTGCAATTGCTGGGTCATAGGGTAGTTCTATTTTTAGTTTTTTGAGGAACCTCCATACTGTTTTCCAGAGTGGCTGCACCAGCCTGCATTTCCCACCAACACTGCAAAAGAGATCCTCTTTCTCTGCATCCTTGCCAACATCTGTTGTTGCCTGAGTTGTTAATGTTAGCCATTCTGACAGGTGTAACGTGGTATCTCATTGTGGTTTTGATTTGTGTTTCCCTGATGATGAGTGAGGTGGAGCATTTTTTCATGTGTCGGTTGACCATCTGGATGTCTTCCTTGGAGAAGTGTCTATTCATGTCTTTTGCCCATTTCTTCACTGGATTATTTGTTTTTTGGGTGTTGAGTTTGAGAAGTTCTTCATAGATTTTGGATACTAACCCTTTATCTGATATGTCGTTTGCAAACATCTTCTCCCATTGTGTCAGTTGCCTTTTAGTTTTGCTGATTGTTTCCTTCACTGTGCGGAAGCTTTTTATTTTGATGAGGTCCCGTAGTTCATTTTTGTTTTTGTTTCCCTTGCCTCCAGAGACGTGTTGAGTAAGAAGTTGCTGTGGCCAAGGTCAAAGAATTTTTTTTCCTGCTCTCTCCTCGAGGATTTTGATGGCTTCCTGTCTTACGTTTAGGTCTTTCATCCATTTTGAGTTTATTTTTGTGGATGGTGTAAGAAAGCGGTCCAGGTTCATTCTTCTGCATGTCGCTGTCCAGTTTTCCCAGCACCACTTGGTGAAGAGACTGTCTTTATTCCATGGGATATTCTTTCCTGCTTTGTCAAAGATGAGTTGGCCATATGTTTGTGGGTCCATTTCTGGGTTCTCTATTCTGTTCCATTGATCTGAGTGTCTGTTCTGGTGCCAGTACCATACTGTCTTGATGATGACAGCTTTGTAGTATAGCTTGAGGTCTGGGATTTTGATGCCTCCTGCTTTGGTTTTCTTTTTCAAGATCGCTTTGGCTATTCGGTGTCTTTTCTGGTTCCATACAAATTTTAGGATTATTTGTTCTAGCTCTGTGAACAATTCTGGTGTTACTTTGATAGGGATTGCATTAAATATGTAGACTGCTTTGGGTAGTACAGACATTAACAATATTTGTTCTTCCTATCCAGGAGCATGGAATCTTTTCCCATTTTTTTTGTGTCTTCTTCAAGTTCTCTCATATGCTTTCTACAGTTTTCAGCATATAGATTTTTCACCTCTTTGGTTACATTTATTCCGAGGTATTTCATTTTTTGTGCAACTGTAAATGGGATTGATTCCTTGATTTCTCTTTCTGTCGCTTCATTGTTGGTGTATAGGAATGCAACTGATTTCTGTGCGTTGATTTTATACCCTGCAACTTTGCTGAATTCAGGAATCAATTCTAGCAGTTTTTTGGTGGAATCTTTTGGGTTTTCCATATAGAGTATCATGTCATCTGTGAAGAGTGAAAGTTTGACCTCCTCCTGGCTGATTTGGATGCCGTTTATTTCTTTGTGTTGTCTGATTGTGGAGGCTAAGACTTCCAATGCTATGTTGAATAACAGTGGTGAGAGTGGACATCCCTGTGTTGTTCCTGATCTTAGGGGGAAAGCTCTCAGTTTTTCCCAATTGAGGATGATATTAGTGTTGGGTCGTTCATATATGGCTTTTACGAGCTAGAGGTATGCTCTTTCTATCCCTACTTTCTTGAGGGTTTTTATCAAGAAAGGATGCTGTATTTTGTCAAATGCTTTCTCTGTATCTATTGAGAGGATCATATGGTTCTTGTCCTTTCTTTTACTGATGTGATGAATCAAGTTAATTGTTTTGCGGATATTGAACCAGCCCTGCATCCCAGGTGTAAATCCCACTTGGTCCTGGTGAATAATTTTTTTAATGTATTGTTGGAGCCGGTTGGCTAATATCTTGTTGAGGGTTTTTGCATCCATGTTCATCAGGGAAATTGGTCTGTAGTTCTCCTTTTTAGTGGGGTCTCTGTCTGGCTTTGGGATCAAGGTAATGCTGGCTTCATAGAAAGAGTTTGGAAGTTTTCTTTCCATTTCTATTTTTTGGAACAGCTTCAAGAGAATAGGTGTTAACTCGTCCTTAAATGTTTGGTAGAATTCCCCTGGAAAGCCATCTGGCCCTGGACTCTTGTTTTTTCGCAGATTTTTGATTCCTAATTTGATTTCCTTACTTGTTATGGGTCTGTTCAAATTTTGTATTTCTTCCTGATTCAGTTTTGGTAGTGTATACGTTTCTAGGAATTTGTCCATTTCTTCCAGATTGCCCATTTTATTGGCATATAATTGCTCATAATATTCTCTTATTATTGTTTTTATCTCTGCTGTGTTGGTTGTGATCTCTCCTCTTTCATTCTTGATTTTATTTATTTGGGTCCTTCCCTGTTTCTTTTTGATCAAACTGGCTAGTGGTTTATCAATTTTGTTAATTCTTTCAAAGAACCAGCTTCTGGTTTCATTGATCTGTTCTACTGATTTTTTGGTTTCGATAGCATTAATTTCTGCTCTAATCTTTATTATTTCCTGTCTTCTGTTGGTTTTGGGTTTTATTTGCTATTCTTTTTTCAGCTCCTTAAGCCATAAGGCTAGGTTGTGTATCTGAGATCATTCTTCCTTCTTTAGGAAGGCCTGGATTGCTATATACTTTCCTCTTATGACCGCCTTTGCTGCATCCCAGAGGTTTTGGGTTGTGGTGTTATCATTTTCATTGACTTCCATATACTTTTTAATTTCCTCTTTAACCTCTTGGTTAGCCCATTCATTCTTTAGTAGGATGTTCTTTAGTGTCCAAGTATTTGTTCGTTTCCAAATTTTTTCTTGTGGTTGATTTTGAGTTTCATAGTGTTGTGGTCTGAAAATACGCATGGTATGATCTTGATCTTTTTGTACTTACTTAGGGCTGGTTTGTGTCCCAGTGTGTGATCTATTCTGGAGAATGTTCCATGTGCACTGGAGAAGCATGTATATTCCACTACTTTAGGATGAAATGTTCTGTATATATCTGTTAAGTCTATCTGGTCCAGTGTGTCCTTCAAAGCCATTGTTTCCTTGTTGATTTTTTGATTTGATGATCTGTTCATTGCTGTCAGTGGGGTGTTGAAGTCTCCACCTATTATGGTATTCTTATTGATGAGTTTATGTTTATGATTAATTTATATATTTGGGTGCTCTCACATTTGGCGCATAAATGTTTACAGTTATTAGGTCTTCTTGGTCCATAGACCCCTTGATTATGATATAATGCCCTTCTGCATCTCTTGATACAGTCTTTATTTTAAAGTCTAGATTGTCTGATATAAGTATGGCTACTCCGGCTTTCTTTTGTTGACCATTAGCATGGTAGATGGTTCTCCATCCCCTTATTTTCAGTCTGAAGGTGTCTTAAGGTCTAAAGTGGGTCTCTTGTAAAAGCATAGAGATGGATCTTGTTTTCTATCCATTCTGTTACCCTGTCTTTTGATTGGAGCATTGAGTCCATTGACGTTTAGAGTGAGTACTGAAAGATACGAATTTATTGCCATTATGATGCTTGTAGAGTTGGAGTTTCTGGTGGTGTTCTCTGGTCCTTTCGAATCTTTTGTTGCTTTTGATATATATATATATATATATATATATGTATATATATATATACATATATATATGTATATATACATATATTTTTTTTTCATCTTTTCTCCCTTTATAGAGTCCCCCGTAAAATTTCTTGCAGGGCTGCTTTAGTGGCCACAAATTCCTTTAATTTTTGTTTGTCTGGGAAACTTTATCTCTCCTTCCATTTTGAATGACAGCCTTGCTGGATAAAGAATTCTTGGCTGCATATTCTTCTGATTCAGCACACTGAATGTATCCTGCCACTCCTTTCTGGCCTGCCAAGTTTCTGTGGATAGGTCTGCTGGAAACCTGATCTGTCTTCCCTTGTAGTTTAAGGACTTTTTTTCCCCCCTTGCTGCTTTCATGATTCTCTCCTTGCCTGAATATTTTCTGAATTTGAGTATGATATGCCTTTTTTTTTTTTTTTTTTGATTCTAATGGGAGTCCTCTGTGCTTCCTGAATTTTGATGTCTGAGTCTTTCCCCAGGTTAGGAAAGTTTTCTGCTGTGATTTGCTCACATAACCCTTATACCCTTATTTCTCTCTCTTCCTCTTCTGGGACCCCTATGATTCTGATGTTTTTCCTTTTTAATGAGTCACTGATTTGTCTAACTCTTAAATCGTGCTCTTTTTCCTTAATCTCCCTCTTTTTTCCTGCTTCATTATTCTCTATAAGTTTGTCCTCTATATCGCTGATTCTCTGTTCTGCCTCATCCATCCTTGCCACCGTGGCATCCATCTGTGATTGCAGCTCAGTTATAGCATTTTAAATTTCATTCTGGCTATTTTTGACTTCTTTTATCTCTGCAGAAAGGGATTCTAATCTATTTTCGACTCCAGCTAGTATTCTTATTATCGTGATTCTAAATTCTGGTTCAGACATCTTGCTTGTATCTGTGTTGGTTAAATCCCTGGCTGTCGTTTCTTCGTGCTTTTTCTTCTGGGGTGAATTCCTTTGTTTTGTAATTTTGAAGGGAGAAAAGGAAATAATGAGGTAGAAAAATTGAAATTAAAAAAATTAAAATTAAAAATATGTTAAAATTAAAAATTAAAAACACACACACACAAATCGAATAGATGATGCTCGATCCTAGGTGTGTTTTGGTCTGGGTGTTGAAAGTGGTTTGACAGATTAGAGGAAAAAAAAGGGGGGGGGAAGAAAAAAAAAGGAAATCCTTTGAGAATTTGTAAAAATGAATACACTGATGTAGACTAAAATGAGGTGATGGGAGTAAAATAGAATTTGAAAAAATATACACAAAAGTAAAGAATATAGTGGAAAAAAATGAAAGAAAAATATTTTAAATAAAAATTAAAAATAAACATGAATTGTTTCTTTTTCTGTATTCAAGAAGAAAAGAAACAAAAAAGGGAAAAAAGATAAAAAAAGGAAATCATTTGAAAATTTGAAAAAGTGAATACACTGTAGTAGACTAAAATAAAATGATGGAAATAAAATGGAATTTGAAAAAATTTACATAAAAGCAAAAAATACAGTAGTAAAAATTAAATAAAAATATCGTTGATAGAAATTGAAAGTAAACAAAGTTTTTCTCTTTCTGGATTCAAGAAAAAAACGAAAAAGAAAAAAGAAAAAGAAAAAAAAGGAAATCATTTGAAAATTTGAAAAGGTGAATACACTGTAGTAGACTAAAATAAAATGATGGAAGTAAAATGGAATTTGAAAAAAATTACATAAAAGCAAAAAATACAGTAAAAAATTAAATAAAAATATATTTAATAGATATTGAAAGTAAAAATGAAGTTTTTCTCTCTCTGCATTCAAGAAAAAGAAAAGAAAAAGAGAAAGAAAGAAAAAGAAAGAAAAAAAGGAAATTGTTTGAAAATTTGAAAAGGTGAATCCACTGAAGTAGACTAAAATAAAATGATGGAAATAAAATAGAATTTGAAAAAATTTACACAAAATTTAAAAATATAGTAATAAAAATTAAAGAAAAATATTTTTAATAAAAATTGAAAATAAAAATGAATTTTTTCTTTCTGTATTCAAGAAAAAGGAAAGAAGTGTAAAAGAGAAAAATAAAGAAAATTGAATAGATGGACCCGCTAATAGATTGAAGTAGGACTGAAATTACTTCATTTTCTCTAGAAGTCAGTCTATGTAGCGCCTTATAGTCCATAAACTAAGCCGGCGGTGAGGCTTGTGTTCTTGAAGAGCGAGGTTGGCCCAGTTGGCCGGGGCTCAGTGTAATGGCTCAGCTCTCCACTAGATGGCACTGCTAGCTTCCTGGGGTGGAGTGTTACCGTGCTCGAAGGTGCGTATGCGCCTGCGCGGGAGCGGTCAAAATGGCGTCACGCAGCTACCCGTCTGTTCTCCCGGATCAGCAATGGCGCACCCGTCCTCCGTCGTCAGCTCTCGTCCGCTCCCCGCTTTTCCACTCTCCGTGACCAGGCCCCAGGCCGTACCTCGCTCCCGAGTTTTGCCTCAGACGCGGCTGTTTTCCCTGGCCCCTTACTCCCGAAGGACTGCGGCCTTGACCCGCTCCGCCCCTCTGCGGGAGGGTCTCACTGAGCTTCTGCTGAATGTCGGCTGCAGCCAGGAACGCCCGCTGGACCCTGCTGCTGCCGGTGCCCCGAGACTGCGGCCCGAGGCCAGCCCGCCCCAGAAAAAGTTGGCGAGACAGTCTAGCAGCAGCGTTTCGGGGATGGTGGAAAATCGCAACACACGTCTGGCCCCAGGCTTCACCCTCCATGACCTTGTTCCAGCACCGGCGAACGTGGCCGCCTTCCGGGGTCTGCCGGGACCAGGGGGCTTCAACAGTCTCCACCAAATGTCCTTCCGGCAGCGGAACCGCCTTTCCCCGTGTGGCCCGAGCACCTCCCGGACCCCACTCTGTTCCTGGGGATTCGCCCTTCCCACCAGAGCACCGCCAGGTAGGGAGCTGCGGAGGTGCAGCCTTGCGCTCCCCTCGTTTACAGTCTTAATGGGATTTAAACCCTCTCCTTTCTGCTTTAGTCCCTGCGGCCGGTTCCCATTTTCCACTTTCTCTCCAGCTCCTTTTGGGGAGGGGGAGGGGTGCTTTCCCCGTATTCTCCCCGCCCCCCAGTCTCCGTCCTCTCTCCCCCCGCAAAAGCACCTCCCTTCCCACGGCTTCTCGCTCCCCAAGTTCGCTCGTCTGCGCCGCGTACCTGCCGAATTCTGTGGTTCAGGTTGTGCAGATGGTAGTGTTAATCCTCCAATCAGTGTTCTAGGTGTGTAGGATGGTTCAGTGTTGGTCTGGCTGTATTTTGTGGACGTGAGACACACAAGAAGCTTCCATGCTGTTCCGCCATCTTGGCTCCTTCCAGAAGACGCACTGTCTTACCGTAGCAATTCTGTTCTGTAATTTGTTTATGTCGGCGTGATGCATACACGTAGTTTCATATTTATCCATTCCTGAACAGGTTCTCTCTTCCTATGGACCCAAATGGCATGATTCTGAGAAGAAGATAGGACTTTTTTTCCTTTACATAACTCTTACCATCTTAGGCACTTAGGGACCTCCGCTTGTAATGGAAATGACCGTGAACTTCTGAACGCAGGCACTCTGGTAGTATCTGCCACTACGAACATTCCTCCATAAATCAATTCTGGTAATGCTTCTCCATTTGTACCACCCACTAGTTTCTTCTTCAGTACTGGTGTTTTTAGTGAAACAAAGTCAGATTATCTCCAGGGCTTCCATAATCATGAGTGTGGACAGGAAAGAGTCAGCTTTCCAGAATCGATAGCACGGGTGTGTTTGCGATTATCCAGTTTCTTTACTCTCTGGGTCCAACACCTGGGACCAGGCAGTGCATCAGGTGCTATGGACA
Organism: Herpailurus yagouaroundi; assembly: GCF_014898765.1. Classification (NCBI taxonomy): domain Eukaryota; kingdom Metazoa; phylum Chordata; class Mammalia; order Carnivora; family Felidae; genus Herpailurus; species Herpailurus yagouaroundi. The sequence continues at coordinate 2,603,536 of NW_024412419.1, forward strand.
TAAGGATGACAAGGCTTGGCTGGGCTCTCTGAAAACTTACTAGAATGGGGGCAGGTTAGCCCAGCAGGGTGAGCGGGCTTCCCTTGGAAGAGTAGACCCCACACTTAAAACTGTTTTCACCTCCTCATTTTTGCTCGTGTAGCTGTGGTTTGATGACTTATCTGCTAATACCATTTTGTCATTCAGCATTCTTTAAATTTTGTTTTAATTTTTATTTTTGAGAGAGGGAGGGAGGGAGGGGGAGAGAGGGGGGGGGGGAGGGGGAGAGGGAGAGAGGGAGAGAGAGACACAGAGACACAGAGACACAGAATCCAAAGCAAGCTCCAGGCTCTGAGCTGTCAGCACAGAGCCTGATGTGGGGCTCGAACTCATGGGCTGTGAGATCATGGCCTGAGCTGAAGTCAGATGCTCAAGCCTGTTTGTGGAAGGAGGACACAGTCCCAACCCTGAGACTGGGGTCTGCTGGCCACCCGTAAGCCCAGTCTGTCCAGTGACCTGAGAAAGTGACTAATTCCCATGTGTTCGAGGAGAAAGCGCTAGGCCTACTTCTACTGGAATGTGAACTCACCACAGAAAAACTCTGCTCTGCTTTTTAAAAACTCACGGATCCCAAGTACTCACCTGAGTACTCAGGAGCGTGCCTGACCCGTAAGAGACTCTTGGTGGAGATGAGCAGGTGCCGGCTCCTGACTCCTGCCAGGATGTCCTCGTTCTCCGCTGACTTTTGCTCCTGCCAGCTCCCAACTAAACACCGGTGGCCCAGGGGGTCCCGTAAGGTGACACATCTGCACCACATCGTGACGATATGGCCTGGGTCATTTCCAGTGTTCTCCTCTGACAGCTTCTTCCCCGGAAGAGTCGGGCGTCCTGTTCCTCAGTTTCCCATTCGCCCTCCCACGTGCACCGTCCTCACCTAAGAAGTGCGAGAAGTGACTGTCGGGCTCGTGTGTGAGTCTTTCTGGGAAGTCTGTCCTTCCCCCTTCTTCCCCTTCCTTGCTCCCCTCCTTCCTTTCATCCTGCTCTCTCTCCACCACTCGCTTCTGCCTTCTCTTCTCACTGTCTCTTCTGTTTCTTCCCCAAATACCCATGAAACTTCCACTGTGACAGTCGCTGCAAAAATAAAGGGACTCCTGCCCTTATTCAAGTTCATACTCTAGACAGACATCCATCGAGCCATTAAACAAAGAAATGCAGGAGTGTGAATGGCGTGGGGAGAGCTTCGTGGGGCTACCGGCGTGTGTAAGAGCGGATTTACCTGGGAGGAGAGGTCCGCGAGGCTTGGCTTGGGCTCGGGATCTGAAGGATGAAGGAGAGTCGGCCGTGAAGGTCATCCCAGAGGGAAGGAAGGGTGTGGAGCCCCGGCGGGGGTGGCGCACGGGGATGAGGGTTGAAAGAAGGCCACGTGTGGTGGGGACGGGGTGATGCTGAGGTCAGACAGGGGCCATGCTGTGTAGGTTTGAGTTTCGTCTCTACCCAGAGGGTGATGAGAAGCAGGAGAGGATAAGCCCATTTTGTGTGCTAGAAAGATCCTCTAGCTGCAGCCTGAAGAGAATACAAAGAGAGGAGGAGAGACTGTTCTAGAAACATCATAATAGCACAGGTAAGAGTTGGTGCTGGAGGAGAAGAGGTGACCAATTCAAGAGCTATTCAGGAAGTAAAATCCAGAACCCAGTGCAAGGTGCAAAATCAGGGGCAGGGGCGAGGGGTTTCAAGAATGCAAAGCCGTGGCGGCTGGCTGCCTGCCAGATTCGTGTTCTCCCTTCTCTAGTGAGCAGCGATGTCCGGAGCATCTGGCCTGCCAGGCCCGACCGCGAGTCTCAGCACACAGCCTAACCGGCTGAGCTGAGTGACTGATTCTCCCCGGTGGGACGCGAACACAGGGATGGGTCAAAGCTTTCGAGAAGCAGGGGGACCTCACCCGTCTAGGATTGTGATGCATACGGCACGGAGGACGCACTAGATGCAAGGAGGCTGGGCGGGACCCAGGAGGAAACTCCATGTATGAGAACCCCCTTGTGGGAGGGCGGGCTGAGCAGACTTAGGAGTGGGTGTCACGGAAGGAATGTGATTTGGTAGCTCACCTAAGATCACATCCCCCGGGAGGGCCCCGAGGCCACGCCAGCCACCGAGGCCATCGGTGGCCGGCTGAGAGGCCACCAGGCTCCCTAGGCATGCAGCGGTGGGAACTTTGTGGGCCGGCACTGACAGTAGGAGGAGCTGTCAGGGAGCTGGGTCGAGGGGCCCCGGCAAGTACCGTGACAGCAGGAATCAGGGCTGGCCACAGCTCGGCCCGGACCCTCAGCCCCACCACTCGGATTGGCTTGCGATCTCTTCGCCTGTCCTCCCCCCTGGCTGCTGGGCCTTCCCGGGGTGCCCTTCCCGTGGATTGCTCCCCCGCGGGGAACGCCGTCCTGTGTTCATCCAACGTCAGGAACCGCACCTTCGCTTTGGCCCAGGGTTCTGGCTGTCTACGGCCAAGTGTAGGTCTGGGCGCTGTTACCCTCTTGTGGCCGGAAGCTGGTGTGCCCGCCCTGATTTTAATGGCCGGGATTTTGGTCTGGGTGAAACGTAGGCACCCAGTTAAGTTTAAATGTGAGACCGACCGACAGTGAGTAGTTTTCAGCCCGTCCCCCAAGAGATGCCCGTACTTCTGTTTGTGCTCTGGCAACCCGGGACGGGGGTGAGCACGGGGGCCGCCCCGCGTGGGCGCCTGCTCTCTCTGCCTCTTCCGTGTGGGAGGCTTTTCTACAGCAAATCAGACTCCTGTGAGACGTTACTTCTCACACTCGAGCATTCTGTGCCCTAACATCAGAGAAACTTGGGAACACTTGGAAAACTTGGGGAAGGGGAAGCAGGAGAAAGGCTGGGCACCAGAATCGGAGCGGAACGCCAATGACCCCTTGTTCAGCCCTTGTGGTTCACGGGCAGGCCGACGGTCAGAGAGGGATTTTCAAAACGTCGCCTGCTAGCAGTGCCCCTCTTGGGCATCGTTGGCCTACGACCAGAGACTGTGTAGGAAACGTCAGCAAACAAATGAAATTTAAACATTGGTTGTAAAGTGATGGAAATTTTAGCTTCGATGCTGTGATGACTTCTGCAATTAGGAAAATTGCTACGGGCACGTACTTAATGTGAACGTTGTGATTCCTTACAAATTTGATGAATTAAAAATGGTTTTTAATTGGAAAAATAATTACGGAATGGGAGTACGACGCTTATTGGTGATAGGTGCCTATGAAATGCAATGTTAGTTACCACGAGTGGATGGACGGTGGAATGCATCCCGCAGGCGAGGATCGTGGCTGGCCACTTCACTTCTGGCTGCAGTGACTAGACTTCCAAGGGTCCAGTAGAAACGCCCGCTGTGAACTGAAGCAGCGTGTGTATTTTTGAGCAGGTATCGGTGGACAGGGACACTGGGTCCCGTGCGAAGGGTCCCAGAGAGCCAACTATTCTTGCAGTGAAGTTGGAATGAAGACATGTTTGTCCATCAAAACACTTATGATTCTCTGCTTTCAGAGAATTTATTTTAAAAATGTCCTACGGTGTTGGGATGAACGTGGCTGAATCAGGTTGACTTTTGGTGGTTATACCTAAAAACCAAAATGGAATGGATCAGGTCAGAGACAGACAAAGACATGGGAGAGACACCGAGTAAGCTGTCCCCACTCTGCCCCAGGGTCAGCTGGTGCCACCCACCTCGGCTTTGCACCTGCCTCCCCAGAGCCCCTCCTTTGGTATCACCTTTCTCCTCCTGCCGACTCTGGATCTGGTTTCACACTTCTTCTGTCCCCTTGAGCTTGGCCCCTATGTGGCCTCATGCATCTTGCACTGGCTGAGGCTGGGACAGCGTTTCTGGAACACGGATTCCCCAGCCAGTGACCCTGGTCAGCCCCCGGGGCAGAGCATTTAGACCGTAGTCACGTTGAAATAGGCCAAGAAGGTGACTGGTCACCATGGAAACAGGAAACCGGGAAGCCCCGGGGACTCCTCTGTTGTAAAGTTTTCTCCGCTCCGTCTCGCAACTATGTCACTGAATTTAAAAATTTTCTGCTCTCATAATATCAGTTTCCAAAAGTTGTTTTTGTTTTCAGAACATTTTTGTTCTCCAAATATTTTTTTCTCCACATATCCTCCCCCCCCCCCTTTTTAAAATTTCTTTAGTAGTTTGTTGTATGGATGTGCTACCCTTTCCCATTCTCTGACACTGTTAATAAAATCCTAGGGGATGTTTTGAATGTTTGCAAAACAAAGTGTATTATTTTGGACTGTGTCTTTCATATTAAAATACTTCTCAAATGTCAGACGACGACTCATACCGCAGAGTGCTGCACTAAGACCATGATTGAAAGCTGTGGGCTCCTGGGTGGTCTCTCCTGCAGGGTGGTCTCCACGGCCAGTTTGGGGGGGACCCCACCAGCAGTGCAGTGACGTCTTCCCTCGCGGCTGCTGAGACTCCCCAGAGCAATCGGCCAGTCTCCCACCCAGAGCGTGTGAGTCAGCTGCCGGGGTTCCAGGGGCCCCGTGGGGAAGTGGAGACTGACCAGACGTGCAGGAAGCAAGCTTTCACTTGACCCCTGTTGTCTAAATGGTGTATTTACCTTTAGTTGGCCTGGCCCCCCCACCCACACACTCCAGACAATAAAACTGCTGACTTCTGCTGGGGAGCGGGGGTGGTTGGAGGGGACCTGGGGTTGTCTCCTCACCTCCCTGCCGTGGAGTATCTGGGGTGTCCCAATACACAGTGGGAGTTGCCGATGGTAGACTTTGCTAATGGATTAGAAGAACCCTTCGTCCAACTCCGACTCTGAGCTCTGACACGATCTCACAACCTTCCCTTTTCTTTTTTCTCTTTTCATTCCGAGAACTTGAATTCCGAAAAATCGTAAACCCTCTCGGGAAAGTTGTTGGTATAATGAACATGCACATTCTTCATGGAGATTGATCAGGAGATTGAGGAGGAGATTGCTCATATCATCATATTAGTGTCTGACCCCCCACTCCCCTCCTTTTTTGTTTTTGCTGAGATATTTGTGAGATGGTTGTGGACAGCATGACATTTTAGTCCTAGATACTTCCGTATATACTTCCCAAGACAAGAAGATTCTTCTCCATAATTTCAGCAGAATTCTTATGCTTGCTGTATTGGTTTCTTCTGCTGCTGTGTAACAAATAGCCACATGGTAGGTGGTTTAAAGCAACACAAACGTATTACCTTGCAGATCTGGATATCAGAAGTCTGAAATGGGTCTCACTGGACTCAAATCATGCTGTCAGTTGAGCTGCGCTCTGCCTAGAGGCTCCAGGAGGGAATCCATGTCTTTGCCTTTCTAGCTTCTGGAGCGAGCCTGCACCCCTCAGCTCGTGGCCCCTACCATCTTCGAAGCCCTCAATGGTTGATGGAGTCCTTCCTGAAGCACATCACTCTGGCACCGAGTCTCCCGGGACTACACTGGATCCACCTGGCTGGTCCAGGAAACCAGCCCACGTTCACGTCAGTTGAGATGGCATCTGTAGCCTTCGTTCCCCCTGGCTGTGCAATCCAGCACATTCACAGGTTCTGAGGGGTAGCATTTGAACGTCTTTTGGGGAGAATATTATTCCATTATACTTGGGAGACTTAGCATTGCTGTAATGCAACTATTTAATGTATTTCCCCAGTCGATCCCATAATGTCCTCCAGGCTGATCCCCAAATGATCCCATCGAGTACATGCCCTGCACGAGCCCTCATGTCTCTGCTCTCTGTTAATCTAGAACAGTGCCTCAGCTCCTTGTCTCTCATGACAGACATTTCGAGGCTGTAGGTCAGTTGATCTGCAGCGTTCCCAACTTGTTATTTTGAAAATGTAAATTCTTTGGTAACTGATCCGATGATTTAGACTTAAAGCTGCTAATGTTTCTTTAAGTTTTGCAAAGAAATGTGTTGTCCTTCAGGGGCACGACCAGGTGCCCCCCCCCCCCCGCTCACGGTCATGGCTGAAAGACACGAGCACGGTGATTGCAGAGGGGGACTTGCATTTTCCCCAAAGTGGCTGAAATGTCCCCTTTGCCCCCTGAAACATTATGTTGTCAAAAGTACACAAACAGCGTGGCTCAGGTTTGTTTCCTGCTGTTACACATTTTCACCAACATGCTAGTAATTTCTCCAAACTTACATGAAAAGCCAAGGAACCCATAAATTGACCATTTCCACAATAATATTGTATTTTCTTTATTTCCCTTTCTCATTTTGTTGACAGCTTTTCCTGTTTTGGAAAATGTTGGAGAGGACATAGCCCCCTCACACTGTCATTTCTGCATATAGTTAAAAATATCCTCTGTAAATTGTCCTTCTGGTTCCTTTGACTGGCTAATATATATATTATTGCGCATTTATATATATACACATATATATATGGTGTGTGTGTGTGTGTGTGTGAAAGTTGTCTTCTTATGGTTGCTTTTTAATTTAATTTTGAAAATTTTCCGCATTTTCCTTTCAATGCTGTTTAGCTTAGTAGACATTTAATGGTAAGGTAGACTCGAGAATGGGGTATTTAGAATAACGACTAATTGCAGTGCCTAAGTGGCTCAGTCGGTTGAGCATCCGATTTTGGCTCAGGTCATGATCTCGCGGTTGGTGAGTTCAAGCCCCGTGTCAGGTTCTGTGCTGACAGCTTGGGGCCTGGAGCCTGCTTTGGATTCTGTGTCTTCCTCTCTCTCTGCTCCTTGCCCCCTTATGCTCTGTCTCTCTCTGTCTCTCCAAAATGAATAAACATTAAAACGATTTTAGAATAAGGACTAACTGGCAAGTTTATGTAATGGCTAATCTTTCTTGTGTCCTTACCCTGAGCCAAGCCCTGTGCTGGGATCTTGCATGTTATTTCCACTTCTCAGACTCTAAGAGGTAAACGCTGCACCTTCCCACAAATGACTCATTTAGCAAATAATAGAACCGGCTTTCCCATCAGTGAGTTCCTAGCGGGTGTGGACAGACGCTGTTGCCGTGGGGTGAGGTTGGAAAGACAGGGAAGGAGGAAAGCTGGGAAGAATATGAGTCTGGCAGGAGATGCTGGCTTCCAGGTGACCTGAGAGGTGGCCTTGGCCGTGTCACACAGCTGGATGGCACATCTGGAGAGACCTGTGTGGGTCTCAGGACAGCGAGCTTTGGGTGGAGGTGCGCGTGTGTGTGGCACGATTAGCAGGTGTGCAAGGATGGGCACTGGGGCTGTAGGTCCGGGGATGGACCGAGTGGGACGGCGCTTGGAGGAGGTGTGCTCGTGGACACAGGAGGGAGAGACAGGTGCTTCCAGGCTGCGCTCCCTTCTTCTCCCCACCGTGACCGGGAGACCCCGCAGTGCTCTCAGCATCCGACAGAAGAGCCTGTTTAAGACGTGAAGCTGTGTATCAAGGAGAGGGAAAAGGGTGTCTGTCCATTGTGTAAAGCTTTGTGCTCCAAAACTTCCTTAATTTCCCGGTAGGGTTTTTGAATATTGCTATTTGGCGAAATTATTCCAGCGATTAAGACACACTGTTCACGTACGGATTTTGCTACTACGTTTTATGTGTTCGCTTCAGTACCTGGCCCTCGGCGGGGTGGAGTAGGGTGGAAGGGGGCGTGGGAAATAGCCGGTGAGAAGGACAGCACAATTGCAGCCAACGGTGTGGTTGGTGTGGCGCCAGCATCCCTGGTTCGCTGAGAAAAACGCTGCTAAATCCCACATGGTGCCTTTTTACTTAGTAGGTAACAAGGTGAGGTACGTTTAACACCACCGACGGCTTGCTGGGTGCATTCTCATTAAAAACCAAGAACACTCCTAAGGTGCTAGATAGGATGTTCCTTCCTCTGTCCTGAGTGAGCCTTGTGTGTTTATCAGAGCTGCACTCTTATCAGGATGAGATAGTTCCTTAAAATACAGCTTATTTTCTCTCTCGAGATGCGGCTTCTGTGCTAAGTAGAATGCGACCAGAAGTGGGAGCCACGTTTCTGTGTCTTTCCTTGGTGGCCTGGTAGGGTTTTTCTTTAATAGGTGCTGATAATTCAGTTCTTTAGTAATCTTCCCCTTGAGGGCTGATCAGGAAAATCGTGTCATTTCCTGTTGTACTCCTGGTAGCTGGTCTCCAGAGATGTCCCCGGTGACCCTGGCCTCCACATCCCTCTGTACCGCTCTTCCACGTTGAAGCAGGGTCTTGCTTTAGCAAACAGAAGGTGCCCTCGGTGTCTCTGCACAGGTGTCAGGACGGGAGCCCGAAGAAGTCTGGGCAGTTTCTGCTTCTGAGTTCTTGGAAGCCCTGAGTCGCCATTTAAGAGCTGTAGGAAGGCCCCACAGGGAGGAGGGCTGTGGGATTCTGTGGGAAGAGAGAGAGGGTGTCCTCTTTTGGCCGGGCCTGCCCAGGCTCTAGGTGGATGGCTGGGCCATTTCAGACATCCTAGCCCCGGGGCGGTCGCCGGGCCGTTGCTGACGCCGAATGAAAGAGAAGAGCCTCTTGCTGGGGATGCAGCCAACCCACAGGACTGAGGAAGGTAAAACCATCATTGTTTGAGGCCACTAAGTTTTCAGAGGGCTTTGTCACACGGCAACAGCAACACAACTTCTACAGGCACAGCAACGTGTGCATGTATGTGCTAGGGAACAGTTTAGCACATTGATGTTTTTCGCCGATGGTCACATTCGAAACTGCAGAAGATACTACATTTATATAATTTTATACATCCTTGGACTTGTCTTCATCAGGGAAACCTCACAGCAAAATAGTGATTGTATAGCTGAATTTTTTAATGCCTTCCCAGTTTTTGCCCTCCATTATAGGCTGTTTAAAAGAATCCCTTTCAAGCTCCTGATCCTTTCATGAAACAGGGCACAGTTAGTTTCTTAGCAAAGATGGGAGGAACAGCACATTCACTTTGTGGGTATTGGTGGCTGGACCGTGCACTTCGTGGGTGGTTTCTGTTGGACTCTGATGTCAGGGTTATTCCCTGACATGTGACTTGTCTTCTTTCTTGGTGTATTTCTGGAATTAACGAACTGGTCTGTGCTCGAGGAGTTTAGGTGCGGGGGACTCATTTGTTGACACACACAGCTTGCCTTTGTCCTTCCTGAGTATTGTCCCTGTTCCTCTCTGAAGGAAGTGGCCACCTGTGACCACCTGCCTCTGCTCATGTCCACCCTGGGGCCCCAGTGCACTGTGTCCACAGAACACTTTATCTCCTGTTATTTGTGACAATCTAAACTTACCCTCCACAAGGGCATACGTGGGTCCTGGAGGGAGAGAGGCTCTTTGTTCAGGCCAGACAGGGATAGTGGTGGATTTAGATTGGGACTTGGAGAGAGACCTTTCTCTCCAGGCCTTTCGGTGATGTCACCTGGGATGGTGGCAGCCTCAATGGGCACTATTGCTTGTGGCAACTGAAAAGGGAAGACCCTGGAATAGAACTCTTTGACTTGTCCAATTCCCTGTACTAAAGCACGACACAGAGTCAGAGACCAACCCGGGAGTCCACACTGCTTGGGACACAAGCATCTATCTCGATGGTAACCGGGGCTGGCTGGGATGCTTGGGCACTATGGAGGACCCTGGGGACAAGATCGAAAGGAGGATCATCTGATGACAACAGGTTAAACATTGGCTCCCTCACTGGGGTGGCGGTAAAAGTCAGAATGTAGATGATTTAAAGAAAATCATGAGAGAGATCTCTTATACCTGAGATGCGAGGCCAGGACTAACATTCTCTACCCAAGTAATTGCAGTGAGGGTCTTTATAGCCACCTCCTCGTAGGGACGGACAGGAAACAGAAGCCCAGCTAGGTCAGTGAGATGTCTGAGGCCACACAGAAACTCCGGGGCAAGGCTCAGACCATCCCTCTTTTTTCCTGCAGAGCCTCCCTCCTGCTTCACACGGCTTCCTGTTCATGGCTGCAGAACGCTTTAGGGAGAGACCTTGGCCGCTCCGTGGTCAGTCAGTTTCATGAGCTAGCACTGGCCGGCCCATCCCGCGTCCCCAGCCGTCTGGGAAAACAGAAACATGGGACAAAGAGCTGCCCACAGAGTTACAGGAATTAAACGAACACGAGGAATTGTGAACTTGGCAATTTGTTGTGCGGCGATCCCCCCATATCACCAGTTTTTTGATCCTTGAAGCTTTCTCTAGCTGGTTCACGTTGGCTAAAGATTTGGCTAGTTTTCTTCATCACACTTGCCGCAGTTCTGGAAGCTGTCTCGTCTCCCCTCCCCTGGATCAGCCTCATCAAAAAACAGTGCTGCCTTTACCCATGCACCCACGTTCATGGGCTTCTCCATCCTCTGTCCTCCCAAGTGTCTCCAGAACAGGGACTTTCCCATGGCCTCTGGTCCTCACCAGCCTCCGCAGGCTCCTTGCTATGAGGGAACAGCCAGGACCAGGAATTTCCTGTTTGCTATAATTTTACACGTGCAGTTTACTCTGTAAAGTTGAGCACCAGTACAACGCCGTGTATATGATGTGTGCAATTTTTAACAGATTATTTAGCAATTTTCTTTGGGGAACTGGAAGGCAAACACGTGTATTACTGTCTTGTCCCAGCAGTCAAGACTCTATTTGAAAGGCTAATTTCATTTCAGATTTAGCAGAATATTCCTGAGGTTGCCCCATGTATGTTAAAGAAATTCGAAGGAAATGTGTCCTTTCTCCCTCCCTCCCTCCCCCTCCCTTCACCCTTCCTTCCTTCTTCCTCCTACCTCCCTTCCTTCCTTCCTTCCCTCCCTGTCTCCCCCCTCCCCCCCTCCTTCTCTCCCCCCTCCCTCCATCCTTTCTTCCTTTACCAGGTGCACATAATTTGTTAAAGTATTTCTAGATTCAGTGGGAGGAATGTGGATACAGAAGTGCCCACGTTGGGCTCTCCCAGGAAATGTAGGAAGCGGTGTGTTCTCACTTCTCTAGAGGGGAGCGGTGCCCAGTGCCTTACCTGAGTCCTTACCATCTCGTCCCTTGTAATTTCCTCTGATGCTTGGCCACAGTTGTTGCAAATAAATACTGGTTGGTTGGTGGAGTGAAGGGGTGAATGGTTTAGTGGGTGACACTTAGAGTGAAGACAGCTGGGCCTTTAGAACCCCGGGACACAGCACACGCTTTTACCTTGGAGTCTCGCCACAGCGCGCCGAGTGCATCCAAGCGGGTTTGAATGACCACAAGTTAATGAAATTAGAGGTTTTTTCTCCCAGAGAAAACATACTGGAGTGAAAGAGTCAAAGCACTTTCTCTTTCATATTTCCTTCTGGAAAAGCGGAAAGCAAAAGGCAGGCACTAAGGAAGGTCATGGACAGCACAGCACGGTTTACCCGCTGCTTTTGACAGAGAGCGCTCGCGGGCGTTTGGTTGAATTCGTAGCTAAGTGCTGCCACGGTGGGTCGGTCCTGCTTTTGTTTTCTAATGCACTATTGTTTAGCAATTGTTTTGGTTAACTATGGCGGTTTGACTTACATGAGAAGTTATATATTGCCTTTTATTATCCTGTTTCTTTTCTGTAAATCTCCCCCATGTTTTTTCTGGTTAAAAACATGTCCTCAAATGTACTGGAAAGTTGTACTGGGAGTATGTAACCTCCTTCCAGTGCTGCCTCTCCATTTATATTGACTTTAATTATTTAACTTCTGACAGAGTAACACTGGTAGCCACCATTTAGTGTGTGCTTCCTGTCTGCCAGGGGCCGTGTGAAGGGCTGTGTGTATAACTCTGTCCCACGGGGTAGAAATTCCAAGTTCACAGACAGTGAAACCGAAGGCTGGTGAATGAAGCTGGTGCTGGTCAGCGGTGGGGTCTAAACTGGAAATGATGTCTGTCTGCCTCCGAGATCCAAGATTTCAGTCATCGTGCTGTTATATATTACAATGCATGACACTTAATATTTCTTAGTGTAGGTTTAAATAATATAATTGATTCAAAGAAAAATCTCCATGTCTCCAGAAGATTAACAGCAAAGCTCTGTGCAAAAAGAGGTCATTCAACACCTGGTCCTTTGCAGGTGAACATCAGACCGATAGTTACCCACCCATTCATGATGAACTTATGGCAAAAACAGACATCTGTTTATTATACTGAGTTTATCATACGATGCTTTACTTTTTTATTAGCAAACAATGATAGGTATGAATGCACACGATCGTGTGCATTACAGTGGCGTGAATAACCCATGAGGCTTGGGAATACCATTCCGGATTTTGTTAGCTCCTCCTCTGTGGCGACCCTGAATTCTTCAAATAAGAAAACCTATGGAAGAAAGAGGTGAGATCTTCTGCTTCTCACCAGAGACTGAATTAGAACCCACTAGAGGTGGATGGGATAGGTCCATGCTTCACCCTCCTCTATGGTCTGATGGGGCCCCAAGCCGTGACTTCCACATGTGCCCACAGCCACTCGCTGAGCACACAGGAGGCCTGACTCTGGGAGCTGGTACTCCTGGAATACATTTGGCTGTGTCCTCTCTGCTCTCTGAGACAGGCATGATTTTTAGCCATGAGACTGGGAGCGATTAGGAAGTTCCCCGAAGGCATGCAGGGGCTGAATGAAGCTGGGGTCATCTAGACCGTCTTGGTGCCCACACACATACTCTTAACCACGGGGTCCCTCCACCCCTTGGTGTGGTAGCCAGGCTCCGGGATGTGAGCCAGGAGGCCCGTGCCAGCCAGTGTGTCCGCAATGTGTGTATCATACTCAGGCCGTGAGACCCTGGAGACCTAGCGAGAGAGCCCAAGACAAAAACATTCCTTTACACAAAATACTGAAATGCCAGTTCTCCTGTTCAATCCCCAGTGCTCTCCAGACATGACAGCTAGACCGCCTAGACCAGATCCGGTCAAATACAGTTTATGCTCCATGATTCAGTGACACAGAGGGCCAGTTTCAGAACTTGATTTCGAAAAACAAAATCCATGCAAAAGAAAACGTTCCTATGTTGGTCCATGGGAACAGGAAGGTAGAAATCTATATGTAAGAAATCTATACGTATGCCTTTATCTTTAGGAAATTTACCTCCACATAAGATACCTGCCAGGAGTTCTGTACCTTTGTCTTAAGAAACCCCAAGCCCAGTGAATGACTCTAAACAACCAAAAAGAGCTCTAGCTTCTGTGTGTGGTGGATGGGAGGTCATGGGTTATTCTCGCCCCCGCAGCCACACACACACACACACACACACACACACACACACACCAGCGCTCAGTCAGGGACTCATTCAAAGATCGCCTTCCAAAGAGGGGTTTCCCTTTCTGTTCTTACCTGTCTATTCCCATCCTTCCTAGGTTCTCTGGTGTTTCCAGGCAAACAGGGCAGGAGTCTACGGGGCTCAAACTCATCTACTTAAGTCAGGTGCCCTCTTAGGGGTATTCTGCAGAGGAAGGTTAAACTGGCTGCTTAGGCAAATGTCACAATAACTTTTCAACACAAAGCGAGGTGGTATTGAACCACTGCCAATGACCACATCCAAGACCTGATCGGTTTTGTTTGATCACATTTCATGCTAGGGTTGTGGCCATGCCTTGTAAAGGAGCTAAGGCTATGTGTTGGTTTACAGGGACTAATAGAATAAACCAAGAGGGCTCAGGGAAGCTGTTTTGCTCCACTGAAAACGTAATACACATTTTCTTCTTCAAAAAGACCCAAAGCTCCACGTATACATGATAGACTACAGTAATTTCTAGAGGGCTATTCTAGTCAGTCTATCAAATAGCTAATATCCATTTGAAAAGTTTTCTAAGTAGGTCCTCTTAGGATAGATGGTACCTGACACGTAAATAATTCCTGTTATGAAAGTCCTTAAATACACTGCATAAATTTGATGTTTAGTTTTTAGCTTTCTGGATCCAGCCATGGCCTCATCACGATTACTTTGCGTTGGAAAAATTGCCTTCCTAACACCTTGTCAGAGCTAAGTGCATGTAACCGTGGCGTATTGTGCCCTAGTTTATAACACTGCCTCTTAGAACACACACGCCTGTCCTCCTGTGCCCTCACACGCTGATTGCATCTTTCTATAAACAAAGAGCATCTATCCAAACATCATCCCTGTCAAAACGAAATTGTTCAATATGGAAATGTATGCATTGCAACAGTACCTCCGGAGGGCTGGCCAATAAATAATGAAAGGTTTTGACAACCCTGGAAAGAAAATTAAATTAAATTGTCCGGCGTGGAAACGGCGATGGGATGAGTAATCAGGATGGTGAGAGCCACATTTTATTGTACATACATTTTCTCCTTTTGTTCAGAACGCACATTGTGTTGGCTTTGTCGTCAACCTTTCACTGTGGTGCACGTGACGTGCCCTCCATGTACGGAAAACAGCTTGCTGGAACGTTCTCCATTGGGCAAAACTCAGGCGTGCCACCACAGTGTCCTATGGTCTCTCTTCACGGGGTCCAGGCTTCCCGGTTGTGACGGTGCAGTTGTCCCCAGTGACGCCCACCTGGTGTGCTGGGGCGAACTTCACCTTCCCAACGCTGTATTTCGCATACACACCTTTGCTTAAGGTCAGGCTCATCTATTTCCCACTCTCGGTCTCTGCTCCCTGAGCTCTGGGAGAGAATTCGGACGTTTCTGGCATCCATGCTGGTCTTGAAGCTGAATGTTCTGCTTTCTTCAGCTTTTCTACGTCCTCCGAGGGTTTTCTCAGAGTCCTCCTTGACCAGTGTTCATTCAAGAAACATTTTTGGGCACTTAGAACATCTATCACATGCCCGACAGGTGGATATCTGGGAGAAACACGTGTGCACACTCATACACACACACACACACACACACACACACACACACCTCAACAGGCTGAACGGGGAGGCAAACACAATCATTGCAGCTGAAATATAAACCGTGTCCATGGCCTGGTGCTGACCCCGAGGAGGAGCCATGTTAGACTGTTTTCAAAGCTAGAGAGGATTTCAGAGAGGGTTCTGAGGGATGAGTAGAAGTTCAGGAGGAGGACCGCGGTGAGGAAGAATGGTGCTCTAGGCCAGGGGAGGAGCATTTACAGAAACACAGACACTCGAAGGGAGTGCGCTGGAGTGACAGAGGATTTTTTGGAAAAGCAAGGCCAGGGCCCCCTCTGGAGAGCCTTGCAGGGCATGGAGTAGCTGGTCTCTGTAGATAACAGAAAACGATGCAAAATCTGACACAGGAAAATTACATATTTACGGGAGTTTTGGAAAGCTGATTTGTATTGTAGTAGGAGGGAGATCGGAAGGGTGCAGGGCTGGATGCAGGGGGGTAGCTGATATTTTCCTGGTGACAGAAACCTTCCCCGAGCGGCTGCCCACACCTGGGGTTTCCTGTCCTGAGTCGCAGAGACCTGAGCAGGTGTACCACCCACTGGGGCATTACTCCTTGCTCCCTTTTCAATCAGGCCCCGCCTCGCTTGCCCGTCTGGACCACAGTGGCTGGCAACGGAGAGAGTATCCAGCATCAAGTGGAAATTCCTTGAGGTCAGGGCTTTACTCAGCTCATTTTCTTTGCATGGCATCACACACCTTCCTGGGGGCATAACAGACTCTAAAACACATTAATGGTTGAAACTGAAGTCAGGCTGCTTTGGCAAACTCCCCACCGGGATGGAATAATGTGAAATTATATTCCAAAGCGAGCATCCTTTAAACATGCATGCTATTTGGATATTTGCCATTT
Organism: Herpailurus yagouaroundi; assembly: GCF_014898765.1. Classification (NCBI taxonomy): domain Eukaryota; kingdom Metazoa; phylum Chordata; class Mammalia; order Carnivora; family Felidae; genus Herpailurus; species Herpailurus yagouaroundi. Next base: position 2,619,163 of record NW_024412419.1, read on the forward strand.
CATGATAAGACACATGTGAAATGAATGTAAAATATGGATATAAATGTAAAAAATAGAAATTGTTAGGATTGCTATGAGGGGTGGTGATGCAGGGAGATGTGTCTTTAAATTTTTGTTTTTAATGTTTATTTTTTTTTGAGAGACAGAGAGCGACAAAATGTGAGCAGGGGAGGGGCAGAAAGAGAGGGAGACACAGAATCTGAAGCAGGTACCAGGCTCTGAGCTATCAGCACAGAGACCGACGCGGGGCTCGAACCCACAGTCTGCGAGATCATGACCTGAGCTGAAGTTGGCCACTTAACCGACTGAGCCACCCAGGCGCCCCTACATTTATTCATTTTTGAGAGACAGAGAGAGATAGAGTGTGAACAGGGGAGAGGCAGAGAGAGAGGGAGACACAGAATCCGAAGAAGGCTCCAGGTTCTGAGCTGTCAGCACAGAGCCCCCACTCGGGGCTCGAACCCACAGACCGCAAGTTCATGGCCTGAGCTGAAGTTGGATGCTTAACCGACTGAGCCACCCAGGCGCCCCAAGGGAGATGTGTCTTTATATCCTTGCATTGTGATGTTTAGAAGTGGCCTCAAGGCCTCTGAATATCTGTACCTTTACGGATCAGTATGGATTTAAAAAAATCACCAGTGGACATCCCAGTATTGTAACTCTCTGATTTGCTTCGTGAGGTACGAAGCCCGTAGCTGAGGCTTTCCTGGGCTGCGATGCCCTAACTGCCTTTCTCGCTCATGTCTCACAAGTCCTGAGAGAAGAGTGTGCTATGAATTCAGGTGTTAAGGTAGCTTGCAAAGAACAAGGGAATACAATTTGGACCTGCATGCCGTGTGGCACAGAATCGTGAAAACGATGTCTGTCTGGAAGGGGTCGTGTTGAAGCTGGAGACCCAGGATTTGGTTCCTAGAGGTGGCTGTGCTTTGCTACTGTTGTTTTGAGCCTGGTGGATTTTTCTTTTTTAAAAAATGTTTCTTTATTTGAGAGAGAGAGAGAGAAAGACAACACAGGGGAGGGTCAGAGAGAGAGGGAAAGAGAAAGTCCCAAGTGGGCTGTCAGCTCAGAGCTTCATTCGGGGCTTGAACTCACGAGCCGTGAGATCATGACCTGAGTCAAAGTCAGATGCTCAACTGATTGGGCCACCCAAGCGCCCCAAACCAAGAGCTATTATTAGGATTCATTTTAAACACCAAACGGAAGTTAATTGAAAATGATATTTTTTTAATTTTTTAATGTGTATTTTTGAAGGAGAGAGAGACGGAGCATGAGCAGGGGAGGCGCAGAGAGAGAGGGAGACACAGAATCCGAAGCAGCTCCAGGCTCCGAGCTGTCAGCACAGAGCTGGACATGGGGCTCAAACTCACGAACCGCGAGATCATGTCCTGAACCGAAGTCAGATGCTTAACCGACTGAGCGCCCAGGCGCCCCAAGGCTGGTGGATTTTTCTGACCTCAGTTGCGCTGTGGCCATGCGCTGTGTTTGTGTTTTGCTGCTGCTTGTAAAGATGGTGTCCCTGGGCACTCACCCTGCTTTGGCCTCGGGTCCCTCTTAGATGCTCCCTTACAGAGCTTTCCAGTTGACGGACGCCCCAAATCTGTAATTTTAGGTAAGCATTTTCTTCCTATGTCCAGAGGCCCTGCTTTGCTTTGTTCCCAGATATAGTCAGTATTTTAAAAGACTTTCCCCGAGGACTGTGCCGCGTGCCCCGATGTATTCCAAGTTCGCGGCAGGGTTGAGAAGCCAGAAAGTGTGGCCTGTTCCCAGGCAGGAGCTTGCTGGAAGGGTGCTCATCTCCTCTGTGCTCATTTCGCTCTGCCCTGGCATGTATGGAGAGTGACAGTGTCCTGTTTCCCCCAGGCCTGTGTGTAGGGTGCTTTACTCAGTTGACGAGACGCTGTGTTTATGCTTCTTTCCCTCAAACCTGTGGGCCAAGCCTGCGTTCTCTATGTACGTCTTCTTTTTATTCTCAGCTAAGATGAATCTTTCTCTGCTCATTAAAAAAAAAAATCTTTCTAACAGGGAAAGACAAAAATGTGCAGCCCCCTATTTACGAGGAAGCACATTCATTAACAAGAATGAAATTTAACAACAGAGTGGAAAACAGAAATCAACTTCCTTAGTCCTTGGATTTTCAAGAGAAGAAGAATGGAGGAACCCTCCCTCGACTGCCCTGTGTCTGCACAGCCTTGAGCACACCACTCCTGAGCTCCGTTCTCACCTATTGAATGGTAATGATAATTCCTGCTCCATAGGGTTGGCAGGAGAATTAAATAAGACAATTGAAAAATGCTTGTCACCGCTCCTGGCACACAGCGAGCGCTCAATGCATAGTGATACTGTATAAAATTGTTTTTCAAGGGGGAAACAAAAGTAAGACTGAAATTCACCTTCCGTTCAACAGCTTTTGCATAATTCCAAGGCAAAAGTGTTCAAATACGTACTTTGGTACAATTTCCACTGATGTCTGAGAAACCCGTGTGTCAGTCCAACAGGGCTTTGGAAAGTGCGGTGTGAGGTCCACACTTAGGACTGCAGGTGGAAAACACGTGGACCTTGGTTCTACCCCAGATCAACCGAATCAGAGCTGCCAATTAACTGATGTTACGGTAACACAAACACAAAAATGTGTAAAAACCAGGGAGGTTCAAGCAACAAGAAAAAGCAGTTCCACCTCATGACCTGGTCATTCCCTGGTGGTTTCTTCAGGGAGGGCCCGAATATCTTGGTGTAGTGTCCCTCAGATGACGCAGAGACCCCAGAAGGAAGCGTGGTACTGATCCGCCATTCGCTAGCCAGAGAGTCTGGGAGTGGCAGGAGCCCCTCTAATGGAGAATCCATGACTTTCGATCTTGTAAATGGCCAGGGAATATGTCTGCTGGCCACGGCAGGCATATTCCTGCTGTATTCCCCGTGGACTTTGTTGGTGAGCACGAGGACATCCGTTTCCAGGTTTAGAGTTTTAGCCTAGGTTTCTCTGGTCAGGAGGGACAGAGGCAAGCAGTGAAATTCTTTTTCTTTATTTTCCTTTATTAATTTTCTTAAGAGAGTAGCTACTGGCTTACACATGGGGTGAAATAGAGACCTCTCGAAAGACAGAGTGCTTACATCGTGTTCTTTCTCTTGTTTCAAGATTAATATGTGGCTAGGAAGTTTGGAAATTGCAAAAAAGAAAAAAAAAACGAAGAATAAAATTTCACCATTCACAAGATTACCACTATTAACATTTCCTGTCTTGTGTCCTGGGTCCCAATGTGATTACATATATTTGTGTGTATTTTTACAAAGTTGAGCTCATACTGTTCAGACCCTTTGATAACTTTTGTTTTAACATACAAACATATCATGTAAATTTTTTGACATTGAAAATTCTCTGAAGGTGTGATTTCTATTGGCTCACTGGCATGTTATACGGTGACGATTGATTTATATATGGTGGCAATTTTTGGTGGAACTTTTTTTTCTTTAGAACCTGAATTATGTTTCCCTTCGTTTATGGAGCTGGTAAAGTGCAATTCGTTTCAACTCCATCCACTGGAATGTTTGGGACTCTCAGTGTTTAATTTACCTGGAAGCTTAAATATGGCTTTTTAAAACCTGCCAGCTACCTTGTGAAAGATGCTGGAACTTGCTCTCTGGTCAGCTGGTTGACCTTGTCAGTGCTTGGGTCCAGATGTAGGAGCACCCGGGGAGCCCCAGCAGCCCCCCAGCTCTCCACCCGCCCACTGCTGGTTCTCAGATGACCCCCCTGAGCAGGCTGGCTCTTGTGGAGTGCACCCTTGTGATTTCAACCCTTTGTTGCTCTTGTCTGGAACTCAGTCACTTCCGAAGTGACCATCATGAAGTTGGTCATCACGAAGTGACCAACTCTGAGGTTCAAATGTATCTCAGCAATTTTTCCTGAGGCTACACTGTTCTTGGTGAGGGAACTAGGACTTGGCCCCGGGGTCTCCGCATTCTCTACCCTTCATGCTTTTTAAAGAAATGTATCTCAAAAGTAATGTATAAAGCGATGTGCAAACTACAAATTACTGGCACGTGCTTTCATTATTTCTGGCGGGAAGGATCTAGGACGATCCTGAGCAGAGGATGTGGGCACGTTGGGACTCTCCCTTGAGCGTGCACACTCAGGTGGCCCAGGTTGGTGGGGACATGGCGGAGATGAGAAGCCACTGCAGGAAACCGAAGGATCCTGAAGACACAACTAAAGTAGTTAGTGATCTCAGTGGTCCTTAGGAGCCAACATTCATTTAACAAGTTTTACTGAGTAGTACGAGACACAGGACACTGTTGTAGGCGCTCTGTGCAAAATAAAGACTCCTGCCCTCGTGGAACTCACACTCTGCTGGCCTCGCCCTCACCTCCCACAACCAAGGTGTCTGTAAAATACCGTTGTGGTTCTGATTCTCTTGGGTGGCATCCAGACAGCCCGCGGGGCCTGCACCCACCCCCGGACGGAGACAGATTTCTGACACCGGCCGTCATGTCAGCTCCGGGGCTGGTGAGGGAGGCTTTGCCCACCTGGGAAGCTTCTGACTTGGGGGGGCGGGGGAGCTGCTGTGTCCCTGGACAGTCCCTACGTGGCTTGTTCACCTGAGTGTTCGGCTGTGAGTGCCGTTCACCGTGGGAAGGGTGCGTTCTGTGTGCCTGAGTTTTGGGCACAAGTTCCCCAATGTCACCTGAAGGTAAAACCTCAGGGGGAGGCTGGGGGCGGTAGAGGCCTGGTCCGCGGTGCTGGGTAAGCAATTTGTCGCTGATGGTGGCAAACTGAGCTCCAAGACGGAGGCTGACATTTTAGCAAAAGGCGGAGTCCCAGCATAGGGGTTGACTGGAAGCACTTTGCCCTGAGCTTTCTTTCCAGCTCTTTCCTCCCTTCCGCTCACAGCCCGCCCACGGTGGGTGGGACTGCCGTCCATGCGTGTGGCCGTGGGCCGTGTGGCAGCTGCGTGTGACGTCTGGAAAGAGCATGACTCTGGGCTGCAACAAGACGCTGCCGGTTGAGGGGGGGCGGTCCCTCGGGGAGGAAGAACCGGTTCTGCTGGTGGGGTCTCTAGGGCAGTTCGAGGGGGGTTTCATTTTCTGCGGACCGAGGAGAGACAGCGCAGCCTCCGGGTTGATGGTCTCCTGCCCTCGATGGCCCGGCCCGGATGCAGCGGGACCACCTGTGAAATGGGGCGGTTGAGGTGCATGTTCGGGGTGCAGGTAGGGTCAGGGTGTTCCCAGGCTGATGCAGGTGGCTGTGTTCTACTGATGTCACCCAGGTTGCACAAATGGGGCTTGTACCGTGGACTCAGTTCGACTTTATCATGTCACCTGTGCCTCCATAAGACCCTAGGGCTGGCGGGAGGATGAGCCAGACCGCGGCTTTTGCAGAGTCGTGGTTATGGGAGGGGCTGATGTCCACAAATGGTGCCTTGCAGGCACTGCTTTGTGGCCCTGACACTCATTCTCCCCTTCCTGCATCCAGAACAATCCTGAGTTTCATTCCGGAAGCCACGTGCCAGCTGATGACTACCTTCCCGCTCGGCTCGGATCCCAGTGTGCTCATGGCCTCCGATCCGGCCAGTGGGCGCAGGAAGAAGGGTCCTTGTGGTCGGGGCCCCTGAAGAGACTGAGCGCTCCCTCTTCCCTCCCTTCCTAAGGACGGAAAATGCCATTTTGTTTGGATCGGGCCACTTGAAAATTTACTTTGCGCTGAGAAATGCACGAACATCTTTTTCCTGCCTGTGTTAATAGCAACACGATACTCATGCTTAGAATGATTCCCGAAGAGGCGGGTGTGCCCCTGACGCGAGCAGGGAGGTGGAGGGGTTGTGCTTCTCCTGGGCTGGGTCAGGCAGATTTCCTGGCAGTTGCTGGGGGGCACTGACTCCTCCACACATCCGCCTCGCCCCACTGATTCGCTCTTCAAGGACTTCGCAAAGGGCCTGTCGGGCTTAGTGGACACTCTCTGCTGGGAGGAGAGACGGTTTTCCTGCTTACGTGGGAGGCGGTTCAGCCTGTGTGCGCCCTGAGCTTGTGACCTTGGTTTTGGTAAGCCCAGGCTGCAGCTGGGGGGTATGGTTTGGATCACAGACCGGACTGATGTTGCGTCAGTGTCTCATGTGGAGGGGAGGGTGGGGCCCTCGGGAAGCTCCTGGTGCCCTTCTCCACATGGGCACTGGATTTAAGAGAAATCATAAGAGAAGGTGCCACTTGGCACGGGTCCAGTCTGCAAACCGATCATCAGATGCAGATAAATGAGAGGACATGACGGTGTGGGGCATCTGGGCGGGCATCGCCGTGGGGCTGATTGGCCCAGCGAGGAGGGCTGCTCACTTCACTCTCCATAGAAGCAGGTGCACTTGGCGGGGCAGCGGGGGGGGGGGGGGGGGGGGGGGGCATGGGGGAAGACAGCAGGCAGGTCATCTGGTCCAGCTTTACAGAACAGGAAATGGAGCCCTAGGTCAGGGTCGCATCAGGGCCATCTTCTCTTTCCTCCCTGGTCACGGGCACGTCCCCCCGTAGGTCACCTCCAGGTTTTTATGGGTTATTTGCCTTGTCAGCTGGGGTATCTTTATTTTATGTTTATTTATTTATTTTGAGAGAGAGAGAGCGAGTAAGAGCATACGTTGGGGAGGGGCGGAGAGAGAGAGTCCCAAAGAGGCTCTGCGCTGTCAGCCCAGATCCCGATGTGGGGCTCAATCCCACGAACCGTGATATCATGACCTGAGCTTAAATCAAGAGTCAGACGTTCAACTGACTGAGCCCCCCAGGCTCCCTTGGCAGGTGATCTTTCATGTCCCTGTCACTTGGTGTCTCTTGTGTTCCTTTGGATATTATTTCCCCTCATTAGCTCTGTGCATGAGGTCTAAAAATAAAATATGTGTTAATAATTAATAAATGTAAATATGACTATATTAAAAATTATCACTCCTTCTCTGCCTCTCTTATAAGCAAGGAGCTAGGACTATGAGGGTGAAAGATTGCTTTTTTTGTTACTCTAGCAAAAAAAAAAGTTATTTTATTTTGAAAAAGTATAAGCTGTTTCTCCCATTTGTCTCCTTCCTAAGCTGCATCTGTCTCCGTATCCACGTTCATGCACAAAAGTAAACTCCCCCACCTGAGAATTTATTAGTCTCCCGAAATGAATTAATTGGGTTGAAAGCACAGGTTTAGTTACATATTTGCGTGTCAGGATTGCTGTTTTTCTACAACTTAAAATATTTTTTGAGGTGCTGGTTCATCAAATGGCATGATTGATTCCAAATAAGCGTTTGAGAGAAAAATGGCTCTTTATGGAAAAGCCTGATTTACTTGTAAGCATTTTGTCATTTGGAGCCATAGTCCCTTACCCATCAGCACACAGATGCCCGGGGCTGTTCTGGGGACTGTAGGAGATAGGATGTCTAGAATCCTAATTCATTCTCGATACTAGAAAACAGCCTCACCCACTAGGACTTATGTTCTAAGCAGACAACAACTCAGTTTACAGGAAACACTTATGTCCCCCAGAAGCTACGGAGCAAAGTTATCACTGGATATTCAGGAAAGCCACCACAGAGCTTCTGTCTTTCGTGTCCCAATTCTGATATTGCGGCGTTGCATGAGAAAGATCTCTTAACTCCTTGTGTTCATCACAAGAATACGGAAGAATTCTCTGACTTCTTAACCCTTGGGACAACAGCTCGTGGTAACCCCAAGAATTTTGACAGGAACCATTCTGAAGTGTGGAGGAGAGCACACATCCACTAGAACTCGTGTCTTCGGCTCGAGCGGGTCAGACTGTCGGGGGCGCGTCCGAGCTGGTGTCGTCATGTCATCTGTGGAGCTCGCTGGTGAAATGACTCACCAGTACGTTCAATTCAGGAACATACCCGGCTCAGGAAATAGTAGTAACTTTGGAGGATTACATAGACCCCATTCATAATTAAAAAGCTGAACGAGTGAGTTTCCTTCCTGAAACGTGAAATCTGATGATCTCACTCACCTGCTCCGTCTCCCGTCTTTGGTCTCTGCCTCCTTTGTCGTGTGCAGTGAGTTACTGTTTCCGTAAACCGAGGTCACACCGGCCCAGTTCCCTTAATTCCCTTGTATACCGTTTTGATAGGTCTCACATAAAAAATATACTTTCACCTATCGCCTCGAGGAATTTTTACTGCACTTCTGTGGGCTTTTTGCCAATTAGATTAGAACATAGCAAGGAGGGAGTGAAGCAGAATTCTTGTCTTGCTTTCCCGTATCACGGATGGTGACCCCGGCACCCGCCACGCGGCCGTGTTGGATGCGCATGATATTGAACGTTCGCTCCACATCCAGCCCTCGCCCGCCCAGCGCCCTGAGCTCCTGAGCTCTGTCAACGACGGGCGGAGGCCGATTGCAGCCTCCGGCTGGCGGGCAGGGTGCATGCAGGGTGCTCACCGCTTTGAAAGCAGGCTCCCCAGTGCTTTTGATTAAATATGGAAAAGCCGGCTGGAAGCCTTGGCACGAGGTTTGCAAGGAGACCCCCAAGGATGTCCCAGCTCTCTCGGATGTCCTGCAATGTCTTGAGCAGGATGAAATTAAGGCGAAACCCGAAATGAGAAAAGCAGAGAGAGAGTGAGAGCTCACGGAGCCTGGAGGAAAGTTCTGGAGGCTCAGCGACCAAATGGAAGACGGGGTTTGGCTTTTCTCCGTCGTGCACGCTCACTGCTCACTTCTACTTGGTCCAGGAAAGTGTGCCCGGGTCCGGGGCATGCCGCCGCGCTTACTCCTTGGAGTTTCTTCCGGCCATGCCAGCCAGAGGGCCCTCTGGTAGCTTCAGTTCCTGGGAAACTTAGGTCTTCTTTGCTCGGGGCCTGCGCAGCCCACTGGGTGTTAGCAGGTGGGACCCACGTTCCCAAGCCGGGCCACACGGTCTCCCACGAAAACCGGCCTCCGGAGCCCACGCGTGTTCTGAGTCCCACTCTCTCGTCTCCTCTGTCCCTCCCCATCTCTCGTGTCTTCCAGGCCCTGGACCACAGTGCGTTCGTCAGGTTCCTGCCTTCCCTGCTCGAGCGTCATTCCTACCGCAGGGGTGCTTACCCGGCTGGGCCCTACACCCAGCCTCACGGCCTTCAGCCCTTAGCGCATTCTACCTCACGGCACTTTTCCGTTTTCGCAGTGTGAGCTGCTTTTGGTGTTTAGTGGCAGAGCTAGCCGCCCAGAATCTCCATGTCTCATCTGAAGAATGAAGCTAGAACTACCTCCCTGCCTGCCTTATCGGTCTCAGGCAGAGCCTGACGTGGATGGAGGGCAAGAACTCTCCGGATTGTAGATGCTGTACCAACGTAAAGTGCTCGTGTTTCTTTGTCTTTGGAATACCGAACCCCAAGCTGCTCACAGTGTTTGCTGTGGAATCATACCAAAAAATTAAACGTGTAGATTTCCTTGATATTACTTTTTCCCTTCAGCAGATCCGTTTCATATTCTCAAGAATATTCTATTAATTGCATCTTTTGAGGGCTCACAAAGAAAGGTACAAGGTAGAGATACCCTGATTCCCTGTGATGCTTAGAGAATGGTGCATTCTAATACACCTAATGTCTGGTTAACTGGCTAACAGAGAATCCCTTTCTTTGAACCTTATTTATTGAATGTGTAAAGGTCTCAGTAGTTTCTTCTTACTGTAGGAATTATGATCCACGACACGAATCTTCAATGCTTTTCATCTTCGAGAAAGAACTCCTCTATTTGAAAATATTAACTGCTTCTAGTGTAGACATACCCCAGGGTTAATTAAAAGATGTTGGTTGAAATCCGACAAGTATGGGATCTGAACTCTGATCATTTGCTACTTATCTTTTTAAAGATGGAGTTTTAAATGATGTTTTTATTTAGTTAACAGGGAGGCACATCGCAATTAAATGTCGCATATACATTACATCTTTTGTGCTCCCTTTACCCCATTTCTGAGCAAGCAAAATGCTCATTTATTCTCAGAGGTCAGGCTCAGTTTGGTGAGGGGATGACCTATAGTGTTGCAAATACCATAAATTCATTCTAAAAAATGAGTCCGGTCAAACCGCTGGCTGATTAAGCCAGAGAAAAGAGAAGAGTTATATTAATTTTGAATCGGTTACTGTTTTGAGCGGCATAAGAATCCAATTTTGGAGTTGCCCTTTGGTTACTTTAGTCTTAAACCAGGCGCTCCTTGAGATTTGGAAGATTTCACTCCCATCCAGCGTGAAAGTAACAAAGTTCTGTGGCAAGACCAAATTCATAAATAAAGTTGAGGAACCACAGCACTTCATGATTTAATGGCTCTGTCATGGGCATAGTCTATGTTGATGCACTTGAAATGTGGGCTTTCTGATTTAATGGTAAATCACAGAAGCCACTTGTGCACTCATTCCGTGTGGGCTCCTGATTCCTGCCTGTGAGCTGCAGCGAAAAGTGAGGGCACTCTGCAGAAGGGCACCTGGTGCCTTTGGAGGGGGTCTTAGAGGGTCCCGGCCCCAGCTCCTGACTCCACCGTTAGTGAGGGGGAAGCAGAGGGGAAGGGAGGAGGTCTCCACGATGGGTGACGACGGTGCACGAGGCTCCCAGCTGGGCGGGCGTGGGGCTCAGTTCATAGAGCTTGCTCAGGGAAAGAGAAGAGATTCTGTCCAGTCCCCATAGTTTGTGGGGTGAGTAGAATGACCTCATTTTACGACAGGCGCTGCCTCACCGAGGTCAACAAGCAGCCCGAGGACGAGAAGGCTGCAGCCGTGCTGTCCCTCCTGTCTTGTGGGGTGTCTTTTCTTTCCCCAAATCCAGGTATGAGGAATGAAGGAGGTGGCAGTTAACTCATCACGGAGGGGACGCACGGTCGGCCAGGGTATGGAGACCTGGGAAGCCAGCAGAACCCCCTTTTCTGTGTACCAATGCCTTTATTACCCACACGCACGGGGAGGGCTTTGAGATTCACACTCAGCCAGTCACCCAGGGCCTTGATTTGGTGGCAAACTCAGGCAGCCTTTCATTTTCTCCTCGCAATTCGCTGACCTCTCTGGCTAGGTCACCTAGAGCATTTGGAAGGGGACCTAAGGCCCTCGATACCTTTCCGTTTCTTATTCAGGGGTTGGTTTTGGTGGGGGAGATTTCTGTAGGCTTGAAGAATATTGTATAGTGTGTAGCGTAACATCCATCGTGTTCTCGGTCTTCGGTAAAAGTCTGTTGAATTACGAAACCCGGACTATTACAAATAATCTCCTCCGTGGGTAGTCGAGGGGAGAACGTAATTGGTGAATTCAATTGGCCGCTAGATGTCACTGTTTACCCACCGACTGAGTATGGGCTCAGTTCCCTCCCCACCTGGTCAGGACAAAAAGCCCGTGTCTGGAAGCTGCTGCAGGTGGAGACATTCCAAGCTTGTTTCTCATAAGTAACCTGTTTTCTCTCGGGAAAAGACTGATTCCTGAGTCATTCAGTTCAGGATATTTTCTCCTTGCTTCAATTTAGATCCAGAACTGATGTGGTTTTTTTTCCTCCCCCCCTTCTTTTATCCCCCAAAGTTTTCTTTCGCTAACACCAACGGGAGTTTTCATCCTGGAGGTCATCTCGGAAGCAGGAATATTCGTTCCCAGGAGACTGTGAGGTTTCATGCTCGACTTTGATAGGAAACTGTTGCGGGCCCCCGCGCTACATTCCCGCCTCGTTAGGCTCGGCGGATCCCCACCACGGTCTCAGCGAGGGTCACTTTTACTCTCCGAAGCCGCGGGTACAACAGCCTTGAATGCCTCTGCTGCCACTGCTTTTGTTAACTGGGTGACCTTGGAGATGTTACCCAACATCTCTGATCCCAGCGCCCTTCACGTGTGGGCGGGCTTTCCAGTCCCACCGGTTAGGGCTGCAGGCAAGTACAACATTCAGTCTGAAAATGTCTTAAATTTCCTTCGTTCCCTGGGGCCGTCTGCTCAAGTCTGGGTTGACGGGATGGATGGTCTAAGGAATCTCACATTCCCTTTGCCCTTCTCTCGGGTGGCTCGGACGCAGCTCGCTATGTCTTCATAACACGCTCTAGTCTGGGGTTGGTCCAGATAGTTGGAATTCCTAAGTCAGACCCTTGTTGTGAAAGGCACGTAATTGACTGACTGAGCCTTACTGTCGTTGCGGGTTTCACTACTGCAACAAGGAACCCAGAAAAAGACAATCGTAATTAGAAGGAGCCTCAGGGTTTATTTAATCCGACTCCTTTCTTTGTGCTTCTTATTCTTTCTCCAACATTCCACGGAGAGCTGCCAAACCCCGTGAAAGTGGGGTTCTCTTACAGTTTCCCTACAGGGAAGAGTGACGACCTGTGGAAAGCCAAAGGCCCATGGGGAGGGCTCCTGGCCACCACGCCCCCTCTGCTGTAAGACTTCTGCCCGGCCACCTGCTCCCCTCTGTCTTACATCGAGGAGACACAGAGCACCGCTTATGCTTCTGGAGCCGAACGCGTTTCAGGCGGATTAATAAGGATACATGCCATCGGTGGAGCCCTGTCGGTGTGACGGCCCCTCACCGCGATGTAGCCGCCCCCCCCCCCCCCCCCCGGAACTCAAGGAATCCCCGACTTCCCGGTGAGGAAACCAGTACAAAGAGGTTAAGAGGCTCGTGTAGACCACTTAGCTGGTTAACTAGCAAGACCCGGTTCGACTCCTGTAGGCTTCTCATTTTGCTTCCTTGCCAGCCACTCAGCTCCTCCCAGGAGTATTGGTTAGGGTCTCGTTAGGACTACCTCGTGGAGCTCAGTTACACTTGCACAAACTCAAGGGGAAAACAGCCGCTCGGTTTTCTCTCGTTTTACCAGAGTCTCCGATGAGCGCCAGGCTCTCGCTATTTGCATTCCGGAGGCTGGGAGCGGTTACCTGTGTACATTAACATATATGAAAAGAAGGAAATCCTACAATCTGCTTTTAAAGGCTTAGCTCACGTGAAGCAAGAAGTTCGTAAGTGCCTGGATTGGTCAGAAATTGGCAGGGATGGGGGAGCAGCTGCGTCGATGAAGGTTTACCCTCAGCTTATTGATTGCCCGAGGGTTTCCATTAATATTGATTTAGAAATGCCAATGGTGTTTATGCTGCTGAATATTCATCATCATTGTCATTGGAAATATGTCAGTCTCTCCGGGGGGGGGGGGGGGGGGGACACACTGGGATGTCAGGGATTTGGGGACAGGCAGATTCAGTGCCAGCTCGAACTTTCTGCCCGACTCTTAATTGCTTCTTGGAGGCCATCAGGCATCACTTAACCTCCTCTTTCCAGGAGCTGTTATATTTTCTTGACTCTGCTATCTTATTAAATGGTCAGGAGGAAGGGAAATTTCATGAGGCTTAAGGAGTGTGGTGCACAGGTTGCAAATGTCAGAATTGCGTCTGGACGTTTCCACTGAGGGCTCATTCGAACCTTTGAAATGTAATGTGTGGCTAACGAAGTCTAGTGCGGGGGAAAGAGCCATGAAATCACAAGAATAATCTGCAAGCAGACACATTCGACCCCATGCCTCCCTGGGGGGTGGGGGGGGGTCTTTGGGACACAAGTTCATGTGTCTCCGTAGGACAGGTACGGGAAACCTGAGCACGGATGTTGCAGCACAGGGGTGGACCCAGATGAGGCACTTAAACCTCCTGACCCTGATTTCTTGACTTCCGGGATGGACAGATTCCCATTGTTTACCACCACCCACAGTTGGCGGAAGAACGAGGTGCCGCAGTCACGTGATCGCCAGGACATTAGTGTTGCAGAGTTTTTACTGAGCACCACAGCATCTTCTGAAGGAAAACTTGGGGCTTGCAGGTGCACGGAAAAGGTGACTTTACAGCTTTACAAGCCACTCATTTCTGAGCTCCTGCAGAGCGGGTCTCATCTATAAAATGAGAATAATGACACCGGCTCCGTGGAGTTACTGTATGAGGACACTGTCCAGCTGTCCCCCTGTGTCTGGAGACTTACGTGGACACGAAAGCCAAACCCTGTATATACTATGTTTTTCCTATACATACGTACCTATGGTAAAGTCGAATTTATAAATCGGGCACCGTAAGAGATTAATGATGAAAACCAATGATAAAATAAAACAATTGTTACAGTATCCTGCAACAAAAGATTTGCGCATGTGCTCACTCTCAATAACATCATCGTTCTGTACTCACACTTCTCCTTCGTGTGACGTGGGGCGAAAGAATGCACACGTGATGAGGTGACATAGGGTGAATGACATGGGCATGTGACGTAGCCTTAGGCTGTACTGACCTACTGACAGCACATCAGAAGGAAGGTCATCCGCTTCCAGACCACGGGTGGCCGCGGGTGCCCGGAACTGTGGGGAGTGGCCCGTGTGTACCATCAGCCGGCACACAGTGTGTCCTCACATGATGATGATGACGATGCCCTCCTTCCAGCTCCCTCCTCCATCCGCCTTATTAACTGATCCGTCTCCCGAGGAAGTGATTAGAGAATGTGATGAACCATGGGAGTGTGGTTCCTATTTATAGATCATTAATTCGCTGGCCTTTGGGAAAATCACTAACGCTCTCTGCCAGATCATTTTTTTTTTTCCGTCCGAAACGAGTCTTCTTTCCCCAGTGTGGTTTGTGACATGCCTGCTCTGTGTGTCTTGACCCCACACGAAGGATCTGTGGAGCCCGCTGTAACGTGTGGACGCGCACGGCTCCTGTTACTCAGCAGTTTTAGGGCCGTTCAGACGCTCGTTCTATTCTGATTATTCATCATTTCTCCTCACTATCAAAAGGAACTGAGTCTATTTCCAATGCACGCCAGGAGAGAACGTAGTAAAAGCGGGACACAAGGAGCCGAATGTAGAGAAGTGGCAATAGCCCACCAAGGACTGATGTGATGAGGGATCACTGTTCTAGAACATTCCATTTAGCCCCACGCTTCCTAGCAGCATGGGCAAAACTAGGGAGGAATGGGTTTTGTGTTTTTCAAGGTCGGACATGCTTTTTCCAAAAGCCAGCGTTTTCCTGATGTAAATTCTGACAAGATTCTGGAGAAATTGATGGAAACGAGGGGGACCGCAGCCGTTTTGAAGACTGTCATCATTTGGGCTCCCGTTGGCCTAGAGCATCCACGTGAAGGTGATCTGGGGAGGGGGGCTGCATTAGCAGGGTCAGGTGCACTTTCTCTCCATCCGGGCACGGTAGACACCCTCCTAGATGGGAAGGTGGGCTGGATGCACAGCCTTGTTTATTTAGATCGTGGATGATTCCAGCCCCCGGACACCCCGTGATCCATTCAGTCCTGCTTGCACGTGGGCTGGCCTGAGGCGCTTCTGTGCACAGGCAGGAGAGGAGGAAGTTTGGATGTACTTACTTAGCTTCTAAAGCGGAAATCCGTGGGGCACCTGGGTGGCTCAGTCGGTTAAGCACCTGACTCTTGATTTCAGCTCAGGTCATGATCTCAGTTTGTGAGTGTGAGTCCCACACTGGGCTCTGGGATGACGGTGCAGAGCCTACTTGGGATTCTCTCTCTCCCCCTCTCTCTGCCCCTCCCCTGCTTGTTCTCTCTCCTTCTCTCAATATAAGTAAACTTAAATAAAATGGAAATCCACAGACATCATAGCACTGCGCGTGAACCAATTTTGTTCAATTCCATTGAATTCAGTTCATTGTCCAATTGTTCCACTTTCCAGCGACCCCAGCAAGTGCCTGTTCGGTGCAGGGGGACGCAGGGGGGCCATAAGAGGGATGGAAAGGAGACAGGGGCTTGGTTCTTGTCCTTGGTGCGTGGCCTCCTGGCTAAGGGGGTGGAGGCACAACTGTCTAGAGAGAGGAGAGAACGAAATGTCTTTACCGAGACCCAGAGGAAGTGCCGCGGCAGTGGCTCAGCAAGGAAGAACTCTGTGGAAATGTCCCGTTTTAACGTACAGCGATAGGGTGCCCTTCTGTGTAACGATCCTGTTCTGTTATATATGATCGTGGAGTGCCCAATTACGCTGTAGTTGAAAAAATATTTTTCCTGAGGGTTAATGTTTACATTTGCAAATGTGTACAGCTTAACTAACAGTTTAAATGGAAATTTTAATGTATTCTATGAATTGTTGGCTCATTTGCATATTTTATCAATTCACCACCATTCCGGGTTGTATACAGTGCAGTAATTAGAAACAGAATTAAAAAGGACTGTGCGTTAAAAAAAATTTCATTTCAGAACGTAAAATGCTGGTTGTTTAACTGCGGCCTCGTCGACAGCGTGTTGAGCCAAGTGTGGGCCTGAGGGGCTGGGCTCCTGGAGACTTAAATGCACGCGCGGATGGGTGGGGCTAGGGTCAGCTGACCCAGCAGAGCACACAGCCCGCGTGGGTGCCGGTGGCTGTGGTCCCGCCCATCCCCGCTCATTGCGGGGCGTCCCTGGTGTTCTCGGCCTCCCCCTCTGCCCCGCATCTTGGCCCAGACTCAGAACTGCAGGCTTGATTGGCCAAGTGGCTGTGCGGGGAGTAGCTGTGCAGGGCGAAAGCTTGACTCAACACCAGAAGGGCAGTTGCACGAACGCCTCACACCGGTAGCCAGTTCTGTTCGCAGATCCGCACTGGGGACGCCGTGTG
Organism: Herpailurus yagouaroundi; assembly: GCF_014898765.1. Taxonomy (NCBI): domain Eukaryota; kingdom Metazoa; phylum Chordata; class Mammalia; order Carnivora; family Felidae; genus Herpailurus; species Herpailurus yagouaroundi. The sequence continues at coordinate 2,635,685 of NW_024412419.1, forward strand.
TTCGGTGCCTAGCAGGTGATCATTCGGAGAAACACCCCAGCGGCTGCACAGAAGAACCGAAGCTCATGGTGGCCCCTCCTCTCCTGCCTGCTCCGGGCCATGACTGTCGGCATCGTGGAAAAGACTGGCCGGGGCATGTGGTGGGCGCACAACCAAAGTCCCTTCCACAAACGACGTGTTGTGTCACGTAACACTGAGAGGATGGCAGGTCCCGTCTGCTGGCCGCAAGCGGGAGCCAGCTCTTCCCGAGCACAGCCCTCCACAGCAATGGTCTCCGGATGTCCCTTGCTGTCTCTTGTAGCTTCTCAACTAACCTCTTGAAAGAACCGATGCCATGTTAGTTTTCTTTCCAGGTGGGCCTTGCTATCTGGGACGTCTCCTAAACAGCAGCTGCCTTACCAGCTGCTTCAGAACTGGCTGCATCCCGGGAGCCTGGAACTGTGCCTGGGGCCCGCGACTCGCTCAGTGTATCAGCCGGGATAGCCTGGGTTATGCTGCATCACAGGCATCACCCACCTGTGAGAGGTGTATTTCTTGCTCCTGCCTACGTCCCTTTCTGGGGGGCGGTGGCTCTGGAATGTCGCCTGCCAGGACGCACGGGGAAGGGGAAATGGTGAATCATGGATTAGTTTTTAAAGGCATCTGTCTAGAAGAAACACAGCTGCTGTGCACATTTCATTGGTGCAAGTGAGTCACGTGGCCATGTCTAACTTCCGAGAGGAAGGAGGCACAGCCCCACGTCCCCAGAGAGGCGGATGTTCGTCCTGGTGGGAAGCATCGATTTCAACGTTTATTTATTTTTGGGACAGAGAGAGACAGAGCATGAACGGGGGAGGGGCAGAGAGAGAGGGAGACACAGAATCGGAAGCAGGCTGCAGGCTGTGAGCCATCAGCCCAGAGCCCGACGCAGGGCTCGAACTCACGGACCACTAGATCGTGACCTGGCTGAAGTCGGAGGCTTAACGACTGCGCCACCCAGGCGCCCCGGAAGCATCGATTTCTAACGCGCCCGACGTGCGTATCAGGTTGGACAGAGGTGTGATACAGATGTTTGCCCAGAGCCATGCTGGTACTTGACTTGTTCCTACTTCACGGGAAGGTCCTGGCATCCAGTTAGGGGCAGGTCTCTCCATACGGAAGTGTAAGTCCCCGAGGGCCTACAGGCCTTAACCAGACATGAAGACTGTCTAGTCCGACGCGCTTTTGTGACGAAAGCAAGAGGCCTGGAGTCTCCAGGACTGGTGTCGAGGCTGCTGGCGTCCGCACGGGCTCTTGCCACTTCCCTCTTGTCCCCGTAAGAAAGCGGATCTCGGTCCGGCCGCAAAGCCCGTCGTGTTCACCGCCTCCCCCAGAGCAGCCCAGCTGAACAGCACCCTAGCACACCCCCGGCCTTGGGGCCTCTGAGTTCAGCCTCCAGCTCTACGAGGATTAAAGAAATTCACGTGAGGTGCTTTGGACGCTGCCCGGAACACAGTCAGTGTGTAAAAACTTGCGGTTCATCAATATTCCTTGCGATTGCTGTTACTGCTATAATCGGATGCTGTCAGGGGGCCCCTTCTGGCCTGGCAGGGGCCACGGGGCTGAGTTCTGTCTTCTCCAGGTGTGGCACCGAGCTCGGGTTTCTGTGGCCGAGACGGCTCCTGATTTGTCTCGGCCAGGTTTGGGTTTTGGCCTTTCGTGTTTTCCAACAACCACGCCCTTGGGTTGAGAAGAAAAGAGGGGCCCATCAGAGCACGAGGGAGCAAAGTGGCAGGTAGGACCGGACACTCGGGGGCAGGGGACAGAGAGGAACTGAGGGGGCCCTGAACGAGGCTGGGAGCCAGACGCCAGGTGGCCCCCGGGCTCAGGTCAGAAGAGAAAGGGGCAGAGGACGAGAGGAGAAAAACACAAAGGTGGGGGAGGCACCGGATGCAGAGCAAGTCTGAGCAGCACCGACGCCCCCCGTGATGTGGCTAGGCCATCAGGGGACTTCCAGGGCCGCTGCTGTCTGTGGTCTGGGGGCTGGCCTGTCCCCTGGACTCCAATCTCCCTGAAAGCAGTTACCCCTGGGAGAGAACCAGGGTCACATTATAAAGGAAATTCCAGCTTCCAGACAGCCAGGGAAGGGCTTCTCGGGAGGGGCCGGCAGACGGTCAGAACCGCTTTGTGAACACCTAGGAGGGATCAGGAGTTGGGCTTACTGTGTCTTTCCTTCTTTACGTCCTAATTAACTGAGTTTTTTTTTTTTTTAAACGTTTTTATTTTTTTTTGAGAGACAGGGCACGAGCAGGGGAGGGGCAGAGAGACACAGAATCCAAAGCAGGCTCCAGGCTCCGAGCTGTCAGCACAGAGCCCGACATGGGGCTTGAACCCACAAACCATGAGATCGTGACCTGAGCCGAAGTCAGATGCTCAACCGACTGAGCCCCCCAGACGCCCCAAAAACGAACCAAGTTTTGAATCATTGTCATCAAGATAGTAACCCTGATAGAAATGACAACTACCACTCCGTGAGCTTTTTTTCTCAGTCCTTTGTCTTCTGACCCACAGCCATAGTGTAAGGTAGAGGGTGTTGCAAAGGGGAAAGTGAGGCTCGGACAGGTCGCACAAGTAGCCCCAGCCTATATGGCTGGCAGGCCGTGGCACAGACCACGACTCGGAATGCGTCAGTCCCACCTCAATGCCCAGGCCGGGGGTTTCAAGCCTCCGGGCACAGTAGCGACCCAGGATTATCAATCTCCTTTTGCACAAAAGGGATTGAGGCTCAGGGGGTCCGAGGTGGACAGAACATCTGTGGCTGTGTGGAACGGACGCAGGCTTGGACTCGGGTCACCTGAGCCTAGAGTCCCGTCTTCCCCTGTCCCCACAACGGTGGGATGGTCCCCTCCGCAGGTGGGGCCCAGTGGGGTCCACCACGTGCTCCCTGGCTCCCCACTTTATAAATCTGGTAAAGGCATGGGCGCAGGGCACGGGGAGCATCTCAGGGAGCAGCTTTTGGGGTCTGTGAGGAAGGGGAAGGACAGTGCACCTCCTCCCACACACGCAGTGCGAGGGCTCAGCTGTGGGGGCCGGGACCCCGGGGGTGCGGGTGGCTTGTCAACACCGTATCTGCAGGTGTGAACCTGGGGCTCGCGGTCCCTCCCACCTCCCACGGGATGGGGCAGTAGCCACGGGGCTGTGCCTGTCGACACCCACGGCCCCCGAGGGTGGGGATGGTTATTCTCTCTCTCTGGGAAAGAAGCTGACTTCCCCACGGCTGTTCCACGTGCTCCGTCACTCAGCCTGGACCGGCGCCGGGTCCGTGAGGCTCCAGACACGGCTGGTCCACCGCGACCGTATCTCATTGCGAGCTCGCACGTCCAGAAGGAAGAGGAGGCAAAGATATTTAAGCCTTTTTAAAAAATGACAGTATTTTATTTTTCTCCTTCCCTCTTCTCTCCCCACTCTGGGTCTCTCTCCTTCTCTCTCTTTCAAGCTACGCCCCAGAAGGTTGACGTCAAGGCAAATGTAGAAAATCTTCAAATGAGATTGGGTGCCTCGTGATTTGGACTCCTCTGTGTTGTCCTTCAATGAACACAGATAATCAAAAGTTGGTTTTATCTTTCTGACTGTTTATTGATCTGTCTACCCATATGCTTATCAGCCTGTGTTCTTTAATGTGGGAAGGGGTCAGAGTTCATGGAATTCGGTTGCAAACTTCTATCAATGCAACATGTCTTACTGGTTGTGCTGTAATATCCCTAAACAGAAGGTGTGGTGCCGACAGGGAGACCCCCCGTTTTACCTGGCTCTGGTTTTCTCAATTCCTCCAAGTTACAGAGATAGTCATCGTATGTGGCCACTCTCTGTGGCCAGGAAAGGCATTGAAGCAGCCTCTGGAGGGCAGAACTCACAAGGCAGGGGCGGGCGGAAAGGGCAGAGGACACTGTGTGGCCACGCTCCGTCCTGGCCCCTGACAGCGCGAGCACAGTGAGTTCTAGACTACGCGGTGATGGTCCCTGGCATTTGCCATGTCGTCCACGGGGGTCTACTTGCCGACATTTTGTCCACCTGTCCCTGGTGGCCGAGGGGACAGGATGCAGGGGTGGGCAGCGTGTCTACACAGAGCCCTGGGTCTTCCCGTGTTTAAATGTTTATCCAAAAAAAGAAACCAGTAGCCTGAGTTTTTACTCTCTCTGTGGCCAAAAGGTACCTGTTTCTCTTCCAGACGGTTTCCTTGCTGAATCCCTTTTCTTGTGGGCCCCAGAGGTTTGGGCTCTGGCACTGGGCCGCAGGGAGCCGGGGAGCCTTTCCAGCTGGGCCGTGGGATGGGGGAGGCCGGGAGGACTCCGGGACGGTGCTGGGTTGATGTGAGAGTGGCTGCCTGTCACTGGCCTGTCACTGCCGGGCTGGGTCGCTTGGGTGCGGAGGCATCTGGGGGGAGTCCCGGACCCAGAGGACAAGGCGGAAGGGAGATTCACCTTGACTCTGTGCTTCCGTGCAGCGTGGGAACTAGAGGGTTCCGGCCTAGGCTCATTCTTTGCCTTAAACGGCAGGAGGCTAAGGTGGTGGAGAGCCTGCCTGCATTTTGGGGGCGTAGAAACGTTCAGTCTATAGCACGGATGAGACAGTAACAATGCCATTATGACTGAAGGCGTCCCCCGCCTCTCATATGTTAAATCCCAACCCCGCGGTGACGGTGTTAGGAGGTGGGCCTTTGAGAAGTGAGCAGGTCGTGAGGCTGGACCCTCGTGTGGGATTAGTGCCCTTGCGGAAAGAGGCAGGAGAGCTAAGCCCACCCTCTTTCTGCCATGCGAGGACACAAGAAGCCAGCAGGTTGTCATCTGACCGTGTCGGTGCCTGGATCTCATGCTTTCGGCGTCCGCGGCTGTGAGGAGGGGACGTCTGTCTTACGAGCCGCCCGCTTTGTTCTGGCAATCAGGACGGAGACAGACACTTCCCCTGCGTCTGTGTGATGTGAGCTTCTCTGTCTCTTCACCTGTCTGTCTCCGTCTCTCTCTGAATCTCTCTCTTTTCTCTGTCCAGATGGAAGAAGCATTTTCCCCCTCTCTCTCTCTCTCCACTGAAAGTTGCCCATCACACCCAGCTTTGTAAACAGCCTGTGTCATTGCCCCTCAGCCTTTCACATTTGATAAAACTATCAAGGTTGCTTTTCGTTAGAGTTTTCCTTCGGTCTCGCCGATAAAGTGTCCAAGGTGCCTATCCAGATAGAGGTATCGATGTATAGATATTTGTATGCCGTTTCTTATTCAGAAAAGGGACCAGGAACCTCCTTTTGTCCTTTGATATTTGAAAGACAGAAGCCCCACTTTTGTATGGGAAGGCAGCCTGTTCTCTGAGCCTCCTGAGGAAACATCAGGACCGACTCTGGCATTCCGAGTTCCGTGGCCATAAAGAAGGCTGCTCCCTGCCACTCAAGGGCAGAAACTTTCAATGTAAAATGCTTCTTCTTAAATCCATTAACTGTAATTATAATCAAGGATGCACTACTGGCTGAGGCTCGGTCTAATTTTCTAAAGCCATAGTCTAAGAGGATCCGCAGAAGCCCCGACGACATCACGTGGTTTCTGCAAACCTCCAACGATGAACCGTTTCACGAATCATCCCATGAGGGGGACCTGGCCACAACACTGCAGGATAAACCTGGCAAATGACCCATGTTTTCAATAACTACATGGAACCGACAGTTGACTGACTGTTGCCATCTGAGCTACTGCAATGGTTCGTTGAGTGTTTTTGAATCCGGAGACGTGTACGGAGCACCCCCTACCGTGGGCCGGATACTGTGCTGAACACTAGCTAAATAGTGTAATGTTGGAATGGGTTCACGTTCCAGAGGGGGAGAGACTGCTCCCTGTTGAAAAGATTTTATTTCAGGCTATCACTTGTCTGATTATGTGACAGTGTTCTGCGCAAATGGCAGGTGCAGGTAAAAGTTAGATAGATGAACAGGTAGGCAGGTGCTAGATGGAGAAAATATGGATGGATGGATAGATAGAAGGTGGATGGATGGGTGGGTAGATAGACGAATGGATAGACAGATAATAGGAGATAGATGATGGAGGGAAGGAGGGACGGAGGGACAGGTCATTCATGAAAATGAAACACTGCGCTGTCGGGCAAACTCTGACGCCCTTTTGGCAGTCATTGGTGACTTGACAAGGGCCTTATTCACGTGACTAAAATCTCCACTGCAGTTCGTAAAGTGACTTACTGTACATGTGTTGCCTTGGGTAGCAGCTTCTTTGGCTCTGCTTCAGAAGTGATTGTGAGGCATCCATTTTATTTAAACTAGCAAATGAGAAATGTCTGCCTTTCTCCAGTCTGCCTGTTGTTTTAATAATTGAAGAACCACCTTGCCTGCAAAAATGTGCCAGATACTTAAAGGCGCAGGAGTAGTGTGTGATAGCAGAAGAATAGAGAGATTAGAAAGAAGTATGAATTATGACCCCTGAGAGTCTATAGTCAGAAAAAAAAAAAAAAAGTCCTGGAAAGTTGTCTGATGTAAATCGTATATATTTGGTCTTCATTGCAAAGAAAAACAAAATTTCCAAAAAAGGGAAATGTTTGTTAATTCAAAAGTAACCAATGTCATGCCTTTATTTTATTTATGTTCTCGTAGCGCGCTCTTGTAGGTATTTCTTGCTTTAATCCCTTGAATTTCCATAAGCGTTTCTTAAGTCAATCCATCAATCTGTGTTTTCTGAGCTAAACAAAGAAATCAAATGTACGGCAATTCAGAGACAAAAATGCTTTTTTCCGCCAAATGAAGCTAATGCAATGTAGCAGATACTCCCTAGCAAAAATATCACTCTTACTTAGTCACAATAGATTTCTATTGGAGACACTGTGAGCTGCACAAGATATGAAAGCTCTTCATATAAGTACATCATGGCCAATAAGCAGCCTAATATATCTTAGAACCATTGGGAAGAGACAAATAGAAAAGAAGAAAGAAAAACATTACAACGTGTGATGGAACAGTTTGTGCATTCCCTTCTCTCCGTCGTCAAACTAGCCCATGTTCTTGATCTGAAAGAAATATCGCCTTTCAAGTTTGCATGTTGTTGAAATATTTATAACCCTGGTGCTGAGAGCCCAGAATGGCATACAGGGTGTTCAGTGAAGGTTTCCTTCAAGCCCTGTGAAATGGGCCGGTGGGCAGATCCCCTGGACGAGGTTTGGATCGTCTCTGGGCCTTGTCAGATGGTCTCTGTCTAGATAAACCAAACGGAAACCAGAGGACCACAGGATGTGAGCCAGGTACTTAAAAAAAATAAGATGTTATTCTTCCCTTCTTCCTTCCGTCACACAAGTTTCTTGGTTCGGCCGCGTGGCAGACACGGTCCTTGGTGGTAAGGACAGGAAAGGGTCGGAAGCATTGGGCACAGAAGTGGAGAACCTCAGATCAGGTGCTCTTTGCGAATGCAGGTTGTTCGGGTCTATTCGTGGTTGGAAGCTGGGTTGACAGGCACAGCAGTCACGGTCTTTCTGCTGGTTTACAAGCCAGAGAGTGGGCAGCACGCGTCTTCCAAGCATCCATCCGGCTCTACTGTGGCAGCTGTGCAGATGTTTTCTGGGGGTGCTCATGGGGGTCCTGGTCCTGCGGAGATGCGGGTGGTTTTGGCAGCCCCCCTGCTCCTGGAGGGTGAGGCTGGAACACTCTGCATCAGCTGACCACATAATGGCTGTCGAATGGCCCCTTGCGGGGAACACCACACGTTACCCTCTGACTCCACTTTCGATCCGGGCAGGAAACGCTTGCTTTATATTTGTTGTTATGTTTAATGATTTGTAAAATCAACAGCTACATAAATTGCCACTCTCCAGGCTTGCAATCCCTCCCTTCTGTGCCCAGTACCTGCCTTCCTGGACCGAGTTGTTTCTCCCGCGGGCATGTTGTTTTTGAAATCTGATACAGAGCGGGCCCGGGAAGCGCTGGTCGGCGTTTCTGGCGACATCTCCAGTGCTTTCCATGTGTGGTTCTTGACGGCGTATCTCGTACCTGCTTGTCAAAGGGCTCATTTGAGTCTGACGACAGCCCTGTGAGGGAGCCTCAGCAGCCTGTCCTCTTCCCTTTTGTAGATGAGCAAACCGAGGCTCAGAGAAAAGTAAGTGGCCCAGCTGGTCAGCAGTAGAGGCACAGGGCGAGGACCTAGGCCCTGAATCTCTGTGCGGAGGGTGATGTCAGTGGAGGATCTTGGCCTGGCGAAGGGCTTGGAGCCGTGAGAGCTGGATGTGCACCCGGGTCGGCATTTCACACTGGCCACCTGTCCAGGTCAGGACGATAGTGCACGTCTGCACACGTCTGTGTCTGTGGTCAGGTCGGTGTCAGGGGCAGGGCCCGGTACAAGGCCGATGTTTGATAAATGCCAGTTCCCTGCCTCTCCCTCAAATCCTGAAATCTGGTAACCACATTTCCAAAAGTTGGGTGAGCGAGTCATATTTACCGTTAGAATATTGACTCCATTTTGGAATTTACTCAGCAAATTGTTTACTCATGGGGATAACAATTTCTAGAGGGAGAATGATGGATTTGAATTTATTCTGGAGCTTGTCCGAAGTCTAGAAGAACTCAGGGATAGTCGGGACAAGAGCACAGTTGCCTGGGCCAGCACACGGCTGTGATCACACCTGATGCCGTGTGTGTTTTGGACGGGGCCCCGTCGCGGTGCTCATCAGCCAGTCCGTGAGCCTCCACTTGGTCCCATTTATGTCCCCACCGGGTGTGCCCAGGTGACTGCACACCAGCGAATTTACGTCCCTACGCTTGCTTGTGGCCTACTTGCTCGAGACATCCCCCTGCTCCTCATTGGGTCCCTCAGTCCTTTGGCCAGTGTCACTGTGTGTGACAAAGTCCACCAGAGCTTCTTCGACGGTGGGGAAGGGGCTAAGAAAGAGAGGAAGTGAAAAAAGAGCTTAGAGTAGGCGAAGAACCAAAACAAGTCGTACGCAGTTATTTTAATGAGCCCCGAGCAGGATTGACAACCCCACAAATCTGCATGCAGACACGTTATGATGAGAGGGCAGAAGGCCAAAGATGAGAGACAACTTTAGAAGCGAGAGAGACAGGTCACCTTTGTAAGAAGCACAGCTGGAATGACGGCAAGTGTCAGCAGAAACAACGGAAGCTACAAGACGAGACACCTAAGTGCTGAGAGAAAATAATGATCAATTGAGGATTTTATACTGGGTAAGCTATTATTCGAGAATTGCACACAAATAAGATGTTTTAGCCTACTTCTTAGAAAATTTAAAACGTACCTAAAGTAAAACAAGAAAAGACCATTTAAATAATCTTTTAATATTAAATCTATTGTATCAGTAGTTTTAATACCAGACCTGAAGACTTTTATATTCAGTTCCAGGAAACATCCCAGGGATATGCATCCCAACTATGAAAGAGCAGAGAGGGGAGAGATGTGAGACATTCATTTTACGTCTTCTGCATGACCTTGATATCAAAACCAGGAAACAGTAAAAAAATCACATGCTGATCTCCCTGGGTGGCTCAGTCGTTGAACATCCGGCTCTTGGTTTCTTCTCAGGTCATGATCCCACAGTTTATGAGTTTGAGCCCCACACTGGGATCTGTGCTGACAGCACATAGCCTGCTTGGGATTTCCTTTCTCCCTCTTTCTCTGCCCTTCTTCCCCATCTTGCCCAGTCTCTCTCTCAAAAATAAATAAACATTAAAAAAATTACATGCTAATCTCTACATGAGAGATTATTAGCAAACCAGTTCCAGAGGTGCAGATAAAAGTACCTCCTGACAAAGCGGGGTTATCATAGGAATATAAAGATATTTATCATTAGGAAAGCATTCATACAGGTCAGCTCTTTTCAGTGATTAAATGGGAAGAAAACACATCTCCCTGTGGAAACTACACAGGAAGGACTTGGTGTGGGACTCAGTGCTGGTAGGAAGGCTCAGTGTTGAAAGATCCACATTTATCCCCAAAGGGAAGCAATTCTATCTAATGTCCCCGAGGGTTTTCTTTTCTTTTCCTTTTTTGAATGTGACAAGCTCTTGCAAGCAAAGACTATTGTCCTGGTTACCATGGCTGTGTAACAAGCCACCCTGAAGCTTGGCGGCTCTAAGCCTTTATTTTTCCCGGCAGTCAGCAATCTGGGCAGGGTGTGGTGGGCGCAGCTCCTCTCGGCTTTCCTGGGTGACAGCTCCCCGGCCTGGGGGCTACGTGCCGGCCGGAATCATCTAGAATGCCTTGTAGTCACATCTGGTGCCTGCGCTGTCCGGACACAACCTGCTGAGTATGGCATTAGACGTGTTCCTTGAACATCTCTCTCCGTCCTCAGGGTCGCTGGGCTTCGTGTCTTGGCTCGGGCTCCGAGGCCTGTGTCCCAAGCTAAAGCTGTATCCTTTTGCGATCTGGCCTCGGAACCATTCTGTGTTGCGTGGGCCAGTCTCAGGACCCCACGGTGATTAGGGAAAGGGGGTGGAGGCTCGTCTGCTGGTGGAAGTGTGAACAACATGAGTGAGCGTGCGTGTAAAACAACCTGCCACTAATATTGAAGGCAAGTTTGACAAACAAGGAATTCCTCTGCTAACCCCATTAGATGACTATGGCGGAGGTGCAGTCCTTATCCAAGCACACGGAGAAACCAAGGACCCTATACTTTGTCGGTAATAATCACAGCTCACACAGAGCACCTACTACGTGCTGGGCATTTTGCACACCTTATTTCTCATTCTTATAGAACCCTTGAGGAGTAGATCTGAAAGGTAAGGCGTTACGTCCCTTGCAGTAGATCACAGACCTGCTGAGTGCTGGAGCCCGGATTTGAATCTAGAACCAGACTGCGTGCTGTCTCACCCCCCAGGATGCCGGCTCTCATCTCACACTTCTCTCCGGTACTTGCCTTTCCCCGAAGTCTCTCTCTGCCCTCCAGACTTGTGTCAGTTCACTTTCTTTCTGTTCATCTCTGGAGCGTCAGTCATCACCCCCAGAGCTGTTTCTGACAGCCTCTTCTCTGAGACAGGGTGAGTCTGTCCTTACGTTCATAACACAATGTGGGGGGCAGCAGAGGCAGGATTCACATGTCCTCTCCAGCCCGGGGCGGGGGGAGGGGCGGGTAGGTATTTGCCAGAGATACGACAAAACTGTCGAAGGTTACGAAATTCAGCTACATAAAATTTAAAACTCCGACTACTATTTGTGAAGTAAAAATGGAAGAGCTGCATTTTAAAACATCAAGAATGAAATAGAGAGCGAACAGAAGCACTAACTAAGCACGTCCGTGTCACGCCGGGTAGGCTGGCTCTGGAGCCGCTTGAGTCCTGGGGAGCTGTCCCCTCCTGTCGCCGCCTGGCTGGCTTCCCACCAGGCGCACAGGCTTCCATGCGTGAGGACTGGCGGCCGTGGCTGTGGTCTGGGTCACGGTGATTAGTGGAAACCCCTTCTTGCTCGCAGGGGGTGCCCAGGGGTTTCTGTGCCAGCCTCTCCCTGTCTGTCGCCCTGTCTCCCGGCACCCTGGCCCCTGGTCGGAGATGCCAGGGAAACGGGGAGAGGGTCCCAGAACTCTGTCCTTTCCCAAGTTCACGAAGACCTTCCCCTTGACCACCTGTTATGTGTCTTGTGCCTTGACTTCATGGGAAGATTTGCACTGAAATGCGTTCCCGGTTCTGATTGGAGGGGGGATCCTGTTGTGTTTCCTCCCGTGTACGTAACCAGTGGCCGTTCCGTGCCTTTTCCTCTGTAGCTGGAGCTCCTCTCGCAGACACAGTCCCAGAACGTCCCTTGTAACACGGTCACAGCCTTGTTCCTGGGCTCTCGGCTCTGTTGCATTGGTCTGTGTTTCTCACTGCATCGAACTCACGGTGTCTTCTGTTACTCGAGCCTCACGAACGCTGGCATCTCCGAGGACAGTTCCTCTGTCCCCTTGCCCGCCGTGGCCTTGTTCTTAATCTTCGTCAAAGTCTGGCTAATAGGAGCTTTTGTTTTTCCATACACTGTCCATGATTGGCTTTCCGAGTTCTTCTAACCATGGCTGGGGTTTTGATGGAGACTGTTTTGAAGAGAGATTAATCGCAGAGAATTTATAGCCTTCCACCGTAAGCTTTCCTTTCCACGAGCATGGATCTTTCCCTCAACTTATTAAAGGTAATTTTTATGTTAGAATATATAATTTTAAAAAACATATCGTTGTCGACAGCCACAAAAATATCACGCATACACGAAGATGATCAATGTTTCTCATGGCACTTAATATTCTCCGTAAAGATCTTGTTCATCTTTGGTTAGATTTTTTTTTCTTGTATTTTTGTTGTGGCTATGGAGAATTGCGGGCTTATGTTTTCTCACATTTATTCCTGGTGACAGAAATGCCATGGACTTGTGTGTATTGATTTCATGTCCAGCGACCTTGCTGACTTTCTTATTAATTCAACTGTAGATTCTTTTGTTGGTCTTTCTGTGTACAATCTTCTTTCTTTTAGATCCTTTTACATCTTTTCAGTTTTTCCCTTTCTTATCTTTTCTTTTCCCCCCACAGTTCAGTATTGAATAGAAGTGGCGACAGAGGGTACTCTTACCTTATTCTCGCTCTGAAAGGGAATGTTTTAAACCTTTCGTTGTTGACTTACATTTGAAGCAATTTTTTATTTTAACACTCGCTGTTAGGTTATTCCTAGTTTGCTAAGAGTTTTTATCTCGAGTTTAAGTGAATTTTATAGAATTATTTCATTGCGTCTATTGGGATAATCATGTGGGTTGTGTTATTAATTGTGTTATGAATCTACAAATGTCATCAATTACTTTAATAAATTTTTAAATGGTGGACAAATGTTGTATTCCTGGCATAAGCCCAACCTAGTCATAGTTTATTTTTATTTTCCTTTATTTCTTACATTTAAAAATTTTGTCTTTTTGCACCAGCAAGGACTTCCAGCACCGTGTTAAGGAGGAGTGGGGAGCAGGGACACCCCTGCCTTGTTTCTGGACTTAAGGGGAAATTACTCAGTTTGTCACCACTAGGCATGGTGCTAACTGTATTTTTTGGTGGCTGTTCTAACAAGGTGAGAAAGTTCTCCTGTATTTTCACTGAGAAGTTTTTCGTGGATGGGTATTGGATTTTTGTCAGATTTTTTCCCTACGCTAATTGACACATGGTCATGTGATTCTTCTCTGCAGCCTGTCGATGCGGTGTAGTCCAGTGGCTTATTTTCAAATGTTGATCCAGTCTTACCTCCCTGTGGTGAGTCCACTGGGTCTTGGTGTAGAGTTCTTTTTTTATATTTTGTTGTATGTGACTCGCTGATAGTTTACTGAGGGTTTTTGCGTCTTTATTCATAAGAGATCCTGGTCTGTAGTATTCCTTTTTCTTCATGTGTTTTATCAGGTTTTAGTATTTGGGTGATGCTGGCCTCATAGAATGGATTACGAAGTATTCTCTCTGCTTCCGTTTTCTGGAAGATACTGTGGAGAATTGGTATAATTTCTCTCTCAGTAGTTTGGGAGCATTCACCAGTAAATTTATTTGGTAGATGTTAGACCTGTCCAGATGATCTGTCTTACCTGGGTGCGTTTGGTAGTTTTTTTTAAATCTTTTTTTCTTTAAGTTTATTTTAATTTACTTTGAGAGAGAGAGAGCAAGTGGGGGAGGGGCAGAGAGAGAAGGAGACAGAATCGGAAGCAGGCTCCAGGCTCCAAGCTGTCAGCCCAGAACCCAACATGGGGCTCGAACTCACAAGCCGCAAGATCGTGACCTGAGCTGAAGTCAGACGCCCAACCGACCAAGCCACCCAGGCGCCCCCAATTATAATGCGTTTTGAGACTAGGAAGGACTGATTCGTCTGGCAGCCCTATGGTGTTTTCCAAAATGTCTGTGCTACATAATGCTGTGGGAAAAGAGGTCCTGTGCTTAATAAATTTAAACGGAGACTTAATAGAATCTCAATCAAAGTGTCTTTGACTTAACATTTAAAGACAAGTTTAACCAGAGCTAATCAACATTACTTTGTTGTGGGACTTCTCCGGACTTCTGATATGTCAATGACCAGTATTAGCTTCCACGAGTAGGAAGGAGTCTTGTGGGTAATTTCTCATATGAACACGGGACAGTTTTTGTCAGGTTTTCTCTCAGGATGGGTCCCACAGAACACCTTGGAGATGCTGGGGTAAACATAAGTGTCCTCTGAAAGTTCTGGGCCTCTGCGTAAGAGGTGCAGTTGGCGAAGTGACAAGACAGAGGTGGAGGCCAAGGTCTCCACGAAGAGCCGCCCTTACCGTAAACCCGGGGTGGCAGTGACTTCGCGTCGCGGAGGAATTTGTGAGGCTGCACCGGCAGAGGTGAAGTCGCTAAGCTCACTTGCTATTGATGGTTGTGACTTGCAACTTCTAACGTAGTGGAGAAAGATGTAAAATGTAAGCTCGCTTTCCTTCACCGCTCGCCGGGGAAGTTCCCAGTGGCCCCATTCTAATGATTGCCGACCATCCCAAATACCCTTTAGCTCTCAGCCCTCTCCCCCATCTAACTCTGGTAAGTGCATGTGCGCTTAGCCACGATTCTTCGTCACATCAAAAGGTGAGTCATTTCATACTTCTTAAGCGGTTTCAAACAACTTTTATGGAACAGGTAGAGATTTAGACAGAAACCAACCAACCAAACAGACAAATAAAGAAGTAAGAGCCATCCATGTGCAGTCTTCCCTGTTCAAATCATCATAATGCCCTCGCGTTTCTTGTCCATCCAAATTGGTGGCCTTGAGGCCCGTGTTAGTCTGTTGGGGCCGCCATACAGGTACCACAGACCGGGGGCTTAAACGACAGGCATTCACTCCGCCAAGTTCTGGGGTCTGGGAGTCCAAGATCCAGGCACTGGTACGTCCTGCGTCCGGTGCCGTCTGTCTTCCTGGTTTTGAAGGTGGCACTGTTCTTGCTGTGTCCTTACGTTGTGGTGAGAGAGCTCTTGGGTCTCTCCCTCTGTTAAAAGGACACTAAGCCCATCGTGGGGGCTCCACCCTCAGGACCTCATCACCCCAGTGGTCCTTCCTCCTGACACCATCGCACGGGGGTTGGGTTCCAGCATATGGATTTTGGAGGGACGCGGTCTGTCTGTAGCAGGTGCCTACGGTCTCTCACATCAGCCCCTCAGGTCGCTTCCTCGCACTGTCTTCAAGCCCCGCTTCCCTGTCTCTCGCTGTGAATCTGCCTCAATTATTCTGCTCTCCTGTCACCAGCTTGGTCTCCCCGATCCCTCACCTTCCATCCCGAGGGGCCGGCACTTACCCTGACGATCAAAAGAGGTGGGGAGCAGGTGATGGAGGAGGTTCTCACAGCCTCGTTTCCATCACCGCCAGGGGCTGCCCCGTTCCACTGAGAAGACACGTCCTCAGCAAGTGGTGTCGACCCCAACCGCGCCTCCTTCACATCCCAGAGCCTCTGCCACGCGAGCCTGGTGTCGGTACGCTGACCCCTTACCGGCAGCCCCTGTGCCTGCAGGTGAAGCCTCACACCCCCTGTAAGCACGGCCCGGCCTCTCCCCAGCTTCCCGCTCCAATGTCGTGCTCGTGAGCCCTTGCGTTCTGCTTTGTTGGAGCCCCTTTGCCTCAGACTTGGTTTCTTCCTCTCGGAGAAGTGCAGATGCTGGCCTTGGGTCTTCATTTCTCCGCCTCTGAATAACATCTTGCGCGTAAACTTGTGGCCTCTCGCGGCCCTGGACAACCAGACCGACCTCCTTCCTCCCCGAAGCTCCCTCTCCCCGACCCGGCCTCAGAACAGAGCACAGTCCTATGGGTTTCGCTGGTGCAGGAGTTTGGCTTAGCAGCCACCCAACTGGCCAGAAAATAAAGGCAGGGTCCTAAACAAAGACAGTAGAGAAGAATGCACATACTCATACGTTAGACTCGCGTTGCAGACCTACTCGAATGGGAAAATATTTCTCAGTTTAAACACAATCGCCTTGGGGCGCCTGGGTGGCGCAGTCGGTTAGGCGTCCGACTTCAGCCAGGTCACGATCTCGCGGTCCGGGAGTTCGAGCCCCGCGTCGGGCTCTGGGCTGATGGCTCAGAGCCTGGAGCCTGTTTCCGATTCTGTGTCTCCCTCTCTCTCTGCCCCTCCCCCGTTCACGCTCTGTCTCTCTCTGTCCCAAAAATAAATAAACGTTGAAAAAAAAAAATAAACACAATCGCCTTATTTACACGCGGGAGTCTAGGAACATGCGAAGAGTCTTTCCGATGACAAATGCCGAGATGTGAGCATATTTGTGAGTGCAAACAAATGACAGCAAATAATGAATGCAGACAAGTAATTAACACTCACGGGGTGAGACCAACAGACTCTAATCACTTTCCCAATTGGCCTTCCTTCCTGTGGGCTGGTAGTCGTGTTCACCTTTTGCTGTTTACAAATAGACGTCTGTACACTCACAGGTAGCACGCTCCCCCAGTTACTCCGCGTGGCCCAGGAGCATGGTGTTCCAAGGTTCCGAGTACGTGTTTTTTCTGGATTATCCAAACCTCCCGTTTTTGGTACCGTGCTCCCGATCTACCTTCTTCCAAGCTTCCTGCGGTGCTTTCTGTTTTCTTCCAGAACCCTTTCCTAGGAGCCTCTCCTCCCTTCGCCTCTGGAAACCACAGAACCAGGTGGATGAGGGTTCTTCATTAGGCATCACTGAAAAGGCCTGCGTGATGGCTGCTGGGTCCTCTGCTGAGTGAGTTCTCCACGCTTCTCTGGGGCGCCCACGTACTTCCCTTAGAGTTTCCACTTACTTCCGTCAGCTAACGTTCACTTCCGTGGCCATCTCAGGATGTGTGGAAAGCGATTCTTATTTTAAACTCAAATGACAAGAATTTATGGCAACAGGAATAAGTAAAGTCATGGAGATACTGGTGTTTAAATTTTCGGAATTATGTTCTTGAAACCATGTGGCAATTTTACTTTATTTCCTCAGGTATACTACCTAAGGATTTAAGCATTTTAATAAGCTGTGAATGTTATAAATGTTTCATTGAACTGTGGATGCTTTAAACCAGTTCATAAGGATGCATACAAAAAGCGCTCATTATTGTTAATTATTAGCAAAACTGGCTTTTGGTTGAGATCGCAGAACCAGAAGCCAAGCTTTTTGTATGAGATCGCATACAATCAGAGGAGTATGTAACATAGTACATTAATGGGGAGGTCGGTGCCATGCAAATCGGTCCAGATTATTATTTTTTTTAATTTTTTATTTATTTATTTTTTTCAACGCTTATTTATTTTTGGGACAGAGAGAGACAGAGCATGAACGGGGGAGGGGCAGAGAGAGAGGGAGACACAGAATCGGAAACAGGCTCCAGGCTCTGAGCCATCAGCCCAGAGCCCGACGCGGGGCTCAAACTCACAGACCGCGAGATCGTAACCTGGCTGAAGTCGGACGCTTAACCGACTGCGCCACCCAGGCGCCCCAAATCGGTCCAGATTATTATGGAGAACAGGAGAAAAGGGAAGGCGATCGAGTGAGGACAAATGAAGTGATGTCTGGAGGAATAATACCTTATGAGGCGCTGGATTTTTGCTAGCAATGTTCTCAGTAGTAACATAGGAAAGCACTCTTTTCAAATAATTTGCTGGTGAAAACAAATGAGGTGCGACTCTGAAGTAACAAAGCTAAGTGCTTTGAAGCGATCATGGAAAACTTCAATACTTTCTTCCTGGCTTGGCTTCTTTTCTCTCTGCTCCTCTGGGCTCCTCCTCCCTCGCCGGGAGCTCCCCTTCCTGCAGACCTCACCTGCTCCTTCTCTGTACGTCAGAATGTTCTATTTCTTCTAGTGCGTTTGCCCTTGCGATTTCATCTACTCTGATTGTCACACACGCATCCCTGCTCCTGCGTGACCCCTGCCTTCCCCAATGTCCCTAAAATCTCCCCGAGTCCAACCATCTCTGTCCCTGCTTGCTCCCCTCCCGCACCCATGCAAACCACAGTCAATCCTGTCCTCTGTCCTCCTCTTGCTACTTCTGGACACGTTATCTGCTTCTGTCCTAGCCTCCTTCTGATCCGCAAGGATGTGTGGCCTCGATGTCTGCCTCCCCAGTTAGGTCCTCTGAAGGCGTGGTCATGCCTCTTTCATTTCTATATTTGCGGCAATGGGTTGTACTAAGTCATAGTAAATGCCCCTAAAGTTGGTTGTTGTTGCATGAATGAATGAGTTCAAGCAAGTCTCTCCACGGGTTGTGACCAAAGGGGACCCACACCATCCTCATAGTCATCAGCTTCCTTGTCCTTAAGGACTTAAAATAGACTAGCATCCAGGTATCCCCCAGTGAGCTTCAGGCAAATTAAAAACATTTACTAAGCAAACGCAGCCTAAAGATATACCTCATGGTTCTCTGTTCCACCCTGATGGCCAAATAATCATGTTCTTTGTAGACTCTCCAGAGCTACCAGTGTTTTAGAAGAGCCATCCCAGTGAAAGTGCCATGGCTCAGATGTCTCGGGGGCCCTTCCTTTGCAATATCTCTTGAGTCTCTCTCTGTGCTCTGTCTGTCTCTGTCTGTCTTACACACACACACGCACACACATACATCCAGACTTGGTACTTTTTCTTAATCCCAGTTTATTCTGATCTGGGCACTGTAATTATTCAGTAGAGGTGACTTTGACTTACTTATCTTAAAAAAAAACAACTTTTTTTAAAAAGAGAAGTTTTAGGTTCATAGCAAAATTGAGGGGAAGTTTCTGAGATTTCCCATATGCCCCCTGCCCCCACACACCCACAGGTCTCCCACTCTGCACAGTCCACCAGAGTGGGACATTTGTTACAATGGATACACCTGTGCTGACACATCACAATCACCCAAAGTCCAGAGTTGACATTAGGCTTTGCTCGTGGTGTTGTCCATTCTATGAGCTTGGAAAAATGGATAATGACATGTGTCCGCCATTATAATGACAATCGCACATGATATTTTCTTGACTTATGTTTGATCTTCTCAGAACTTACCTCAAAGCTAGATTCTCTCTAATACCGAAAAAACGTTAGAAACACAGAGCACTTTCTCTGTGCCAGGTAGAGTTCTGTTTTACAGATATCAACACAATTCTCAGAACAACCTTATAAGGCAGGTACTACATTATCCAATTTTACCCACAGAGTAAGTAAGGCCAAGTAGGGTTTAATAATCAGTCCAAGGTCATGATGTGAACAATGCCACTGGCTCTGAAGTTGTGACTCTTTTTTTTTTTTAATGTTTATTTATTTTTGAGAAAGAGAGAGAGAGAGCGAGAGAGCGCGCGCATGAGCAGGGAAGGGGCAGAGAGAGAGGGAGACACAGCATCTGAAGCAGGCTCCATGCTCTGGGCTGTCAGAATAGAGCCTGATGCAGGGCTCAAACTCGTGAACTGTGAGATCATGACCTGAGCCGAAGTCGGATGCTCAACCGACAGAGCCACCCAGGCGCCCCCAAAGTTGTGACTCCTAAGGAATGCCTTAGGTTGCTATTTTGACAGCCTCGAAGGTTCTTTCAGAATGGCCTCATCACAGCTGCTCTGGGCCCTGGGATCATCCCTCAGTGAGTGGACGACCGACCACGGTGTCAGAGCCTCCTTACCCAACACCCGTGGAAACTCCAGCGTGGGTAGAACATTACCCAGAAATCCACTCTGTGAAGATATTTTGTTTCGGATTTTCTTCATTATATTTCAGAACTGATTTATTTCATTCGCAGTCCATTTTCATGGGTTTTGCTCCCAGAGGAATGACCTACCTGGGTATCGAATCTTTGCTAATCATTTTCTGCCTGTACCACCTCCAGTGGGGGCAGGGAGGATTTCTCTCACAGGAGTAGATTCCTGTGGCTTCTGCAATGCTCCGTAAGTGTACGCTGGCCTTCCCACTCTGTACGTGTTATTAATGATGGAAAAACGAGGTTCTCAGAGGCATTCTCCCCACCCCCAACGTATCAACTCTGTCTTGTCCCCAAGAGTGCTTCTTATTTTTCTTCTCTTTTTCAGATTTGAAACTTGCTCTTTGGTTGACACAAGCGATGTAAACGTTTCCATGTATATTTTTCTTGGTGGTGTCAAAGGCTGTTGAACGCAGGGGTGAGTGGCAGCACGCTATGGGCTCTGGTGTCCCGAGTATGTGGGTCGGTGTGCGTACTGGGGTCCCCAGGACACCCTCATCCATTGTCCTCCTTTCCTCTGACACTCTCTTGTTCAATGGGATCCTGGAGAATTTCTAAACAGTTTCTGTTCTGAGGTCTGTTGACTTATTATTAAGACGATTTTCGGGTGCAGTGCCTGGCCAAAATGGATCTTATATTCAGAAGGTGGATGAAAGCCTTGCAAAGAGAATATGGGTCCTCGGTTGGGCCCCATTGGTCTTTTTTATTCTCTGGCAGAAATAACTCAGCCCTCTGGGCTGTGGTCATCAGAAGTTCACCCTCTAATCCCCTCACTATTGCTGGTTTCCTGTGAGTTCAGATAAGTCACCGTCTCTCGAATGGGGCCACACTTGCCCTACAAGGAAGGCGAATGGAAGCACCAGGCCGTTTAGGACTTGGAAACGTCAGCTGTGCTCAGTTGGAGGGTGGGGGAGGTGGCTGAGGGTGGGAACCAGGGGGCTTCTGACACCCTCTGAAGGGGATTCGGAAACATTTCGCATTTGTGCGTCTTTAGGCTGAAAGGTAAACATGTTCATCATAATTGTAAACATTTATGGAGACGTTAATTTCCAGGGTCTGTGAATATTAACATTAAAAAGGAAGTATTATATGACTTTTTTCCAAGGGAATCTAAATGCCACAGAGGTTTGATATCGCTGGTTGATTTGAAACCCATGAACAATCTCTTCTTTAATTGGAACTATTACATATTGCTTCCATTCTATTTTCCCCACAGACTTGTATCTTAATATTTTAAAGAACAAAGGTCTTTTGTTGATTATACTGTCCTATTTCTTTGCAACAAAAATGCATACGTGACTGACTAAAAAAATGTCCTTTTACTCTAAGTCTGAAAGTACTGATTGTTTCCTGAATCCAATAATTATTAATCAAATTGATCAAAATAGTGTAAATATAGTAATTTTATTCATTATTAAGTATACAAAATATGGTATTGGAAATGCCTCTATGAAAAACAATTTTTTTTATTTAAAAAATTTTTTTTTAATGTTTATTTTATTTTTGAGACAGGGAGAGACAGCATGAACAGGGGAGGGTCAGAGAGAGAGGGAGACACAGAATCGGAAACAGGCTCCAGGCTCTGAGCTGTCAGCACAGAGCCCGACGCGGGGCTCGAACTCGCGGACCACGAGATCATGACCTGAGCCGAAGTCGGACGCTTAACCGACTGAGCCACCCAGGCACCCCAAAAACAATTTTTTTAAATGTTCATTTATTTTTGAGAGAGAGAGACAAAGACAGCATGAGCAGGGGAGGGACAGAGAGAGAGGGAGACACAGAATCCGAAGCGGGCTCCGTGCTCTGAGCTGTCAGCACAGAGCCCGGTTTGGGGCTTGAACTCACGAACCATGAGATCGTGACCTGATCTGAAGTCGGACCCTCAACCGGCGCCCCCCCTGGCGCCCCGGAAATGCTTCTATTTTTTGATGGGCATGGCTGTTTTGTTCACTTTCCCCTTTTTGGCTCATGGATTCACATATGAGCTAGGATTCACATTATTGCTAGAATGAGGTAAGATTTGCCATCAATTTCATTCATATTTATTGTTATCATACATATAAATAGTGATAAATGTCGTCCGTAGGGATAAACTGATGAAAACGGGTGTTTTTCATGGTGACGCTATTCACCTCTCCAAAGTCCTCAGTCAGAAGCCAAAAAAATCACGTAACTGATGTGTTATCAAAGATTTATTGTAATGACCTATCAGCCAACATCTCAATCAGATCCTGTTAATTTTGTTGAAAGCAAAGGCTCAGGAAACATCTGACGGACGAGAGGGTTCCTTCTCTGATGATTAGAACCACTCACTCCTGGTCCCCACGTGGATACTTAGATGTGCCCTTTAGTCTGACCCCTCGAAGCTTTTCCATCCCAGTGGGGAGGAGGCAGGCTTCTCTTCTGCGAGCGGAAGAGTATTGTTTAAGAGCTGATGGAGGCCGAGTGTCACAGCTGGATTTCAAGGGCATACACATTAGGAAAAGCTGCATTTAGAGGCTGGTGGTTTGACCACGGGCTCCCTGAAATGCGTCTGCCTGGGCACCGGAATGCAGTCTGCAGGTCGTCTCGGTTGCACATTAGAATATCTGAGTGTCTTAAAAATACCCGCTAAGAAGGCCGATCCCGTGGCTCTGGCGTGCTGTCACGACGTGTTTTCGGAAACGCCCTCCATGTGATTGGAAAGTGCGTCCAGGCCCGGGAACTGTCGCTTAGATTCGAAGCTGTGTGAGGTTAGAAACCTGGATCGTCGCTCAGCTGAGCATCTTTGCGGACCTGCCCGGCCTCTGGTGAATACATAATGGGGAGTAAAATCCCAGGGGTGGGAACTCAGTAGGCACCAGGGATTCACATCTAAGGCACAGGGGTTTCTGGCTAAGTGGTCAGGGGTCAGGAGACCCCGCAGGAGGCCAGCAGGGCGGCTGCAGTGGCCGAGGTGGCATGGGAGCAGGGGGGAGGGGGCGATGCCGACGACCCGCCCCTGGATCTTGCTCAGAGAACCTCAAGGAGCAGGCCAAGAAGGAGGGCGGCTTCATCCACAGAAGCAATTTCCAGAACATTGCTGGACAGGGACCCACGTTTATGTGTCAGTCGTGGGAAAGGACTTCATCCCGCGATGTGAGAAATTGTCATTGATGATGTCAGCTTTGGTATTGGACTCCCCGATTTCAAATATCCTGTCTCCTGACCCCGCAGGGCACTTTGGGCTGAGGCCTGGTGCCCGGTGGCCTTCTTCCCCTCCTGTTTCGTCAGACGCAGCAAAGAGATTTCTTTCCCGGGGAGCACCTCTCCTGTCTGGGGGGGAGACCGGAGAGGTGGGCGGCACTGGTCCGGGAGGCATCCTCCTCCTCCTGGAGACCCGGTTCTCCCCATCCAGGGGCCCCACGTAGACGCTCCCCACTTCCTCGTGCCCTTCCTCTGTCATTCGGCGTCTCCGCATAAATCACTTCATCAAATTGTGTTACATGCCTGCTCTTTACTTATGTGTCTCCAGCCAAAATGTCAGCTTCACAGGGGCGAGGACATGGTTCCTGGCTGTATCCTGAACGCCCAGAAGAGAGTCACATATACGAGGAGGGGGTAGGCGGGAGAAGGGGGCGAGGGGTTTTCTCTTGGGGACCGGCAGGGAGACGGCTGCACGGCTCCGGGGTGCCCACCGGCAGCTGCTGGGGTGCTGGGGCCCCCGGCGGCTCATGTGCGCCCGTCTGCTCAGAACTGGCAGAACCACTTCGGGGAACCTTGCTTGTTTTCACAAGGGCTCTTTGCCCCTCCTGGCCCTGGAATGAGGCCCCGGGCACGACGCAAGCCTTTCGCAGGGTGGGGGTGACTTCCCAAGGTGAGGGTGTCCTCGTATGTCGACACCTCCGTTGTTTGGCTCCCCAGCTGCCTCCTCGCACCGGCCTCCACCGCCCCAGACAGCCCGAGCTGCTCAGCTGACCTACATGTCTGGGGAATCAGCCGCACGGCTCGTTGGAATCCCTTAGGTAGTTCTTGTCGTGTGACGGATTCCTTGTGTTTGTCACCGTCACATTCTTGAAACTCACTCTGAGGTCGGGCTCCAGAAAACCACCTTGCTATGATGTAATAGCCGAGCGAGAAAGGTCAGGTTGCAGAATTCAGCAGACAAATGGCCCAGTGTTAGGTGTTCTGTGGTGAGAGGGCCCCGCCGTTTTGCTCTGTTACAGTTGCCAGCTATTTGCACGTGCAAATAATTATTCCGTTGGTGGATGATGCCGCACACATCTGGAGCCCATAAAATCAAGGGCAAGCCATCGCTGGTCCTTGTGAGCGGCTTCATTCAGTTTCCATCTCGTGCCCACAAATGGCTCTGCCTGCAGAGAACCCTTCGGGTTCTAGAAAATGAGTACATACCTAGCACCCCAAGGTACTGGCCGCTAAGGCGTGGGGAAAGCTCGCAGAGATCAAATCAGGGAGCACGCACCAGCCACAGACGCGGGTCGTAAGGTGGCCTGGTGCTCAGACTTTCTTCTAGAACAAGCCTCGGGTTTGGGACCTCCCCCAACTTCTTAGGTGCTGTCTCAGGACCTACAGTTTCTTTTCCTTGTATTTTGATTTGTTTGCTTTTCCTCATATTTTGTATCTTTTGCCTGTCCTCTCAGGACAGCGAAGCCACAATTATCTAGTAGTAGGAGTCGCAAGAGGACGTCATAAGTGCTTCAGGGATTCTCAGTCTCCCAGGGACTCTACCTTGATTATGGAGAAAGAACTTTCCCTTCCCTTCGCAAAGGTCACTCTGGTGGGACCGGTTACTGGTCGCCATTACTCTTTACCGTAACAGCTTCTTTCAGGGTCAGTGCGGTGCCTGTGGAATGTTCTCACAGGAGGGAGTGCAGTCCGTCGAGGGGCTGCACGGAGCCTTCGCCCCTGTGAGATGCTGACCCACTTCAAAAGCAAATGAAATGTGCAGTCATATTTGCAAACTAATAATCACGCCTTGTAAGGATGTCCTCATTACTTTTAAAACTAATAGGACATTTTTATAGCCAATACCCAGAACACTGGGTGATGGGTCATGACCATATTCCATGCTGGACCCCCAGACTCAGCCTCCCCTTTCTGTGAGGAGCCTTAATGGCACATCAGGTACAAGCCTCCCCACTCACCCATTCACGTGTGGAGGTCAGCGTTTTCAGTGTAGTGCATTATTAACTTTTAGAAATCATGATGAGATACATATAACAAAATTTGCCACTATAGCTACTTGTAAGTAGCATTAATTGCATTCAAAATGTTGTGCAACCGTTACCAGTATCTAATGTAAACTACGGACCTTGGGTGATAATGATGTGATAATGCAGATTCATCCATTGTAGCAAATGTATTATTCTCACAGTGGGTGTTGGTGGTGGGGGAGGCTGTGCCCAGGTATGCTTAAGGAGGTTAGAGGAGATCTCTGTCACTCCTGCTCGATTTTTCTGTGAACCTCAAACTACTCTAAAAAATAAAGTTTATTTAAAATAAATCCAAGGATCTTCACTGCATAGAAAACAAAAATATACAGTTGTCCAGAAATTATGATGGGGATGGGGTAGCACCCAGGGATCTGTCTATACCTTTATTATTATAATTACATTCTATATCGATTATTTGATTATACATTTATATATAACTACACATGTATATGAATAAACATGCATATGATATCTGTCTCTCCATCCATCCATCCATCCATCCATCCATCCATCCATTCATCTGTATCTATCTATCATCTCTCTATCCACCCACCCACCCACCTATCCATCCATCATGTATCTATCCAACCATCCATCCATCCATCCATCCATCTCATGATTTGCCCTCTGTATGCTGGAGACCCAGGAAAGCAGTGGTGTATCTCAGTCCAGTCCGGAAGGCCTGAGAACCAGGGGGGCCAGCGATGTAAATCCCAGTCCAAAGACAAGAGAAGACTGATGACCCGGCTCAAGCAGGCAGGAAAAACTCTACCTTCCTCCGCTTCTTGTTCTCCCCAGGCCTCCAACAGTTTGGATGATGCCCAGCTGCAGGGGGAGGGCTGTTTACTGAGTGCACAGATCCAAATGCTAATGTCATCGAGAAATATCCTCGCAAACACATCCAGAAATAATGTTGAATCTGGGCACCTGTGGCCAGTCGGCTTGACCCATGAGATTCGCCATCACTCAGTGTGGACTTCAGGTGAAGTCAAGGGCCAGGGTTCTCCAGGAGACGAGGATCGTCTCAAGGGGTCTGTCCTGCAAGGTTTATTTCATTGGCAGGATTAATTATCGTGACCCACATGTGAACTGTGTCCCGCGGCCCCCCCCCCCCAGCTCGGAAAACACCCTCACATCTGACTGGAGGTTCAAATGAAGAATTAATTTGAGTCTCATGCAAACTGTAGGCAGAGCCAAGATTACCTCGAATTTGTACACAAGGAAAACTGAAGGTGAGAAGTTACGTGACCTACGACGTCCCCTAACTACGGAGGGGCAGAGCCTGGATTTAAACCCAGGGCTTCTGACTCTCAGGTCTGTTCTTTCCTCCACCCGCTGCCTGCCGCCTTGCCTTCCACCTAATTTAGGAGGTGTAAAGTAATTCCAAACGAATCCACGACCGTCGGCTTTTTATGTGTGTTCTGCTCCCGACGGTTGGTTTGGGCTCCACCCGGAGGCCGTTCTCTCTCCTGTGTGGGCTTGGCTGTGGGCAGGGGACCTGCCGGTGTGGGCAGCGGGACCTCCCTCCTCCGTGCTCGGGGACAGCCTGCCGAGGGAGGCGGACCGTCATGAATAGGTCTTACTGTGAAGGCAGTTTTTAGAAACCAAGCTCCTTTACTGTCAGGAAAAGTGAAAGCAGACCATTCTGTGCTGGTGACGGAGGGGGGCAGAGTGGTGGCCGGCTGGTCACTGGACGTGTCCTCCCATGGCCTCGGCGTCCCCTGCACCGTGCTGACAGCAGTCAGCCACCAGGTTTCCCTTGAGGGGAGCTTGCGCTCAGGTGCGCGCGAAGCCGTGGGATCAGCGCACCGCCCTTGCCCCGGAGGCGCCTGCTCCTGCCTTGGTCCTTCCCCGGGGCTCCCTTGAGCCCCGAGGGTGACTCTCGGTCGGTGTCACGGTGCTTGCATTCACGGTCTGCATCTTGGTGCCGCTCCTCAGACGCTGAGCACCTGCCAAGGGTTTTTTGTTTTCCATGTTTGAATTTGCGAGGCGTGTAGTGAGTGCCCGTAGACGACCCCCCTCGGTGTTGGATGGGCGACCAAATCGATATAAAACCCCAGACGCTACCCAGCCGTTCTGCTGGAGGAGCTCAGCACCGCGCCTGAGACGGGGGGCGGATGGCACCAGACGCTGACTCGCAATGCCTCCTGGGGACAGAGGAAATGCAGAAGGCGGTGCGGAGGGCGGGGACGTCGGCTGGTCCCGAGGGACGGCTCTCTGTGCCAGGGCTTGGGGAAGGGGAGAGTGGGTGGGGGACAGCGGCTGGACATGTGCCATCCGTCATGAGGTCAGCGGGTCCTGTGTGACGTGGTCGGTGGGGGTGGAGGGGACAAAGAGGAAGGGCCAGCTCACGGAAGCGTGGGGTGCCCGGTGGCGGGGCCGAGGTTGGCGGGGGCACCGGAGGGCACGAACGAGGCGCCGCTGAGGAGGTCCGGGCAGGACGGTGGGTCCCCGCGCTGACGTCCAGGCGCGAGCGGGGGGACGGGCAGCTGGGTCAGAGAAGGCGGACAGGCCGGAGAAGCAGAGACGACGCGAGGGGAAGAATCTGGAAGGCTGATAGCTTTGGTTTCTTTTCAGAACATGAAGCATCGTCTGGTTTTTTTTTTTTTCAGGATCTTTCCTGCAGACACCCGTTAGTCCGTCCTTTGTGAGCCAGCCAAACGCTCCGGGGACACACGGCGGGCTCTCTACCTGGTGCCTGTAAGGTTTGCGGACACCTAGGTTTTTGGGCCGCACGCGCGCAGCCGAGCGTGCAGAGAATGCTCCTGCTGCCCCTCTGGGTGATGGGGACCTGGGGGCGGCTCACGATTCTCTTCTCCACGCCCAGGTATGGGGTGAGCCCCCTGTGAAGATGCTGTGCCCTCGGTCCCCTGCTGGCTGCCGTCGGTGGCTTCTTGGCCAGGGCGGACAGCGCGCCGGGTGGGGGGACTCCTCTGCGCCAGGGCACGGCTGTGCGTGGGGGCTTCTCTGTGCTCCCGGGAGGCTCCACGCCTTCCTACTTGCGACCACGGGAGCACCTGCGAGCGGGGACGTAAAGGCGTCAGATGAGAGCTCTTCCCAGGGAACTCGGTCGGCCACGGCTGCCTCTCGTGTCTCCCGCTGGTGCTGACACGAGCCGTGTCCTCATTTCTCATGGGCGTCTTGCCTTTTCCCTCAATGCCCCGGGTTTCTGGAGGCATCACTTCATTCTCACTCACGGAAGGAAAGTGGGGAAGGTTGCCTCCAACAGGCAGCGGCGATGCTGAGCGTCACTGTGCTAATGACAGCTGGGAGGGGGGGCCTGTGATGGGGCCTTGGTGGGCCCCCCTCTGTCGCGGGACCCAGAGCCAGCCCAGTGTGGCCGCGTGTGGAGCTCAAAGCCAGCCTGCGTCTCGGGAGCCCACCCACCCTAGGGTCCCAACACTCCTTTCTCCGGAAAACGTGCCTCTGTGCCTCTGCCCCCAAGCTGCCTGCCTCTCCGGTGAGAGCGATGGGTGGTGGCAGGTGGGTCACCGGGGTGCTGTCCAGCCCGCTCCCTTGGGTCCCCACGCGCTGTCCCTGCCTCTGCTCTTGTGCTTGGCATTGGGTCTCCCGTATGTTTGGTGCCTGGCTCCCTTTCTGAGGGCTGATTTGGGCAGCTCTGGCACAGGCTGGCGGCTGGTCCCTTGTGGGCCTGTTGGGGGGGCGCTGCTGTACCCGGAGGCCCCCCTAAGCCTGCAGTCCCCCATGGTTGCAGGGCCGGGTCTGTATCTTCTCCCAGTGCCAACCCAGCCTGCTGTGCCCTGAGCCTTCCCAGGATGTGCGCGAGGCTTTCTGGGACCATCCCTGAGCCCCAGGCACCCGGGGCTCGTACCTGGGGTTGAAGAACCTCCTGGCACGTCCCCCAGCCTTGCAGCCTTCATCCCAGGGCTCTGGGACTTGAAAGGTACAGCCTCGTGGAGCAGGGGACTGGCTGCTTGGAGGACGGGGGTGGGGGTTGTCCCGGGCCAGCAGTCGCGCCCTGGCGGACCGGCCGTGCACAGTGTCCTACCCCTCCGCAAAGTGTCAGCTGCGAACTGCTTGTCAGTATTGTGAGGATTGACAATATATTCAATCAATGATAGTAGATAACATTTCCTTCCCTTCCCTACATTCTCAACCGTGTGCGTGAAGAAAAAAATGCTGTAATTCCCACGGAAGAATTTTGTTAAGCCCTACAGAACCTTATATATAAGAATCACCATCCTTACCACGGGGCTCACAGCCCTTGGGACCATCTCCTGGGGCAGAGGGGTACAATCCAGAAAGCGTGGGGAGGACAGAGAGGGAGGGATTGTCAGTGAGTGTGGACTTAACCCTCCGTGTCTCTGGGGTCCAATCTGTGGGGTCCTCACTGGAGGAAAGGGGCAGGGACACCCCGCGTGCCCAGGGCTTCCGGCCTGCTTCACGGACTGCGTGAGGCAGGCTGGGCTCCACCCTGGTGACCAGATGGCCGTGACAGGAGCAAGGAGGTGGGCATTGTTGTTGTCTCGGCCTCCATTTGGAGGAGGAAGAGAGGTGAGTTGCGAGCACCAACCTGGAAGTGAGAGCGTGAACAGGTGGAGTCGGGCAGTGCCCAGACCTGGCTGGTCCCCCACCGTGCGACCCGGAGGTCTTGTCCTCCGCGTGTGGGGCCATCTGCCTGAGCTGGGGGCACGTGGGCATGGTCACATTTTACCAAGTTTATTTTTATTTGCTTGGAGAGGGAGAGAGAGGGACACACACAGAGAGAGAGAGGGAGGGAGGGGAGGGAGAGAGAAACAGAATCCCAAACAGCTTCTGTGCTGTCAGCGCAGAGCCCGACACGGGGCTCGACCCCACAAACTGTGAGATCACGACCTGAGCTAAAATCGAGAGTCAGATGCTCAACTGACTGAGCCGCCCAGGTGCCCCGTGGGACCTTTTAGATAGACGGGAACAGTGGACGTGCAAGCCCTAACTGCATTTGAGACCGTGAGTCTGTTTGTCACTTTAGTTTTCAGTCAAAATCCATTGTTGACTCTGATTGTCATTTTATGCATGCTGTCATAAATGGAGCAGGGAAAGGATGCCTTGTCAGGATGATTGGATCTTCTGTGAAATGAAAGCCGGTTCCTGAGACGGTGCCCGCCCTGAGAACAAAGACAAGGGGAGACTTCTTTAGCCATCGGCCTTGGAAATGGTTAGGTCTGCCATCAGAATTGTGACGAGGACACTTTTTTAACGATTTGTGTGTTTTCTTATTTTTAAAAATTGCATGCTTAATTTAAGGCCAATGACAATTTTCTTGCAAACCTACGCAGTCATATGAATTTCTGTTACAATATGGTACTGAAGGACGGAGAATCCTTGCCTGAAACCTGTATCATCAGAGCTCTTCAGTGCACTAGTTGTCAGCATGAAGACAAGAAGTGATAAAAATAATTATTAACGTATGCATTACTTTCAAATCTTCTCTTTCTGCTTTTTAACACTTGAAAATGCTGTGGTCCCTGGGCAGTTAGGTGAGCAGGTCAAATATTTAAGCACTTGGTTGCTTACTATTGGGTACCTGGCAGACAGTATTCACTGGGATACTTCAAGTAATAAAAGGAATGATTTCGTCATGGAGTGTGTCTATTAGCATTTATCTAACATGGAGCACGTTGAATTTTCTTCTGATGAGTGCGAACTGACACAAATAACCGCACTTACAACTGTAATTTTGGAAGATGCCAGATGATCGTCAAAGTCTTTTCCGGTAGCGTGAAGACAGTGGACACTTCTCCCACCCCCTCCCCGGGCTTGGCTTTGAGGGAGTAACTCCAGACTCATCCTTTGATTCCAGTACATGGAGCCTCAAGATGCTTTCTTAACAGTGGCTCCCTCTTCCCTCTGTCCTCAATCCAAACTCTTCTTCATGCAGAACTTCTTAAATCCAGCCCTTCTGCATGGTCTCAAAACCATGGTGTGTGTGGAATGCACACCCTGGAAGGTGTACCACCTACACCAGCAATTTCGACCCTGAGGAATAATGTTGGTGATGTGGAGAGAAGCTTGGAGCCTTGCTGCTTTCAGCCGAGCCTCCCTCTCCAACAGGGCCTTGGAATCAGCTCTGCGTAAAACACGATTTTAAAACCGTTGCCTTAGACTACTCTCCGAGGCCCAGAAAGGGGAAATGAATATTCATGTATTACATGAAGGAGCGCATTTAATTTTACTGAAGTGGTTCACCATCGATGTGGCCCACATGCTACCTGGCAGGGTTGGAGAAGACAGGGCACAAGATCCTTAAGGGAAAGCCTGTCTTCTATTTCTGTGCCCCCAGCATTTGGTTAAATGTCTACCCAGTGCCAAGCACTTGATGAAAGGGAAGAGAAGGAAGGCGAGGCTGAGCGAATGAAGTCTTAGAACCTGCGACAAGTTCATAAGGAACCAGTGTGGACAGACTGAGTGCAAAAGTTTCAGCGGGATGAAGAGATGGGAACTTGTAAATATTGCGCCGGGGGAGGTGCTTCCTAATCCCTGTAATTCAACTGACCCAGGACCACATAAATGGCTAAGAACCAGAGCCTCGCCCATGAGTCGTGTGAAAATGTCTTCCGGTGTAAGTTTCTCTGGGACGTAAGGCAAGAAGACACGCAGCGGTGA
Organism: Herpailurus yagouaroundi; assembly: GCF_014898765.1. Classification (NCBI taxonomy): domain Eukaryota; kingdom Metazoa; phylum Chordata; class Mammalia; order Carnivora; family Felidae; genus Herpailurus; species Herpailurus yagouaroundi. Next base: position 2,667,087 of record NW_024412419.1, read on the forward strand.
GCGCATGGGCGTTTTGGGTGCGTACCCTCTCACGCTGTCGGGCCCATTCATTCCCAGCTTGCTGATGCCGTGGCCTCTGGGTTTTGAGATTGGCAGGGTAGCAGCTGGGAGACTCAGGAGGGGGACTCAACAAGGGCAGGGTCGTCTGGAAGAGGTGAAGTAGGCTAGACCCAGAGTTTCCTCCACTCATACATAGGGAGGGTTCTTGAGAAAGTATTTAGGAAGGCCTGACGCTCTACCTCGGCCCCCTTGTCTCTTTTTCCCCAAACAAGCAAACAGACAAAAGCTGGACCACCTACTTTGCTCTCTCTGTTGAGTGTTCAATGTGCCAGGCATCGCTGCAGTCGAGTGGTGGGGAATCTTGTGCAGAGATACCCATCAGCTCCTCACCAGAAATATGTGGGACGTTCTTAAAACATGTGCATTCCTGGCCCTTCGCTCCAGGAATTCTGACCGGGCTGGAGCCTGGGAATCTGATTTTTAAGAAGCTTCCTGGAGTATCTTAATGACTAGCCAGGTCTGGGAAACACTTGTTTAATGGAGGAATGCACTCTACCGAATATTCCCCCTGCCCCACCATGTATATCCATCATCCTCCACTGTGGATTTTTTAGCACACGCATGGACTCCTCAAATGCCCCGGGATGTCCCTGGGTCATGGTTAGGGGCTGCTGGCCGCAGGCTGCTGGCGCCCCTTGCCAATGAGGACAGTTCTGTAGGAAATAGCTGCACCTCTCGGCCATCTCCCCTCTGCCGGGAGGTACCAATTTGCCGAGACCCTTTGCCTTGTAAGCGGTAGACTGGGACACCCAGGGCTTGCTTAATACATGGTAGAGCCCCACCCTGGTCCTACCAGACTGGTTGTCTCCTTGGTCCCAGAGGACCATCAGTTCCCCCATTACTGTCCATCACGGAGACCAGACGGCGCTCTCGCCTGTTACCAAGAGCGTCGCTCCACACAGTGTTAAAACTCCCTCCAGATTACATCTCGGACAAATGTTTGCCTTTCTGCTTATGGCCCATTTATTCAGTCCATTGTAACCATTCATTTGAATCATATACATTCACACTGGAAAAAAGCTTAGGCCTTGTGACATCCAATTCCTTCATTTTACAGGGAAGCAACACACAGAGAGAGGAAATCATTCCATTAAGGAGAACTCTCAGGCAAAGCAGCGCCCAGGCCCAGAACCAGCCCATCACTCTTGCCACCCGGCTGCAGACCTCGGTCGTAAGAAAGTGTTGGTGGCTTCACTATGGCCACCTGTGAAAAGAGGCTTCTTTCCTCCACACCTGTGAAAATCTGGAAGCCGAACGGATCAACATTCTTGAGGCCTCGGACGTTCTCTATTCTGGGAGAGCACACGTGGGGAAGGGGCAGAGAGACGGGGACAGAGGATCTGAAGTGGGCTCTGCGAGGACAGGCTGACAGCAGTGAGCCTGACGCGGGGCTCGAACTCAAGAACCGCGAGATCCTGATCTGAGCCCAAGTGGGACGCTCAGCCGACGGAGCCACCCAGGTGCCCCCAGACATTCTCTCTTCTGAAGGCAGAGATCATGTTCTCTGGTGTTTCTTCCTGTAACATTCTCCCAAGCTGAAGTGTTTTTGGTGGTGCACTTTGATCTCATTTGCTGTTTTTTTCTGGTCTGGAGCATCTTTCCAGAAGAAACGTCGTGCTTGCTTGGAAGCAGACGAGCTGGCTGGTGAGTGGAGCAGGAATGAGAAGGCCAGAGCCATGATACCCTGCCCTGCACTGACATCCTTCGTGTGGCTCCGGGCTTTGGGGTCACCACCAGCTGGCCTCAGGCAAGGGAATGAAGACGACCTCTCCCATCCCCGTGCCAAAGGCCACTGAAACCTTGCAGGTGTAGAGAAAGGGGTGATTCATCCAGATGCTCTGAAGACATCGTTTACTTAATCTCCACAACAATCTCAGGATTTTGCCTCCTTAGTCGTTGAGGTAATGCGCACACTGTGAGTGTCCCTGACATTCCGGCTAAAGTGTTTGCTTCCGCATCAGTCAGCCAGAGGGCTGGGTCTCGCTGATCAGTGCGCTTTGGAGATTTCAGTTAATTTGTATCTAATACTTGGTTTCGTCCCCTGTTAAATGGTGTCATTTAAAGACCTGAACGTGATCACGTATATAAGCACCCAGTTCAGCGCCTGGCATAGCACAAGAACTCAGTAAATAATAGTTATTAGTATTATTGGAGAAGCCGCTGACCCAGGGTACACCCCTGACAAGTGACATCTGTTTGATCTCAAGAAGAGTGAACATTTATGGGGCATTTACTCTGTATCAGGTACCAAGGTAGTTATTACGTAAGAATGATTTTTTACTTAATCTTTAAACCTCTTTAGGAAGTGGGCACTACCATTATTGCCATTTTGAACATAAGCAAGCTGAGGCCTTGGGAAGCCAACGACTGGCCTGAGGTCACCTCGCTGGGTGGTTTTAGAGCTCAGACTCTGTGCCCAGCCCTCTAGAGCCCTGCTATGCAGCCTCCACTGAAGGGAATTCCCATGGCCTTTCAAGCCCGATCCTGCTCTCTAATTGATTATCAAAAACTCAGTTGTCTCTACAAAAAGTGGGAAAACTAGAAATGGCAGCTCATGCCAACACAAGACCGTAGATAGCAGGGCTCAGTCTGCATTTTTTTCCAATATATGGAATTTATTGTCAAATTGGTTTCCATACAACACCCAGTGCTCGTCCCAAAAGGTGCCCTCCTCACTCCCCATCACCCACCCTCCTCTCCCTCCCACCCCCCATCAACCCTCAGTTTGTTCTCAGGTTTAAGAGTCTTTTATGCTTTGGCTCTCTCTCCCACTCTAATCTCTTTTCTTTCTTTTTTTCCTTCCCCTCCCCCATGGGTTTCTGTTAAGTTTCTCAGGATCCACATAAGAGTGAAACCATATGGTATCTGTCTTTCTCTGTATGGCTTATTTCACTTAGCATCACACTCTCCAGTTCCATCCACGTTGCTACAAAAGGCCATATTTCATTTTTTCTCATTGCCACGTAGTATTCCATAGTGTATATAAACCACAATTTCTTTAACCATTCATCAGTTGATGGACATTTAGGCTCTTTCCATAATTTGGCTATTGTTGAGAGTGCTGCTATAAACATTGGGGTACAAGTGCCCCTATGCATCAGTACTTCTGTATCCCTTGGGTAAATTCCTAGCAGTGCTATTGCTGGGTCATAGGGGAGGTCTATTTTTAATTTTTTGAGGAACCTCCACACTTTTCCAGAGCGGCTGCACCCAGTTTGCATTCCCACCAACAGTGCAAGAGGGTTCCCATTTCTCCACATCCTCTCCAGCATCTAGAGTCTCCTGATTTGTTCATTTTGGCCACTCTGACTGGCGTGAGTTGATATCTGAGTGTGGTTTTGATTTGTATTTCCCTGATGAGGAGCGACATTGAGCATCTTTTCATGTGCCTGTTGGCCATCTGGATGTGTTCTTTACAGAAGTGTCTATTCATGTTTTCTGCCCATTTCTTCACTGGGTTATTTGTTTTTCGGGTGTGGAGTTTGGTGAGCTTTTTATAGATTTTGGATACTAGCCCTTTGTCCAATATGTCATTTGCAAATATCTTTTCCCATTCCGTTGGTTGCCTTTTAGTTTTGTTGGTTGTTTCCTTTGGTGTGCAGAAGGTTTTTATCTTAATAAGGTCCCAGTAGTTCATTTTTGCTTTTAATTCCCTTGCCTTTGGGGATGTGTCAAGTAAGAAATTTCTGCGGCTGAGGTCAGAGAGGTCTTTTCCTGCTTTCTCCTCTAAGGTTTTGATGGTTTCCTGTCTCACATTCAGGTCCTTTATCTATTTTGAGTTTATTTTTGTGAATGGTGTGAGAAAGTGGTCTAGTTCCAACCTTCTGCATGTTGCTGTCCAGTTCTCCCAGCACCATTTGTTAAAGAGACCGTCTTTTTTCCATTGGATGTTCTTTCCTGCTTTGTCAAAGATGAGTTGGCCATACGTTTGTGGGTCTAGTTCTGGGGTTTCTATTCTATTGCATTGGTCTACGTGTCTGTTTTTGTGCCAATACCATGCTGTCTTGATGATTACAGCTTTGTAGTAAAGGCTAAAGTCTGGGATTGTGATGCCTCCTGCCTTGGTCTTCTTCTTCAAAATTACTTTGGCTATTCGGGGCCTTTTGTGGTTCCATGTGAATTTTAGGATTGCTTGTTCTAGTTTCGAGAAGAATGCTGGTGCAATTTTGATTGGGATTGCATTGAATGTGTAGATAGCTTTGGGCAGTATTGACATTTTGACAATATTTATTCTTCCAATCCATGAGCATGGAATGTTTTTCCATTTCTTTATATCTTCTTCAATTACCTTCATAAGCTTTCTGTAGTTTTCAGCATACAGATCTTTTACATCTTTGGTTAGATTTATTCCTAGGTATTTTATGCTTCTTGGTGCAATTGTGAATGGGATCAGTTTCTTTATTTGTCTTTCTGTTGCTTCATTGTTAGTGTATAAGAATGCAACTGATTTTCTGTACATTGATTTTGTATCCTGCAACTTTACTGAATTCATGGATCAGTTCTAGCAGACTTTTGGTGGAGTCTGTTGGATTTTCCATGTATAGTATCATATCATCTGCAAAAAGTGAAAGCTTGACTTCATCTTTGCCAATTTTGATGCCTTTGATTTCCTTTTATTGTCTGATTGCTGATGCTAGAACTTCCAACACTATGTTAAACAACAGCGGTGAGAGTGGGCATCCCTGTCGTGTTCCTGATCTCAGGGAAAAAGCTCTCAGTTTTCCTCATTGAGGATGATGTTAGCTGTGGGCTTTTCATAAATGGCTTTTATGATATTTAAGTATGTTCCTTCTATCCCGACTTTCTTGAGGGTTTTTATTGGGAAAGTTTGCTGAATTTTGTCAAATGCCTTTTCGGCATCGATTGACAGGATCATACGGTTCTTGTCTTTTCTTTTATTAATGTGATGTATCACATTGATTGATTTGCGAATGGTGAACCAGCCCTGCATCCCAGGAATGAATCCCACTCGATCATGGTGAATAATTCTTTTTATATGCTGTTGAATTAGATTTGCTAGTATCTTATTGAGAATTTTTGCATCCATGTTCATCAGGGATATTGGCCTGTAGTTCTCTTTTTTTACTGGGTCTCTGGTTTAGGAATCAAAGTAATACTGGCTTCATAGAACAATTCTGGAAGTTTTCCTTCCCTTTCTATTTTTTGGAATAGCTTGAGAAGGACAGGTATTATTTCTGCTTTGAACGTCTGGTAGAACTCCCCTGGGAAGCCATCTGGTCCTGGACTCTTATTTGTTAGGAGATTTTTGATGACTGATTCAATTTCTTCGCTGGTTATGGGTCTGTTCAAGCTTTCTATTTCCTCCTGATTGAGTTTTGGAAGCGTGTGGGTGTTTAGGAATTTGTTCATTTCTTCCAGGTTGTCCAGTTTGTTGGCATATAATTTTTCATAGTATTCCCTGATAATTGCTTGTATCTCTGAGGGATTGGTTGTAATAATTCCATTTTCATTCATGATTTTATCTATTTGGGTCATCTCCCTTTTCTTTTTGAGAAGCCTGGCTAGAGGTTTATCAATTTTGTTTAGTTTTTCAAAAAACCAACTCTTGGTTTCGTTGATCTGCTCTACAGTTTTTTTAGATTCTATATTGTTTATTTCTGCTCTGATCTTTATTATTTCTCTTCTTCTGCTGGGTTTAGGCTGCCTTTGCTGTTCTGCTTCTATTTCCTTTAGGTGTGCTGTTAGATTTTGTATTTGGGATTTTTCTTGTTTCTTGAGATAGGCCTGGATTGCAATGTATTTTCCTCTCAGGACTGCCTTCGCTGCATCCCAAAGCGTTTGGATTGTTGTATTTTCATTTTCGTTTGTTTCCATATATTTTTAAATTTCTTCTCTAATTGCCTGGTTGACCCACTCATTCTTTAGTAGGGTGTTCTTTAACCTCCGTGCTTTTGGAGGTTGTCCAGACTTTTTCCTGTGGTTGATTTCAAGCTTCATAGCATTGTGGTCTGAAAGTGTGCATGGTATGATTTCAATTCTTGTATACTTATGAAGGGCTGTTTTGTGACCCAGTATATGATCTATCTTGGAGAATGTTCCATGTGCACTCGAGAAGAAAGTATATTCTGTTGCTTTGGGATGCAGAGTTCTAAATATATCTGTCAAGTCCATCTGATCCAATGTATCCTTCAGGGCCCTTGTTTCTTTATTGACCGTGTGTCTAGATGATCTATCCATTTCTGTAAGTGGGGTGTTAAAGTCCCCTGCAATTACCACATTCTTCTCAATAAGGTTGCTTATGTTTGTGAGTAATTGTTTTATATACTTGGGGGCTCCCGTATTCGGCGCATAGACATTTATAATTGTTAGCTCTTCCTGATGGATAGACCCTGTAATTATTATATAATGCCCTTCTTCATCTGTTGTTACAGCCTTTAATTTAAAGTCTAGTTTGTCTGATATAAGTATGGCTACTCCAGCTTTCTTTTGGCTTCCAGTAGCATGATAAATAGTTCTCCATCTCCTCACTCTCAATCTGAAGGTGTCCTCAGGTCTAAAATGAGTCTCTTGTAGACAGCAAATAGATGGGTCTTGTTTTTTTTATCCATTCTGATACCCTATGTCTTTTGGTTGGCACATTTAGTCCATTTACATTCAGTGTTATTGTAGAAAGATATGGGTTTAGAGTCATTGTGATGTCTGTATGTTTTATGCTTGTAGCGATGTCTCTGGTACTTTGTCTCACAGGATCCCCCTTAGGATCTCTTGTAGGGCTGCTTGAGTGGTGACGAATTCCTTCAGTTTTTGTTTGTTTGGGAAGACCTATCTCTCCTTCTATTCTAAATGACAGACTTGCTGGATAGAGGATTCTCGGCTGCATATTTTTCCTGTTCATCACATTGAAGATCTCCTGCCATGCCTTTCTAGCCTGCCTAGTTTCAGAAGAGAGATGGGTCACGAGTCTTATAGGTCTCCCTTTATATGTTAGAGCACGTTTATCCCTCGCTGCTTTCAGAATTTTCTCTTTATCCTTGTATTTTGCCAGTTTCACTATGATATGTCGTGCAGAAGATCGATTCAAGTTACGTCTGAAGGGAGTTCTCTGTGCCTCTTGGATCTCAATGCCTTTTTCCTTCCCCAGATCAGGGAATTTCTCAGCTATTATTTCTTCAAGTACACCTTCAGCACCTCTCCCTCTCTCTTCCTCCTCTGGAATACCAATTATGTGTATATTATTTCTCTTTAGTGCATCACTTAGTTCTCTAATTTTCCCCTCATACTCCTGGATTTTTTTGTCTCTCTTTTTCTCAGGTTCTTTTTCCATAATTTTATCTTCTAGTTCACCTATTCTGTCCTCTGCCTCTCAATCCGAGCCGTGGTCATTTCCATTTTATTTTGCAGCTCATTTATTGCATTTTTTTAGCTCCTCCTGACTATTCCTTAGTCCCTTGATCTCTGTAGCAATAGATTCTCTGCTGTCCTCTATACTGTTTTCAAGCCCAGCGATGAATTTTATGACTATTATTCTAAATTCACTTTCTGTTATATTGTTTAAATCCTTTTTGATCAGTTCGTTAGCTGTTGTTATTTCCTGGAGATTCTTTTGAGGGGAATTCTTCGGTTTGGTCATATTGGATAGTCCCTGGAGTGGGGCGGGACTGCGGGGCACTTCCCCCGTGCTGTCTTGAATAACTTGCGTTGGTGGGCGGGGCTGCAGTCAGACCTGATGTCTGCCCCCAGCCCAACGCTGGGGCCACAGTCAGACCAGTGTGTGCCTTCTCTTCTCCTCTCCTAGGGGCGGGATTCACCGCGGGGTGGCGTGGCCTGTCTGGGCTACTTGCACACTGCCAAGCTTGTGGTGCTGGGGATCTGGTGTATTAGCTGGGGTGGATCGGCAAGGTGCACAGGGGCGGGAGGGGCAGGCTTAGCTTGCTTTTCCTTTGGAGATCCAGTTCGGGAGGGGCCCTGTGGCACCGGGAGGGAGTCAGACCTGCTGGAGGGATGGATCCGCATCCCTCCAACGCACAGCATTGGGCGTTTGTGCGGTGCAAGCAAGTTCCCTGGCAGGAACCGGTTCCCTTTGGGATTTTGGCTGGGGGAAGGGCGAGGGAGATGGCGCTGGCGAGCGCCTTTGTTCCCCGCCAAGCTGAGCTCTGTCGTCTGGGGCTCAACAACTCTCCCTCCCATTGTCCTCCAGCCGTCCCGTTCTCCGAGCAGAGCTGTTAGCTTATAACCTTCCAGATGTCAAGCCCCGCTTGCTGTCGGAACACACTCCGTCCAGCCCCTCCGCTTTTGCCAGCCAGGCCCTGGGGTCTCTGCGTGGCCGGCGGGCCACCCCTCTGCCCCGGCTCCCTCCCGCCAGTCCGTGGAGCGCGCACTGCCTCGCCGCCCTTCCTATCCTCCTCCGTGGGCCTCTCCTCTGCGCTTGGCTCCCGAGACTCTGTTCTGCCAGTCTTCTGGCTGTTTTCTGGGTTATTTAGGCAAGTGTAGGTGGAATCTAAGTGATCAGCAGGACGCGCAGTGAGCCCAGCGTTCTCCTACGCCGCCATCTTCCCTAGAAAAAGCCCTCAGTCTGCATTTTTGTACATATCAGACCTATCCCTCAAAATTATATATTTGTTCTTGAGATGTAGGTCATTCTCCATGTCCAGTGTGCGTTGAAAGGTGAGACCATTTTTCACTGTTTGACGCACTTAATCCCTAAGTCATCCTCTCCTCCTTATGTCTTACTGTATGAAGTTGACTTAGCGCATACGTTGGGTGGGGAACATAAGTGTCACATGATACTCCCACACAGAGAGTGTGGAGGCCAGTGTTACACGTGGGTGAATGATGATGAGCACATTTGTGAGACACAATTTAAAGTCCTGGTAACGAGTGACCCCAGGCCTTGTTTCCTAGTGACTGGCGAAAAGGATTTCCTGGTTTGTGAGAATTCGGAAGTTCATTCTGACTTGAAATGTGCTTGTGACAATTTTCCTCCAGTAGTTCTGGTCCTACCTTTTGAGACAATATGGAGAATATCAACCCCCTTTTTTTCTGACAGGTTGTAGTTAGTTGATGATAGTTTCCCTGAATCTTCTCTTTCCAGCAAAACAATTTTGGTTTGCTTAATTGTTCCTCAAAGGCCACCTTTGTTTTCCCAAGTTTGTCATTGTGCCGTTCCATGTGACATTATGGACATAATTGAAATCTTCAATATTCCATTGTTTAGTCCTGTGTCAGATTTTCCTAGATTATTCTGTAGTAGCAACACCCCTAAAATCTCAGGGGCATATAACACAAATTCTCATTCACGTTAAATAAAAATACTCACCAATGTTTTCTTGGAATATTTTAAGGTTTTTTCCGTACATAGTTCAATCAGCCATTGAGAGGTCATTTCATTGTATAATGTGACCTTGGTATTTCATTTTATTGTTATTATTTTTTACCTGTGGGCAATGACTATGCTAACACTTTCCCATGGCTTGTCATACATCCTCTCTTATATTCCATACACATGAGTTAGTTTGAGAACCACCTCTTTCTCTCTCTCTCCCTTCCATCCCTTCCTTCCTTCCTTCCTTCCTTCCTTCCTTCCTTCCTTCCTTCCTTTTGGGGGGGGGGGTCGAGAGAGAATCTCAAGCAGACTCTGTGCAGTGCAGAGCCTGATGTGGGCCACAATCCCATGAACTGAGAGATCATGACCTGAGTGGAAATCGAGGGTTGGACACTCAAATGATTGAGCCAGCCAGGCACCCTGGGACCATTTTCATATCGGTGTTTTTGTCTATCTCAGTGCCAAAATCACAGTTAGTTGATGCTGCTTTATAATAATTCTTAACATCTAGAGGGAAATCCTCTTGTCCTCACATTTCTTGTTCAGAACTTTCAGAGCTATTCTTGAACTTTTTATATTTGATCTCACTTTTAGAATCCATTTGTCAAGTTCCACAAAAAATACAATGAGAACAACTTCCTTAATTTCAGTTTTTTCAAATCTTATACATCCTTATTTCTTTTTTTTTTTCCAGGTCTACTTTGTTTATCAACTTTGAATTAGGGTATGTTAAATTTTCTCATGGTTGTAGTTGATTTGTTGTTCTTTGAAATTCTGTCAGTTTGTGTGTTTTAAAGCTATGTTATTAGGTGCATAATGGCTATATCTTCTTGTAACATTGTTTTATCATGTTTTCTTCATCACTTTTCATGTTTTCTAAATTGAATTTTAGTTTTGAGCCTTAATTTTACTACATTGAGTGTCTTTTGGTATGTCAGCTGCCATGTATATCTTCATCCATCCCTTCATTTTCTTGTGTGTGTGTGTTTGTTGTCTATGTATCTATTATTGCAAACATCTTGGTCCTAGATTATAAAATAAAACCAAGTTGATATAGTTTTTAAAAAGTTGAATTTAATATATTTGTTATGATTAATGACAAGTTGATTACTTCTAACATCTTACTTTACATAAATATATTTTCACCAAACCACTGTAATATTTTTTTATTTTCTTATTTTTTGCCATTATTGCCATCAGCTTTTTCTTTTTTTAATTTTTTTTTAACATTTATTTATTTTTGAGACAGAGAGAGACAGAGCATGAACGGGGGAGGGTCAGAGAGAGAGGGAGACACAGAATCAGAAACAGGCTCCAGGCTCTGAGCAGTCAGCGCAGAGCCTGACGTGGGGCTTGAACTCACGGACCACGAGATCATGACCTGAGCTGAAGTCGGACGATTAACCGACTGAGCCACCCAGGCGCCCCATTGCCATCAGCTTTTAAAAATAATTCTTATTTTCTTAAAATCAGTGAGGTATATTTCTACCTTTTTATGGTTAGCTTTGTACTTTAACATAATACTTAATTAAAAAAAATCTCTTAAAGTTTTTCATCATCTTTATAATCTTTCTGAACCAGACAAAGATTGTAGATTGATTTATCCACCGAATATTTTTCCCATCCTATCTTGTTACCCTTATTTATAACTTATTGTTTTATATTTTTAACACATTTATTTTTAAAAGTACTTATTTTCATCTAATAGTTAAGTGAATATACTAACAAATTATATGAAATCATGTGTTCACCATGGTTTATTATTATCCATTTCTTCCCTCTGTGTTCACTTTGTTCTTGTTGACCATCACTCTTTAGCAAATCTTTCAGCAAGAGTGTGTAAGTAGCAACTTATCTCATCTTCTGCATATTTGAGCATGTCTTTTCATGTTACCTGGATTATAAATAGGTTAGCTGGGTATAGAATTTTATGTTGAAAATTATTTCCCTCAACCCATTGATGACTTCAGGCATCTATTTTTTTACTGATGATATTTCTGCTGATAATCTAATTGTCATTGTTTGGAAGGCAAGCTGTCTTCTTTCTGGTAGGTTTCATGATTTTCTCATTCTTAATTTTCTGAAGTTTTACTTAGGTATACCTAGGTATGAATTTATTTTATTTTATAATGCTTAATGTCTGGTGATTTTTCCATCTGAAGATTTTTGTCTTCAATTCTGAAAAAACTTTTTTTGTCTTTTCAATTATTGCTTCTCTAAATTCCGTTTTATTTTGTCTTCTGGAACTTCTTACTAGATGAATTTTGGAAACTCTTAAATGGTCATCTATATCTCTTAATTGTGCGTTCATGTTTAACCCATATTTAGGTGAATTATTCAGAGGTAACTTTTACTTTACTGATTATTTCTCTGATATATCTTGTCTAGAGTTTATCATGCTTATAAAATTTTTTATTTTGATGAATGTATTTTTCATTCTCAATATTTCCAATTGGTTCTTTTTCATATTTTCTTTGTTTTTACCTCAGTTTTCAAAAAATGTCTTATTCTACTTTTATGGCTGTTATACCTCCCTTTTCTCCTTTGAGGCTTTCTAACACCTATTTTATATTCTCTTTTATGTTTTTCGACTTGTATTTTGTTTGGAATGAATTTGTGTCCTGATTATCAGTATTTGTGGCTATCTTTCTTAGTATTCTTTTTGCTTTTTTTTACCTTGAAAACCTCTCCCTGGAGGTTGTATGGTTCCTTCTTATCAGACCCCAAAACTGAAGCTGTACTTACACTACTGGCCCCAGGTCTGTTCAAAGCAGTTGCCGAATGAATGAGTTAATTGGCTCAAGATCTATTGACTCACCTGTATCTTTTTCTTTCACATCTCAAGAATGAATTGTCATATAAATTACAGCCACCGGTGTCTTTGCAGCTTTTTCTCCTTTTGTTTTGAGAGTGGAGCAGCCCCACCCCAGGAGCCCAAACATCCCCCATGGTCCTGGCCCTTCACTTCACGTCAGGTGGTGTTGGTCAAGCCTTTGTCTGGTCAAGCCTTTTCATGTCCCTGGACTGAGAGCCCAGCAGACTGATGGCTTTAACCCTCTCTATTGCTTTATGTTTTCTTCTTTCCTTTTTAAACTATGGACATGTTTCTCTTAGTGTTGAGTATTGATATGTCTTTACAATTAATTTTTTTCCAATTGCCTGAGAAGAGTCGTTTTAAAGATTGAACTCAGCATCATCTTGAAAACAAGTATGACTTTATTTTATTTATTAAAAAATGTTTTTAATGTTTATTTTTGAGAGAGAGAGAGAGAGCATGAGCAGGGGAGGGGCAGAGAGAGAGAGGGAGACACAGAATCCAAACCAGGCTCCAAGTTCCGAGCTGTCAGCCCCGAGCCTGACACGGGGCTCAAACTCACGAGCTGTGAAAGCATGACCTGAGCTGAAGTCGGACGCTCTATGGACTGAGCCACCCAGGTGCCCTGAGTACAACTTTATTTTTGTTTATTGTTTTAGGAGTATGTCATGCTGTTGACTCTTGCTAAATTTACAGTCGAGAGAAATCCCTAGATCTTTCACAAAGTAAATGCTGTCAACATCAAATATCTTCCAATCCTGCACGTTATCCAATTATTTTAAAACTAAATGTCCTTGTTCCAGTTTAATATTGTGTTTGAAAATACAGTGAGTTTTCAGCAGACACTCCAAGCTCTGAGAGCCATAGACTCTCTGTCTTCATAGAATTTACTCACAACTTTTACAAGACAGGGCTAAGGACAGGTCCACCAGAGATTGCTTTCAAGTTTGACATCGGTTGGCACATTGGCATTCTTTGAGTGTGATTTTTCATGAAACTGGGAGTTAATTTAACAACAGAAATTTGCTACACGAGCGTGAGTTTTGGAGGCAGATAAGTATTCGCTCTAACAAGGGTTTCACAACTTGATTGTGCCACTTACTGGGTATTTGACCTCAAAGAATTTACATGCTCTTCCTCAGCCTTGGACTTTCTCATCTACCAAATAAAACATTAAACAGAGGCTTGTGACGTCCACATGAGGTCACAGGTAAGCTCCAGGCACACAGTAGGGAAGTGAGCGACCCTCTCTTCCTGCCCTTCCCCTAACCAAGCCCCGTACCCCGCTGTATTTCTTCATCACGTCTCTCTGCCGACTCGTCTGAAATCAAGGTTTCTGCGTGCATGGTGTGACCCGGTGTGCTGGTCTCTTATTTCCAGTGGTGAGTCGGGTCCTGCCTAGTTCTTCATTGCACCCAAAGGAAGCAGCGTTACCAAAGGAGCAGAGGGTCGATGCAGGGAATCCCATTCTGTGACAGGGCCAGGGCATAGCAGGGTGATGGGAAATGAGTCAGGAAGGAAAGCTGGTGTCCAAAACTGTAGGGCCTCAGGGCCCATGAAGGATGGGCAGACATCTTAAAAAAGGCAGTGTCAAAGCGTGATTAAATTGGTGTCGGTGTGGGGTCTGAGGAGGAGAAGGTGTGATGGAGTGACTACCTCTAGGCAAAAGCATATGAAGACTGAACGAAGCCAGAGTCAGCAGGGACGGAGAGAAGGGTTGAGAAGTGACCTAGGGCACACTCTTCCTGGGCTACAGTCCACAGGACCTGGGGGCCAAGTGGGGACCATGTATCTCTTGGCAAACTTGGTGAGGACCAGACACTAGGTCTCCAGTGTGGTCCCTGGGCCAGCAGCAGCCCGGGGCTGGCTAGGAATGCAGTTCTCTGGTTCCGTCCAGGATTGCCCAATTGGAAACTCTGGGGAGGGGACTCAGCATTCTGTTCCAACAAGCTCTGGGGATAATTCTGCTGGAGGTTAGCCTGAGAACCACTGAGATAGGTCATGTGGGTGGAAGAGTAGGTTTCCGTGAAAACGTGTGTTTGGTTTGTGTATTTTGGGGTTTGAGATTGCCGTGAAGCGTGCCTGGCATGTGGGACTGCAAGACTGCGATAGAGGGAAATGTATATTACTTCTAAAATCATTTTAGGTATAAATTTGCTAGACCCAAGTGTTTGCATTTTGGGGATTCATTCATGTGGCCAGGATTTCTAGTAATTTTATTTCTCAACTCAACTAATGAAGGGCAATCAGTTAAATGAACAATTTTGATCCATTACAAAGTTTCTTACCTTGTACACGAGTCAGGAAAGATAATAAAAGAAGAAAAAATAAACCTTTATTTTCTAAGTGTAGTTAAAGGGTTTGATCCAAATAATATTTGAATTTTCATCCTGGAAGAAAAAAAAAAAAAACAAACGTGAAATTGAACTTTAAAAACGACCTCTTGGGCAAACAGAGGATACTTCTTCCTGACAGTTCAGAAGGATATTTACATCGTGATGTCATTCCACATTATAATTACGTAATTGCACATTCTAATGATACAATCACACATGTTACGCTAATTATGTAATTAGGCTTAATGATAGCAATTGTGCAAGCACATAGTATCAGAATCAAAATGAATGAATTAAAAAAACTAGAAGGTACGTGCACATTATGAACTTTGTAAGATCACATTCGGAAAATTTAAAGCAGCTAGCGGCCATCTCAGAGGGCTTAACTGGTCGGATCAGAAACTACCTCCTTTGTTCGTTGGTTATGCCAGTCTCTAAAACTTTGCTGAAATCTGATAAAAGTTCATGTAAGTTGCAAAATCCAGGAGGAGAATGAAACAGAAAGAGAAAAGGGAGCGCGAGAGAGAGGCTGTTGAGAGTGAATAGGGCTTTAAACAGAGCAGAAACCATTGGCTTCCCCCCAGACTCCCATGTCCCCTTCTGCTCTGACAGAGTCAAGATTTTTATCATATCTGAATTCCTGGGCTTTTGTCATGGAAAGGCCAACTTTCAGATTCAGTGAATGGGACATTCACTGTAATCACTGTTCTCTTGAACTTCCTCAGGATTGCAAATCTTTAGATAGTATCTCAAAACGTTGGAATGTTTATTTTCAATAGTTTCAACTGATCTTGATCCTGGGAAAATAAGAGGTTGCAGAATAGTTATTCCTTTAATGTGGTGATTTGATCACTTTTGCTTACTTTTTAAGCCAGGGGTCTTAACTGAGAAAAAGCCACAGAAGCCTTCCCCCCCTTCCAAGAAGGGTTGCTGTGATCCCTCCCTTAGCAAATGACTTGTGAAGGAGAGCACATCTACCTTTAGGGCTTTTTCCAGCAGCTGGTTGCCTAGCATAGGGATGGGGGCGTCATTAAAAAAAAAATGTAATTTTAATTGCATGTTCTCCTGAAGATGCACCAAAATGGCTGGCTTAATTTCCCAAGGGGGCCTATTTCTGCCCTCCGGAGAATATGGAGACTGTCTTCGGACTGAACGCGTGGATTTATTTTCTTTCCTTTGGGCGTGCGGGAGTTTCTGTGCGCTTGCAGTGGCTGCCTGGAAAATGAACAGAGCACATCCCTCCTAGGTTTTATCGTCGCCTCATTAGGTTCCCCGGAATATCTCACACCTTCTGTCTCAGCCCGCCATTTGCCCTAAGCAGGTGACACATTCCTGCAGCTCGCAGGCTGGAAATGGGACCGGTGTCCTCTCCGCAGGCACATCGTTCGTTATGCTGCTGCGGCTCTTTGCTTTCTGGCTTGCTCTGGCATTGTCTGCAAGCACGTGACTGTCAGCCTCGGCCACTGCTGCCTCCAGAGGTGGCTGGAGCCCGTGCGCGTAACCTTATTTTCTCATGTGCCACACAGATAGAGCGGCGTTGCACGCCCTCCAGCATCCTGTCCCTGAGTGAGGGCATCACAGGGTCACATGCTGGCTCGTGATAAATGGCACACTTACTGGAAATAGAACCTCATGCTGCATTCCCGCCCCTGCCCAGCTCCCCCTCCCTCCCTCCCTTCCCCGGCAATGTGGACAAACCCGCTGTCTGTGCTTTTGCTAATTCCGTGTCTGGGTGTTATCGTCAATATACTTTTGATTATCAGGATATGCCAATCCCAGGATTATCACATGCCTCAGGGGGTTCCTGGTCTCAAAAGATTTAATACGTGCATGGAATCATATTCATTTTCTTCCTGTAATTCAGAGTGATGAAGCCCACCTTGTAAAAAAAAAATGTGGAAGGAGGATGTTGTGAAACGTCAATGAACTAGAAGCCAACTTTCAAATATTTGGAGTTTTTGCCGCATGCAAATTAGAAAGCTGTGGAAGAGTGGAAGAAGCCTTGGAGAAAGTATATGGTACAGAGGCCCCGTTTCTTAATGAGGGACTTGTCTTGGAACCGATTGAGTGGGCGTCTGAGGTCCCAGAGCTGGCGGGAGGGAGAGCCACAACCCCCCTCTTCTGGATTCCAGTTGCCTTTGTTACCCACCGACCGGTTTTCCTCGAACCGTGTTCCTTCCTTCTTGCCTTCCTTCCTTTCTTCCTTCCCACCTTCCTTCCTTCCTTCCTGCCTGCCTGCCTTCCTGACTTCACTCCTTCATTCATTCGCAAGTGTTCATTAATATGTATTACTACTTTGCACTACGAAGGAAGAACACAGATGAGTAAAGCATGGTCATGGACCTTCTGATTGATCAGAGATGTTCAGCCTACACTTGACACCCACAAATTAAGGCGAAGTCAGATGAGTGCCAGGACAAGGCTAGAAGCTGGGGGCTGGGGCTGGGAGGAGACAGAGGAGAATTAAGGGACAGCTATTTGGGTTTAACCCTCATGGGGGGATAGGGTTGCAGCTTCGGCTGTACGGACGTCACAGGAAGTGTGGGCGGACCCACAGCGATGGGAAGGAAGCCCATGTTCTGAAATCAGCAAGGACTCGATCTGACCCAAGCTGGGGGAATCATCAAGGGTCAGTTTGGCCAGATTATGTAAATTTTGCTTTTGGGCCGATTGGTTTTAATTGAGTCTGCAGGGGAAGGGGAACCACTGAAGATTTTTGAGCAGGAGAGAAAAACTATCAGAGGTAGGATTTAGAAGGATGTGTCAGTCTACAGAGAATGGATTGGAACGGACGATCAGGAAGATAAGTTCTCGGTGCACCCGGTCTGTCCTTTTCTTTTCCCGTAGTTCGTGAACTTACACGTGGATCACAGATTCCTGTTTTCAAAGTACAGTTTTCCTTTTCTGTCCCTCCCCCTTTCCTCTCCTCCCTCCTGCCCTCTCCATCCCCCTCTCTTCCCCCCTCTCCCTCCTTCTCCCCCATTGTCTCCTGCCCCTTGGTCTCTATCATCTCTTACTCAGCAAGTAATCTCTTACTCAGCTGTGGAATCCCAGCCCTACTACGTGCCCCACTGTAGCAGGTGCAGAAGGCCAGTGTAAGACACACCCGTTGGCTAGAGACGTACGGGCTCTCAGAGCAGGGAAGGCATCACATAACATGAGACATACACGAGAGTGAGTACTGAGTAGAGCACAGCAGGGCCCCCAATCCTGATCCTGCTGAGAAGTGGTGGCCGAGGCTTCGTGGAAGTCCCGACTGCCCTTCCGAGTCTTGCAGAATGAGTGGTGGCTGGGCAGATGGCAGGGTCTGAGGGAAGAACACGGCAGGCAGAAGGGACCTGGCGCCTGCCCCACACAACCCAATGGCTGCGCGAGGACGTGTCAGTGGCCTTCGACATCACACGTCCGTACGACAGACGGTCCAAACCATGGCAAGACTTCTGCGAGACTTCACTCAAATGGCACCTTCCCAGAGAGATTGATCTAGCCTACCTTTTCCAAAATCGAGTCTTCCCCCCACAGACAACCCTACTATCATTTATCCTGTAATGTTTCACCCTCTGACAATTTTTTAACTTAACTTTGTCTTAATATCAGCCTGTCTTCCAACCCACCTCCTTCCTCTCTGCTTCCATGTTCCCCTCCCCCAGTAGACCCCGAGCTCATGAGGGAGGGTCTCCCCTGATCACTATTGTATCCCTGGCCCCTAGAAAGTCTGACGCAGGGTTGCGGCTGGATAAGTATTTGACGAACGAGTGACTGGGCCTCTGACACACCCTTGCTGCCAGTACCCCGTCCCCTTTGCTTATCTGTCACATGCTCCCAGGGTCTGCCCACATCCACTGCGTCTCTCTCCTGCCCAAGGCTGAGCCCCCTCCTTGTGCCTGATTTCGCTCCACCAATACACACGCCTCCTCCACATTCCCGGCTTCTCACTTTCCATCGGGGCCTCCCTCAACTTGACCACCAGGCCTCTGTGCCTAGAACAGACAGGATCCTCCCTCTGACATCATGTCCCCCTTGCCTGTCATCCTCTTCTCCCCGGGCAGACCAGGCTTCTTGGAAGGGGGTCTTCCTTACCCTCCACTCCAGGTCCTCCACTCCTGGCCTTAGAACTCAGACTTCTGCCATGGAGTGCCTCGTCGGAGGCGACCGCGGCCTCCCTCCACGCTCTGACGTCTGTCCGGAACCTGTTGTAGGCTGGCTGGTGTCCCTCAGAGGAGATGGGTTCAGGTCTTTGCCCCCAGGCCCCATGGACACGACCTTATTTGGAGACAGGGTCTTAGAGATGTAATCGAGTCCAGACAAGGCTGCTGGACTAGGCTGGGCGCTCTTCCGATGGCCGGTGTCCTTTTGAGAACGGGGACGTTTGGACGCAGACACCCAGAGGGATGGAGTCCTCGTGATGACAGAGGTGGATGCTGGAGTGACGTGTCCACGAACCAAGAAAGGCCAAGGGTCCGGCCTGTGTCAGGGGGAGCGTGTCCTGCCGACACCTTCATTTCCGACTTCCGGCCTCCATGTGGCGCAGGAACTCGGTTCTGTTGTTTGGGCCGCCCCGTCTGGGGTGCTTTGTCGGGCAGCCTCAGCAGACAGGTGTTCGGTTTATTTGGCATCTGTGAACCGTGTGGCAGAACTGGTCCCCCCTCCTTCTCTCCTCCTGCTCTAGCCCCTCTGCTGGGGTTTTTCTGGGGCCTTTTTGGCCTCCCTTCACTGTGTAAAATGTTGTTTTTCCCTGTGATTAAGGAGAGAAATTGGAATGATACATCGTCCACAGCAAGCCTGCATTTCTATTTTCTCGAGAGGTTTCCAGTTAAAAACTAGAACCTTTAGGAAACCGATTTCAAGGCCTGCTTCCCAACTACTGTGAGCAGCTCTGATGAACGGGAAGGGGTGAGGCGTTCATGTGAGCTGTGAAAGGGAGGCATTCATCCACGCACCCCTCGGGAACAGGCTGGGGCCTAGTTCTGAATGGCCTTTCCCTGCTGTCGACGTGTGTTCTGTACAAATGAACGCGGCCGTGCGAGCCGGCATGGAGGCCCTCGTGATTGTGGTACATTTTCTTCCTCAGGCCTCAAAGCCTGGAAAAGTGCATGAACCGTGGAGGATGATGTCGGAGTCCATCTGAGATGGGGAAGGAAGAGCTATCCGTGGCTGGTGTGGGTTCCCCGGAGGCCTGGCCACTGTGGCTGCGGGACATGGGTGATGAGGGAGGAGGCATCATCTGCTGATCTGGGCACACGTCGTAGCAGGAAGACTGCAGGGACGTGTCTCAGGAAAACAGAGGGGACGTGACGGTCACCCGGGGAGTCATACAGGTGCTGGAGAGCTGGGTGCTCGTCCGGGCTCCGCCTCTGTCTGTGAGGGCTCCCGGAGGCTCTGGGCCTCGTTATAAATGTGGAGGCTGCACAGGCGTCTCCCTCTGACTTCTCACCCCAGGGCAGTGGCCCCTCATACCCTTCTCCTGAGCCACAGCCTAGGCTTTGTTCATGACAGAGTAAGAAACAAAGTAAACCAGAAACCGGGAGAGCTGTGCGGCCTATCCTCTCCTGTGTCAACACATTGGGCCTCAGCCAAGGGCCTCAGCCTCAGTTTCCTCCTCAATGAAAGGAGAGCACCGGGTGACCCCAGATTGGCTCCGTGGCTCTGTGTGACCTCCTCACAGCATGGTGCGTGGGGTCTCAAACATGGGGTGGTGGGGTGGCAGCCGGTGACCTGAGGAGGTTTCTGGAAGACGGACAGAGCAGTCCCAGACACGGAGCTTGGAACAGAGTGCACGATGCGGGTTTTGAAGACGTTCTCCGGAGACCTCCTTCGACTCTGCTGTGCACTCATCACCCGGGGCTCATTGAAATGCAGATTCTGCTTCCACAGGTCTGGAGCATCTCTATGGGCTGATGCTGGAGCCCCTGCCCACGGCCCACACTGGCAGCAGTGAGGGTGTAGACACAGAACAACGAGGTCATCACTGTGGGGTCTTGTGGATGAGAGGGATGGGTGATTCAGGGGCACCCGGGCCAAGCTTAGAGACAGGCCCTCGATGGTAACACTAAACTACACGACCTATCTTGTACTCTGCGTCTCCCCAGTGGGGACTCCTGGATTCTCTTGTCCTCTCTTGCTGTTCCTTGGCCGGTTGGACCTCACTTAGGGCCTCCCTGTAGCCCTCACTTTCGGGGCCGCCCATGCAGGGGGCTCACGAGGTCTGGCCCGTCTGGCTGATGCTCTCAAACGGACATGGTGCTGAGACCACCCCACAGTCTGAGGGCAGGTGACGGCCCCGCCGAGCACTGGAGTTCTGCATAGAAATCGGTCTTGTTTTCCAGGTTTCACTCACGTTTCTCCTCGGACCGGCTGGCTTTGATCATTCGTATTGATTCCTGTCTCATTGCAAGACTCCAGTGTCCTGTGAGCAGGCTAGGAAGGCAGAGCGCCGTATCCGTGAGTTCCGGCTGTAGGAAAAGCGCATGATCTTTCATCTTATAAATGGTGTGGGGAAAAAATCTCCATCTTGAATCTGTTGCCTCTGACTTTTTGGCTGGGGTGTTCAGGCAGGTCCCCAGGTCTTGAAAGGGCTTTTTTGGGTAATTGCTTATGGCATCAGCTTTCCTTTGTCGAAGCATGCTTGCTTTGGAACGAATGCCAAGTGAGTCTGAGCGGTAGGACAGGCGGTGCCCACGCGCAGCCCTCCCACCTGGCCAGGCTGCCTGCTGACCTGAGTGCCATGGCCATGATGACTCCGCACGTGAGCAGTGAGCCGGGGAGTGCTACTACCTACACGATCACCCATCCGCTGTGTCTATCCTCTCTCTTTCAGATCAATTATCTCTCTCTTTCTCCCTTGCTCTCTATCATCTGTCATCTATCTTTCTATCATGTATCTATTTGTCTATCGTCTATCAATCAATCATCCGTCTATCTATCATCTGTCTGTCATCTATCTTTCTATCGTCTGTCTATCTACTTGTCTATCATCTATCAATCAATTACCTATCTATCATCTATCATGTATCTATCATGTATCTATCTATCATCTGTCATTTATCTTTCTATCATGTATCTTTCTATTTGTCTATCTATTGTCTATCAATCAATCATCTATCTATCATCTGTCATCTATCTTTCATCTGTCTTTCTATCTACTTGTCTATCATCTATCAATCAATCAATTACCTATATCATCTATCTTCTATCATCTATCATTGATCTATCATCTATCTATCGATCATCTGTCATCTATCTGTCTATCTACCTATCATCTATCTCTCTATCACCTTTCTATATAGAGGTAGAGCTTATGTGTAACATTGTGTCAGTTTCAGCTGTATAACATAATGATCGGATGTTTGTATTTATTGTGAAATGATTGCCACGGTACGTCCAACTCTCAGCCCTCACCATACATAGCTAGAGAATTGTTTTCTTGTGATGAGAATGGAAATTACTACTTAAACAAGAGCACTTGTTGTTATAACGGGAGTCTGTGTTTCACAATAAGGGACTGAGGAAGTTCTCTTTAACGTAATATTGCTTGGCAGCTGGAGTTCATACCCTCTTCTCTTCATTTGCCTGTTCTTCCAACAGTTAGACTTATGATCTGAAACATATGACATTTTTATACACAGTGGATCTACATGATCTTATTTAGAATATGCGTATATATGTGTGCATACGTACCAATGCACACGTGTGCAATATATGCCTTGATAGGTACTTTCTGTGTGTGACATTGTAACGCTTTTGGTCTGTAGAACAACTCACTGTAAGATTTGGTTATTAAGATACAGTACCTAAAATGGATTTTGAACATTGGGTGAATACAGACGTGGAAATTCTGCCTGAGAAGAAGCCGGGCATGTGATGGAACAATCCAGTCACCCGGAACCTCAGGAACACTGTGAGTGTGCCCCAAGCCTGTTTCCTGGGTTTGTCCTTATCTCTTTGTTGGGAAAGTTGTTAAGCGGGTTTTGTGGAGGGGCAGGGGCTCTGGGGAGCCTGAGGTGGAAGAAGGCATGCTGGAAGATGGTCTAGATAAGTCCGAGGGGTTCCTTTTCCCCACACCCTTGAGGGTCCTGGATGCTAGTTCATAGTTGAGGAAGGATTGGCAAGTGTTGCCTGTAGAGGGTCCGGTGGTGAACAGGTTGGGCTCTGTGGCTGTGCTGTCTCTCATGGCTCCTCAGCTCTTCTGAAGTAGCAGGAAATCAGCCATAATCAACCCAGAAACTCAGGGACGTGACTGTCTTCCCGTACAATTTTATTGATGAACAGGCCTTGGGCTGGATTTAGCCTGTGGCCATAAATTGCAACCCCCTGGTTTAGATGATATAATTGTATTCCAAAGCTTTTTGGGACCTCCATGTGCATAGATAGGGGTGGGTGACTATTTAGGGTGATGGGGTGAGAAGCCTGAAGTTCTGCTGGGGGAACCCTCGACTCCAGTACCCAGAGGCCCTTGCTCTACGTGCTGCTAGGCTTCCTCAGCAGAAGCCTCCACCGGCCTGCCTGGGTGAGGAAGCCTGTCTGTGCCCCACACCCATGGGATGGGTGCCCTCCCCACGGGCTTTTTTCTGCCCCTCTGCCTTCTGATCATGTCTTGGATTCTTAAACCTCTCCAGAACAAAAAAATTGGCTTGTGTTACAAAGAGTGTCTTGGCCTCCCCACCCCAGAACTGCTGAGCGAGATACGGGAGGGTTGAGCCCACGTGTCTGGTGAAAAGCCCTGCAGGTTGCTCCGACCGACAGAGTGCGGAATCACAGCTCTCTGACGGGTGGATTTACAATTCAGAGAGGTTGACACCTGGCAGCCAAGACGTGTTGTTTTAATATTTGAAAGACATTTCATAAATAAAGCCATTTATCTGCATTGGAACACTGTATTAAAAAACAAGAGGGGAGAATTCAGGAAACAGAAGCCACTTCTGTTCAGAAAGTTCGATGCTGCTTGCAAAATTGTATGGATGGTAAGAAGAGAGTAAAGCAGGGAGTTACCATGAGACATTTAGCTCCAGGGTCCAACCAGCCAGAGCTGCTGTCCCAAGGTCAAGGGAAATAACACAGAAACAACAATTAGTGAAATGAACTCTGACTCGCACGATAGACAAACCGTACAGAACTGCGACACACAAGCAAACTCTCCTGCTCAAGTCCTTCAGACCCAGATTTTCCGTGATAAGACGGCAGGCAAACTGATTTAACATAACGCCGCGTAGATTCACGTGCCCTGTTGGTCCTGTCTCTTCCCGCAGTTCCCAATCCATTCAGGCTGCTTGCTAAGTCCTGCCCATCACCACCCTCAGTGTCTCCAGCCCTCCAGACCCTCCCGGTCCCTTCCCCTATTTCGCCCTTTTGAGACACCACTGAGACGTGTTTGAGTTTAATGAGCCGAACTTCACGCGGTCAGCAGGTTTTCCCCACCCACTTCAGGCAGAGGTGTCCGTAGTCAGGAAGCTGTGGCCACCACGGCGCCTGCCGCCCAGGAAGTCAGTGGCTTCGGAGCCGAGCGTGGGGTCCAGACACTGCCCAGGCTCAGCCCCCAGCCAGCAGGGCTGCGGGAAAGGTGCCCCTCCCGTCTTCCGAATGCTGTCTGCAGGCACCTTGTTGGCGGAAACTGAACTGCACCCAAATCCGCGAGGAGTCTGGGCTACGTGGTTTAATATTCTGCCCCTGTGATCTGAGAGCACAGAGCACAGAAGGCAGTGGAAGCAGAAGCCAGTGTCCGTAGACAGTATCTAACACAGGCTAGCTATCAATCGTCTGTCTATCTATCTGTGTATTGATACAGCATCTGTTGATTTATCTATTGATCTATCATCTATCAATCATCTATCCATCTACTGATAGGTAGATGGATTGTTGATCTGTCATCTGTCAATTATCGACCTACCATCTATCAATCTATCATCTACCAATCAGTCATCTATCATTTATTTATATATCAATCATCTATCAATGTATCTATTGATACATCTTAAAAAAATTTTTTTAATGCTTAATTATTTTTGAGACAGAGAGAGACAGAGCATGAATGGGGGAGGGTCAGAGAGAGAGGGAGACACAGAATCCGAAACGGGCTCCAGGCTCCGCGCTGTCAGCACAGAGCCCGACGTGGGGCTCGAACTCACAGACCGCGAGATCATGACCTGAGCCGAGGTCGGACGCTCAACCGACTGAGCCACCCAGGCGCCCCGATATGTCATTTATCTATCACCTATCAATCTGTCCATATCTATCCATCAATCAATCTATTGACCTATCATCTATCATTTTATCTACTGATCTATTATCTATCTGTATCTGATCTCTCTACCTGGAGGTCATGTTGTAGATGGAAACAGCCGTGAATTAGAGACAGAAGACCTAAGTTGGCACCTTATTAGTTGTCACCTAGAAAAAAATTCACTTAGCCTTTAGACACTGGGCTTTTCCTCTATGTGTGAATATTATAATATTTTTTTCCTGGAATTTTTATGAGGATTAAATGACCTCAATTCAAAATGTGTGAAATGTCAACACTTCTTGAAATGTAGTAGAGGCTTTAGAAAACAGAAATAACGTGAACGTATCATAGCACAATACATGCTGTATCACCCAATTATGAACAAATAACAGATCACTGGGATTACACACACTGTGGAAAAGATTATAAGAAACAGCCTCCTGCTTATCTCTTCCTTTCCTGTGAATATCGGGGCAGCATTTTCTTCTTGTTAATTACTCTGCATCTCATTGACATTTCTTAGAATTGGTATTCTCAAAGCAATGACTTGGCTTGCTTTAAAACATTGTCATTCTGGGGCACCTGGGTGGCTCAGACAGTTAAGCTTCCAACTTCTGCTCAGGTCATGATCTCGTGGTTCGTGGGTTCAAGCCCCGCATTGGGCTCTGTGCTGACACCCTGGAGCCTGGAGCCTGCTTCAGATTCTGTTTCCCTCTTTCTTTGTCCCTCCCCACTCATGCTCTGTCTGTCTGTCTGTCTGTCTCTCTCTCTCTCTCTTTCTCCAAAATAAATACATAAATAAAATTAAAAAAAATTTAAAACATTGTCATTCCGCAGATGAGTTGGATATTTTAAGCAATACACTAAAACCACTTTTCAGCAGATGTACATATTTATTTTTTCAAAAACTCAGGTACATTATAAGCATGCTATTACTCAATGATTATTCTTGATTGAGAGAATGCTCTGTGAGAAGCATAAGATGAGATTTCTGCTCATAAGACATGTCACTTTACCATGTGTTACTAGGGAAAAATAATTTTTTGTCATATGGTTGAGTCTTGACTATATTTAAAAATTTCAAACTATGGGTAAAGTATTTGCCTTAGAGGCTCAGTGCAATTTACTTCTTTCTTCCTTTTCTTTTCTTTTCTTTTCTTTTCTTTTCTTTTCTTTTCTTTTCTTTTCTTTTCTTTCTTTCCTTCTTTCTTTCAAATCCAGGTTAGTTAACATATAGTATAATATTGGTTTCAGGATTAGAACCTAGTGATTCATCACTTACATATGACACCCAGGTCTCATCCCAACAAGTGCCCATAACCCATGTAACCCATCCCCTACCCCCTCCCACCTCTCTCTATGAACCCTCAGTTTGTTCTTTGTATTTAAGAGTCTCGTGTGGTTTGCTTCCCTCTCTGTTTTATCTTATTTTGTCTTCCATTCCCCTATGTTCATCTGTTGTGTTTTTTAAATTCCACATATGAGTGATATCATATAATATTTATCTTTCTCTGACTTATTTCTCTTAGCATAATATACTCTAGTTCCATCCACGTTGTTGCAAATGGCAAGATTTCATTCTTTTTGATCACCAAGTAAAATTCCATCATATATATATATATATATATATATATATATATATATATATGTATAGACCACATCTTCTTTACCCATTCATCAGTTGATGGACATTTGGGCTCTTTCCATACTTTGGCTGTTGTTGATAGTGCTGCTATAAACATGGGGGTACACGTGTCCCTTCGAATCAGCATTTTTGTATCCTTTGGATAAACACCTAGTAGTGCAATTGTTGGGTCATAGGGTAGTTCTATTTTTAATTTTTTGAGGAACCTCCATGCTTTTTTCCAGAGCGGCTGCACCAGTTTGCATTCCCACCAGCAGCGAAAAAGTGTTGAGGTTCAGAGTAATTTCAACAATGATTTTAATTCTCTGTGCACTGGCCCAGAGAAGTAGGTGGTTATCTGGGGAGAATTTTAGATTGGGGACCTGTAACTTGGTTCTAAAGGTCTGTCTGTGAAGACCTCATTCAGGGGAGCCATGCCCTAAAGGCCCCTGGGAAATGGACTTTCAATGGTGACTCTGCATGTTGGAAGTGGTCATGGGACTGCTGGTCCAGCAGCTGGGTTCCCCCGCTGGTATTTGTCTTCTTTTCAGGAAGAGCTTTGGTAACAGCCACTTGTTGCCACCAAGGCCTACAGGATCCTTCATGTCGGGTGCAGGGTGTGTGCTTTAGGGTGGCAGTGACCGTCACGTTTATAAAAATCCCAATTCAAGGAAGGGAGAGGCTGCACAAACCAGATTCTACCAGCCGTTGGCCATGATTATGTGTCAGTTTTTATAAAGGGCTGAGTTCTTCGTTGGCGTCTCTCTGAGTTGGAGGGGGTTTCTGTTCAGGCTGGAGGGACTGTCATTCTCTTGTTTTCTGGAAGAGTGCAAACCACTCTCTTCTTCTCGTCTTTCTCCTTTATCGTCTTAAGAAATATAAAGGGGCGCCTGGGTGGCGCAGTCGGTTGAGCGTCCGACTTCAGCCAGGTCACAATCTCGCGCTCCGTGAGTTCGAGCCCCGCGTCGGGCTCTGGGCTGATGGCTCGGAGCCTGGAGCCTGTTTCCGATTCTGTGTCTCCCTCTCTCTCTGCCCCTCCCCCGTTCATGCTCTGTCTCTCTCTGTCCCAAAAATAAACATTGGAAAAAAAATTAAAAAAAAAACAACAACAAAGAAATATATACCCGGTATGCGCAAACTAAGAGACACGTCACAGTTCAGTCACAGAGCGCTAGCTGTAAGGACACCTCTGACCCAAACCTTACCCAGAGGCCAGACTTGCCTTGTTCTCTGCTTCCGTTCCCTCCTTTCTCCTACTGGCCCCGGAGCTGCCTCTTCATTGCATGTGTGTCGTCCCCTTGCTCCTTCCAATGGTTTTTCATGTGTATGTATGTTATAGGTTGAGCTGTGTTCCCCCCAAATTCCTGTATTGGAATTCTAATGCCCAGTACCTTGGAATGTGACTTCATTTGAAGATAGAGTCTCTACGGTGGTAATGAAGTTAAGATGAGATCATTAGGATGAATCCTAATGTAATAGGATTGAGGTCCTGGTACAAAGAAGAACTTGGAGACAGACACGTGTGGTGATATTGCCATGGGAAGACGAAATGGCCATCGAGGACCCAAGGACAGAGGCTGGGACAGATGCTCCTCCCACATTCTCCAGGAGAAAACAACCATCACGACGCCTTGGTCTTCAACTTCCAGCCTCCAGGAGTGTGAAACACTAAATTTCTGTTTAAGCCCCCCAGTGCGTGCTACAGCCCGAGGACGCTACTGCAAGAACAAATTTGGCTTTCTTTAAAGAAAAGATACGAAGAACGATGACTTCATCACTCGTCACCATACTTGGCAGTAAGGAGAAGTATAAAATTTTGGGTCCCTGCTGTTTATCAGGAACTTCACATGTACTTTCTTCAATTCTAAGAGTACCTTGCAAAGCAAGTGCTCTGCTTGTAGGTTTCCAGGGAGAAACAGAGGTTTGGGAAAAGTCAGTAACTTGTCTGAGAGCACGTAGGACGTAACGGGTGGGCCAGGGTGCAGTCAACCCCGGGGCCGTGCGATTCCAACACGTGGTCTGGTCCTCGGATGTCCATCACAGCCTCACTGTATTCCCACTAGTCCCTGATCCCACAGGAGGCCAAGGAAATAAAATCAGAGAAAATAATTTTTTTTTTGTTAGTGAGCAACTTTGAAGAGTTTTAAGAAGCCAAAACAAATAGCAAAGACGGGCAAAAAGGAGCTTGGAGACATATTTGATATGGAAGGGCTTAAATGTAAGCCGTGGGTTGCAGTTCCCTCCATGCAAGGAATCCAATAAGTATTTTCTCTTCTGAAAAGGCCCACTTTGCTGTTTCCTCGGGACGCGCTGCCAGGTGCCCGGGCGTTCGCGGGACTGATTCTGAGAGTAGACGCCGCGTGCATGCAAACAGCTAATAGTGCTTGGCGCTGACCGGGGCCGGGTGGCATCGTGAACTTGCCCCCTGTGTTACACGTCTGACGGCTTTGTGAGCTCGTGGGGACTGGCACCACATCGTGGGCAGACGTGGGATTTGGGCTCAGGCTGCACTCCCACCTCCTTGTGATCTCGTCTGGTCCCTGGCCTGACCCCCTGAGCTCAGGACCGACCTCGTGACGGCGGGGAACTCCTAGAAGCTTCTGCCTCACGGGCAGTCTTATCTTCTAGAAGCCAACTAACGGAGTTTTGGACAAAGGAACGTTTGGGGATGATGCCTGCACGGATGAATCAGAAAGTGCCAGAAAGTGCCTCAGCCTCCTTGTAATGTTGCAACTCCTTCTGAAGGTTTATCCCAGCCCTGATAGAAGGAGCCCACTCTGTTGTGTTCGGGGAGTCAGGGGTTTGGAAAACATCCCCTGATCTCCTAATTGGTGCACGTAAAGATGACCTTGTAAGGCAAGCCCTCGGGTGTGGTCTGTGTCTGGACTCCCCAGGGAGCGGCTCTGGGCCCGGCCTTCCAGCCCCGGGGGCAAATCCCGTGTCCTCCGGGAACCTCGGGGTTTCTTCCGCACCAGGAGATCTTGTGGCCTGGCCCACCGTGCCCACCTCACAGCTGAGCAGGCCCATGGGGTCGTGCCCATCAGTGGTTTTTTCGATTCAACAAAATTCGGGCTTTTTTTTTTTTTAAGCTGTGAAGAGCTGCACAAGGGACTATTGTCAATGGGCCTGACCCTTCTTGCTCTGAGTGTCTCTTGCCAGGGCCTGTCAGTATGCCCGCGGGGGCTGTGGGTCCTGAGGCTCCCTTGGCCGTGATTCCAAGCCAGGCTACTTGGCCTCTCCTTGGCAGTCAGCCAGGGCCCAGATCTGTGCCGCGGGGCACAAAGGACAGCTTTGCTTCAGTGAAGCTCTCACTTGAAGAAGGGAGGGTATGTGGGCAGTCCCACCTGGGCTCCTCTGAAGGACGACGCGTACCTGGGGGTTTTAGTTTTAAAGAAGTGAAAAAACCTCTCACAAACCGAAGCTAATTTTATAGCCGTGTTATAGGTACATATATATCTGGGGGCGCCTGGGGGGCTCCATCGGTTGAGCGTCCGACTTTGGCTCAGGTCACAATCTCACAGTTCGTGAGTTCGAGCCCCATGTCGGGCTGCCTTCTGTCAGCACAGAGCCTGCTTCGGATCCTCTCTCCTTCTCTCTCTGCCCCCAGCCCCCCTCACTCTCTCTCTCTCGAAAGTAAAAACATAAAAAAAAATAACATATATCTGAATTCACCGTGAAAAAATTCTTAAAAGTATATATCCGTATATTATAAAATATATATCTACATGTAAAAAAAATATATTCCATCATCATCTGGAGTGTTTGTTCCATCTGGAAATCTGTTTCTGGCTTTAATCTGTTCGGGCTGCTTAGATTTTCTGCTTCTTAAAATTTTGTATCTATGGATTTTTTTTTCTGAATAACGAACCCAATTGATATAAAATTAAAAAAAATGGAAATGTGTGGGTTTGACTTATGTATTATTTGGGAATCAAACCACAGGCATGCACACGACAGATTCTTACTCTACTCTGAACCCCCCACGTCCTCCACCTGGTACCTCATCAATGCCCCGAGTCATACTAAAGTACGTACTTTCTCTTTCTAGAATTTTGTAATTGTTCACGATTTGAAATGAGGATGTTTGTTTTAGCAGAAGCTCCGACGTGCCATTAGAAGTAAACCGGCTGGTCGTCCAGTGTTCTGTAGTTTTATTTATTTGTTTTGGTTTTCATTAAATGCTGCTGTATAAGAAAATGTTTGACATCAGATTTGCACGATTTCAGCAGATTTTAACCAGCCAGAAGAAAAATAACTCATGCATAAAGCTTTCTAAGTCCAAAGAAAACGCCGAGAGCGCTCGCTTTGGGCACTTGAAGCGGGAAAGCAAACCAAAAGCTATTTAGTCTGATGTGTGTGTGGTGGGGCAGGGAGAGGGGATTAATGGAATACTCAGATGGATTATAAAAAGCAAGGCATTAAGCATTGGAAAGGTCTAGCAATCGGTGCTCAAAAGTAAATGGTGAAGTCCTTTTGCTCTAAGCCGGCGAGAGACCCACCAGCGCTTGTGGGGGAGACCACCCAGGAGCAGCAGACAGAGGGACTGGCGGCAGGGCCAGGGCACAGGCGTTGCAAAGGCACCTCAGGGGCCGTCTTCGCGTCCCCCGTGCGTTGAGAGACACAGCCACGTTCGTAGGTCTGCTCTGTCTACCCGGTGTGCCCCGTTTCCCCCCGGACAACTTTCTGCCTAGAGGTGGGAGAAAGCTTTGTCCCTCAGCTTACCCACTGCGGTAGTTTGAACCCAGGCCAGAACCTTCACGAGGATTCGGAGAAGGTGTGTTAAATATGAACCTCATCATATTTGACTTTTCAAGAAGAGACAGCCATACTAATTATTAACCGATTATTATTACTCAGATTACTAGTTACCTCTAATTTTTATTATAATTAACGATTCATTGTTTAATATGTTGATAGTATGTCCTATGTTAACTTTAGACGATGCACGAATATATATTGTATGATTAAATTCGTATATTAATGTATCATATGTCACATATATTGATATTATAGATACTAGTAATACATATTACTAGTCCTAATATTATCACATTACATATTACATACATACTACATATCATAGCCTAATATTATCTCTGTTCTGTATATCACAGTAACACATACATTAGAGTTGATGATTATTATTGTCCAATGTTTCATAATTGTTAACTATTATGACTATGAGTCTTATTATTAATTGTAAGTGTGTCCCTACTTAAGAAACCCTGATAACGATTTGCGAAAGAGCTGACGTTGAGATGACTTTTTATTTATTTATTTATTAAAAAAAATGTTTTTTTCAACGTTTATTTATTTTTGGGACAGAGAGAGACAGAGCATGAACGGGGGAGGGGCAGAGAGAGAGGGAGACACAGAATCGGAAACAGGCTCCAGGCTCTGAGCCATCTGCCCAGAGCCTGACGCGGGGCTCGAACTCACGGACCGTGAGATCGTGACCTGGCTGAAGTCGGACGCTTAACTGACTGCGCCACCCAGACGCTCTTGAGATGACTTTTTAAACCTGGTCTCCTCTGCTGCTCCCTGCATCTATGGGTCCTCGGCGCTCACGGAACCGGCAGGAAGAGAACACAAATGGCACCCGGCTGAAATAATGCCTCCGACGCCAATTACAGGTCCATTGCATGCTAGCGGAAATCCTCTTCGGAATTACAAAAACAGACCGTATGAAAATACAACTCAATTCGGTAAAAAGATTCACAAATACCATCCTTATGGACTGTCCATACTCTGTGCCGCGGGACGGGGAGCCCTGAAACGCCCAGCCTGGCCCCTGGCGTGGCCGTGCTCCTGCCGTGGGACCTGTGACACCTTCAGCCCCACTCACCTCCCAGGGCTGTTTCCAGCTCCACGTGGCGCCATGGATGTACCTACGTCCCCTGCTGCAGCACTTGATGCAAACCTGGGAAGCGTGTGCGTGTCATGTATCCTATCACCTGATACTGGATCACTGGGAAAGAATCCCAGGAAGACGGGTAGAAATGCCTCTTTGGCTTAACCTTGACAACTCTCTTCTCTCCAACAAAAATAATGCCTGTTATCATCCTCAAGTAAAAATTACTGTGTTATCCTTAAGTAGAAGTTGTTTTTGATAAGAAATTCAGATTTTTAAATTGTCCCATCAAATTTACATAGATTCCTCACCACCATATGAGGTCACAGCCCCACGGGGCCATACATCCCAATAACCCTTCCTGGGCCCTCCCTGCGGGCCGTGGGCATTGACAGCACCAGGAACCTCCAGGAGGCGTCTTTGACTCTAAGAGGAATTTCTGCCTTACTATATGGAATCATAAATATTACTCAAAATTTATCTGGAAACAATTACAGGAATAAAAAAACTGGGTGGACCCAACATCTTTATCTACAGCCGGCAAATGAAATGATTATTTAAGTACTTGCAGGCCCAAAGCCTCTTCCTATAGAAATGCCTATGGTGAAAGTGATGTCAGAGCTTGAATATTCAAGAAGAGAAAATGACCCTGGAACCTCCTTGCCGACTTGTAGACTAATTAGCTGGAGACTTTGTAATTTTGTGAAAATACATTTTCCCTCTGAGGCATGAAATAGAAAGAAAAATTAGGTGTGAACTATTAACCTTCCTTGCATGCGTCTTAGGTTCCGGGCTCCTTACTGGTCATTGCACACCACCTGCGCCATCATCAGGGTTAGGAAACAAACATGGCGCCCGCGGTGGTGGCGGAAGGTCAGGGAAGGGAGGCCTGGCCTCGGGGCATGGCCCTCCCACCCGGTCGTGCTGCTTCATTCTTCAATTTAAATTATTCTCGTGTTTAATAAAAACAATAAGAACTCAATTTTATATGCTAAGCTTTCTGCCCAAATGGATGGAATCTAGTGGAACCATTTCTATTCTCACAGAACCATTTCTTAACAAGTGAATTCTGTACCTCAACACGGAAAGCCCCTCCTTCTCACTGCACAGAGAATTTTAATTATTACTCCAAGATGGCTACGAGAAGGGAGAACAATCGAAAGGAAACGCTGATGTCAGTTGAAAAAAGGAAACGTTGGAATTTTAAAAGGAAAATGTAACGATTTAACCCCCAACGTGGTAAATCGTCGAGCACATCTGTGACAGTCACCATCCCCCACAAGATAACTGAGAAGAACACCATAGGGTGGAAAGTGGGTTTCTATGCACAGTAAATTGGTAAAAACTATGCAGCAGTTTGACATAAAAAGTATGTTCATCCACTAATAAGTTATTCATATATGAACGGTGTTCTGAAGTTTTATGTCATCTTGATAAATTATAATATCGCCTCCCAAGTCCATGTGCCTAGATAATAATCTTTAACCATATAATTAAAACCTTTCCTTGGCTTTTACTTCTATTTTCTGTATGTAATTCTGTATTCAATTATTATGATTTGAATAAAGGAAGCCATTCCCCTGGTAAACTACTTTGCAAAAATTCGAACTACTTGAGAGTTAAGAAATGTGAGCATATTAAATTTTTAGGAAAATCTTCCTGTAATGGGTGTAGCTAGAGATACAGGTGCCTGACATCTGAACGAATCCAGCAAGGCTGGGGCTGGATGGCAAAGGGTCAGCAGAGGCCCATAGAGTCTGGATTTGGTGTGATGGACAAGAGGGTCATTGACTGTTTTTCAGCTGGGATGCGATATGACCAGATTCATCCTATGAATTTGAATCAGTGACCCGGGGACTGTGCCCGTGACTGGCCTGAACGGAGAGGATTGAAAACAACACCTGTCAGCAGTCGGCAGGTCATCCCGTGAAGACAGTGACGCCACTGACGGAGCGCTGGTGCAGGGGGGGAGTAAGACCCAAGGTCCAGAGTGAGGTCATAAGCCGCGTTAATGGAGTTGGTGGTCAACGGGATGGGGATTATGAGGGGCAAGTCCAGGGTGACATCCGAGGCGTTGGGCTCAGGCAGCCGGTGGTCATAAGGGCCTGGAGTGAAGCCAGTGCAGGTGCCCCACCTTTGTACTTGGAGCCGCCTTGCCTCTGAGCTCGATTTCCTTCTGTCTCAACCTCCAGTAATCTCGAACAGAGCAGTGCAGGCCCGTTATCATGGCTTCGGATCAGTTTTCCATAAGAATAAAAGGCAAACAAATCAATAACTCCTGAACAAGTTGGATATGCAAATATTTGGAAGGGTGGTTATTAAAACCCGTAATTCAGTCTCTGCAGTCTGTCATGGTCTTTATTAAAGAAGTTTCTCAATTCCTCAGCCTGTGGATATATAATGTGAGATAGGAGGTAATGATATTCATTGCAAGCTCTGGGAACATTCCCCTTCATTTGAAGGATATAAACAATGAATATTTATATTTTAAAGAAAAGGATGAGTTATGCTATATTACTTTTCAATAATTTTATATGAATTCAATAAACAGATTATGAATATCATAAATCCCAGTTTATTAAACTAATGATATCTGCTGGCTAAAGGGACAGGTTGTTCAATCAAATAAGGAAAATACCGAAGTTTGATATATAACACCTTTTTCATCGATCATGGCTTTCTACTTGCACTGACATCTGTGGACCTAATGCGATGATCTTCCGTCTGGAGCACGAAGACACAAGGGGAAAGCCGTCGAGCAGGCGTCTGCCAGCTCACGGGCACGCCCAACGGGGAGGTAATTAGCCAGGACCTGGAAGACCGTATTCCTCGCCAAATTCTACATCGGGGGTCTGGAGGGGAGATGCTCGGGGTTCACAGGCCTCATTTTCCTCCCCTGCAACACGTTCACACTCTCAGGGTTCTGTGTTTTTAGGAAGGGTCTGCATGGTAGTGTATCTCCATTTCCCACGGCCCATCTCCACGCAGTCCGAGGAGTCCTGGGGGTTAAGGTTCTAACACACGAATTGCTGTAACGGACACAATTCAACCCATAACAGTCTGTTAAAGATTTCTGATCTCACAGCTGGTTAAGAATGTGTCCTCAGTCTTTCAAATGTCTTTACGTGTTTAACAAAATATATAACCTCCCTTTTTCTTATTAAAACATTATTTTATTGTGGTAAGAACACTTCCCGTGAGATCCACCCTCTAGACAGAGTTTTCAGGGCAGAGTGCAGTGTGGTTAACTGTGGCCACACAGTATTGTTAACTGTGGCTGCAAGATGGTGTGGCAGAAAGTCTAGAACTTACTCATCTTGCATAACTGAAACTTTATGCCCGTTGAACAACACCTCCATGATTCCTTCTCCTCCTGCCCCCACAGCCACCGTTGCATTCTCTGCTTCTAAGAGCTCGACAACTTTAGTGACCTCGTGTGCAGTTTTTTCCCTTCAGTGGCTGGCTTATTTCACTTAGCATAATGTCCTCAAGATCCCTCTGTGTTGTCCCACATGGCAGGAATTCCTTTTTTTTTTTTTTTAATAGGCTAAATACTGTTCCAATATTCCAATATCCCCCCCCCCGCCCCCCCCACACAATGTCTTCTTTATTCATGAGTCCACTGATGGTCACTTGGTTTGTTTCCACGTCTTGGCTGATGTGAACAGTGCGACATTGAACACAGGAGTGCTAATATTTCTTCAAAATCCTGATTGTGATTCTTTCGGGTAAATATCTAGAAGTTGGATTGCTGGGTCCCGTGGCACTTCTGTTTTTAATTTTTTAAGGAACCCCACCCTGTTTTCCATAGCACTTTCACTAGCCGGCATTCAAGGGTTCCAATTTCTTCACACCCTTACCGACACTTACGGCCTTTGTTTTGTTTTTTGACAATAGTCCTTCTACCAGGTGAGGCATGACCTCTTATTGTGGTTTTGATTTGCATTTCTCTGGTGATGCATGATGTCGAGCATCGTCTCATGTACCTGTCGGACATCTGCAGAGACTTGTAAGTTCAAAAGGGTAGGGGCGCCTGGGTGGCTCAGTCGGTAGAGTGTCCGGCTTCGGCTCAGGACATGATCTCACGGTTTGTGGGTTCAAGCCCCGTGTCGGGCTCTGTGTTGACAGCTCGGAGCCGGGAACCTGCTTCGGAGTCTGTATCTCCCTCTCTCTCTGCCCTTCCCCCACTCATGCTCTGTCTCTTCCTCTGAAAAAAGTAAAAATTAAAAAAAATAAAACACATCAAAGAATTTGTAAGAAGGGCCTATAAAATATTATGTCTGTTGCAACCCTATTTCTGTAAGAGTATGTGTGTGAACATACAAATCTGCGTGGGGAGATGCATATTGGGATACCTACAGAGGTTGTATCTGGTATTGTATTTAAAAATTTTTCTTTTTGCTTGCCTCTGTTTTTTTCTACAGTGAGAATGTGTTGTTTTGTAATAAGACAGAGAGGTATAGATGTCTTCTCTCCTTCCACCTTTAACTACTTTCCTCTGCGTAGGAAATCTCAGTCACAGTAAGGTTGTCGTTAGCGCACCTGTAACATGGCAACCACAGTGTATGTCCTACTTGTCGTGCTCAGCTCGGAGGTGCCGTAAAATGGCGTTTGCTTCACATTTCTTGACTCGGCAAAAAATTATGCTATGGAGCTTGTGGCCCGGCAAGTGGGTGGCCAAGTGATGTCGACGCTATGGTGATAACTCCTAGGAGGGGGGAGCGTGTACTCTCTTGGCCAAGTTCATTTTTTTCTTCCTTTACGAAAATGCTACTTGGGTTGGCAGGCGTATTTCCTCAGCAGAAAGAGAATACGAGATAAGAGACTGCTCTGACGTGGCTGGGGAATAACATCACGTCGTAAATCTGATTTAACTGACGAGACTTCGAAAATGTTAAACAAAGAGCAGAACGAGAGCCCGCTAAGGAGTGTGGGGTGCTCTGGCTCTACAGAACCCAACGGAACTGTTATTTGTGATCGAACACCCGATTACATGACTGGCGCGCAGCCAAACACCAGGTCGTGAGTGTGTAGAGACCTGGAGTTACAGAGAATGTCTCCAGTGGCTGTTCTCTTCTGTTCCAACTGGATGTCCCGACTCTTCCCTCCCTCGGTTTCTCACCTCCTTAGACGCGACCCTCCGGTCTCCTCCATCTGACACCTCGAGGGGAACCGTGTGGAATTCTTCACCTGGAAGATGAAATAGCTCACGAATCTGCACAGACTCATCTGTTGCCTTCCTCTTTGTTCTGATTCCTTCATCTCATTATGTGGCTTTAAGGAATACCCAGCACAGCCATCCTCTGCCACCACCAGAGGGCTAGACTTCGTGGGCCAGTTGTTAGCAGAAACCGGACAGGGGCCCGGAGTGGGCACACGTTTCTTTTACCGACTCTAGTAAAAACACACACCTAATCTTTCACTCAGAAAACATTTTGTAGGGCACAGGAAATCCTTTGTCTGAAAACTCGAATATTTTTCCACTCCATTCTGTCCATGATGAGTGACTGTCATCATAGTTGCATAGATAATAGGCGGACTTTAAATTATTTTTTAAAAGTGTTTATTTTTGAGACACACAGAGAGAGAGAGAGGGGCAGAGAGAGATACGGGGGGATCTGAAGTGGGCTCTGTGTTGACAGCAGAGAGCCCTAGGCGGGGCTCAAACTCACAAACCGTGAGATCGTGACCCGAGCTGAAGTTGGACACTTAACCGACTGAGCCACCCAGGTGCCCCTGAAGTACTTAACAGTTTGCAAAGTACATTTAATGTATGCTCCTTAATCGGGGGCTGATGGTCACCCTTGTTTTGTCATCTACCCCTGAGTTTTTCTGTTTTACTAGTGGGGAAAATAGGACCCATACTCTTAGGGACACTGTAAAAAGTTTATTTTCAGCACTCCATCCCCTGCAACTAATAACCCTAGTTCTCAAAAACTGCCAGTTCTCCCTTTACAGTCTGGGAAGCTATTGTAAGATGGCCAAATATCTCAGGGTTCGGTCTTGAACTCAAGACTTCAAACTATTTTCTTTTTTTAAATTTTTTTTTTCAACGTTTATTTATTTTTGGGACAGAGAGAGACAGAGCATGAACGGGGGAGGGGCAGAGAGAGAGGGAGACACAGAATCGGAAACAGGCTCCAGGCTCTGAGCCATCAGCCCAGAGCCCGACGCGGGGCTCGAACTCACAGACCGCGAGATCGTGACCTGGCTAAAGTCGGACGCTTAACTGACTGCGCCACCCAGGCGCCCCAAGACTTCAAACTATTTTCTAAGTGATGTCAGCTATAGCAGGAACTGTTCGGCTGTCTCGGTGTGGGTATGCCGACGGCATTTACGAACGAAATCAGAAGCATAGCTTTCAGCGGCAAATTTCCTATTGATAACCACCCTTGTGTTTTTTCTTTCAGCTTTTGGGTATTTGTATCACTCTTACTTAATCTCTCCCAATAACTGGGTGTATTTATTCCTTACGTGGAGATGAGAAAAATCCGCTCACGTGGCAGTCACGTTTGAGAACCTCTGCGGTGGAGATACTGAGCTCCGGAACCCCCTGGGAAAGGGGTGGGCGTTTAGACAGGCCCATTACACGTATGTCACTTCCTGGCGCTGAAAAATCGCATCTAGAGGGTCCACATACATGCTGAACAGCCCGGGAGATAAGCGAGGCCTCTGGGGTATTCTGCATATTAAACCCCTTGTCAACGACGGCCATTTATTGATGTGTGTGAAATGTTTTGGAGCTGGAAAGGGCTGTTACAGGAAGTGTCAAGTCTTATTATTATAAAATTCCACGAGGACTTTGCCAGAACATGTGCCTATGACTTTTCTTTTTTTCCCCCCTGTGAATAATGTATTTTTAATAAAAAATTTTAACTCCCCGCAATAAGGATAATATTATTATTACTTAGCAAAAACATTGGAGAACTTCTTCCCTTGAGCCAATTGTATCAGTTCAGGAGCCTGTGAGATCTGTATCTTACACAGAGGGGTGTTCAGCTGGCCTTACATTCCTTTATTCATTGAATAAGACGAAAGCTTTATTTGTGAACTAAGGTATCACTTGGAATTGGCCAGTATTTCACATAAAATGCAATGATCCGTTCAGTTCACAGTCCAGATATAATATGCTGTCTGAAAATTGTCGTGTGTGGGTCATCTCCATATCGGCCAATCAACGTACCCGTTTTCATGCAATGCTTGGCATTTGGTATTTTGTTGTCCACATTGATTATGACGACCTTCAAAAGAAATCGCGTGTAAAAGCTATCAGGATAAACATTGAGTTCATCATCTGGAGATGAGATGGTGTTTGTAAAAGCCCAAAATAGATCTGCCTTCTGAATATTTTACAGACTTAAAGTGGGCGGGTGTAGAGGAATGAGCTAGAGAGCTAGGCATTCGTGTCCGCTGATAAGTGACTCCTCACAGAGTTACAGGGTTTCGCCATTTTCTGGGACGGTCACGGCTACGCCGGATTCTGAGTCGACCCAAGTGTGTTGCCGAGTCCGTGGCTGTGTTATGTGGATGGAAGGGGAAAGGGGTTGGCTGGCCTGTTTGTTTCCCCAAGTCACTTCTAGGAATCACAGGAGGCATGCTGGTGGGGACCTTTTCAAGAATTCATTTTCAGCTCTCCCATTCCTGGAATCTCAAAACTGTCCTCACCGGTCTTCAACCCACAGCCCCACACAGTGTCTAATGTGCAGGGTGGCACCTACGTCCACTCTAAATGCTTGATGATAAAAACACACAACTTGGGAAGTGATTGAGTAGGTAAAGTTACCCCCCCAAAATACTGTTTGTTTTTAAGCTGGTATGTAGTCGCAGGGGAGGAAAACCGTGGTCACATATCTTATTAATGCCAGGTGGGAGTGTCAGATATAGTAATGAGGGTCCTGACAAGCTCTCAGTGTGGCGTGCTTCTCTCTTCCCAGGAGCAGCTCCTGCGAACTGGTTCCCTTTCCCCATCGCCTTCTTGGTTTGGCTTTTAGGGAAGCCTGTCTTCCAGCTGCACCCCCTTTCCAACACGAGGCCATCTGTTCTGGACCCATTCAACCCTGAAGCATGCTTGCTCCTTGCACGGAGGTCTCTTCTGTGGGCTCCCAGTACGGGAGCTGGGCTGGAAAGGTGGGCTCTTACACTCTTAGTGTTCTGTCCTTTTCAATGCATGCGTCTTTCTGATGTTGGTAGGTATTGCTTCATCCTCAAGTGAAGGCGGTGGACAATGATGGTGAGCCTAGCATGTTATGTTTGCCCCAAGTCTCATGTCTGACCTCATTTAGTGTGGGCGAACAGTAGACTTGAAAATGTGTCATGGCACCAAAACAATAGAAGTTTGTTCCTCACTAATGCCTCGTGGCGTCGTCTGGGAGCGCCGGCTGATGGAGGGCCCGCCGTCTTCAACATGAGGTTTCCCGGTTTGCTCTGGGGTCCATCTCCCATCACCTCCCTTAGAGAGTGAACAGGCATGGAGGGGGAGGGTGGGCTGTTCTTACGGGACAGGTCTGGAAGAGGTATGTTCATGTCACCTCCACCCACGTCTTGTGGCTCAGAATGAGTCGCATGGTCTACCTCGCCTGCGGGAGGCTGGGATGGAGCCAGGCCATGCGGCCGGAAAGAGGGAGGAGGGATGGTCTTGGGGAATGAGAGATGTCTTGACCACACTACTTCCCAGGTCTGTGAGGCAGCATAAATGAGCCCATCGATGTAACACTTAGAATGCTCTCTGGTAAAAGTGAGCACTCGCTGTCAGTTATCACTATGTTTTATTATGATAGTAGTAAGCCCGGTGTTTAAAGATTGCCACTCTCTTCTGGCGGATAAGGAGACAGGCTCCAAGAGACTGAAATCCTCATGTCAGGCAACTAGTTCGAGATGAATGTGGGACTGAACCCATGATCTTTTTCACTAAGCGTCACTGTTTTGGGGTTGATACTCCCATCGTGTTTGCTGTGAGATCGACTCCTTTCAGGGCCCAAAAGACCAGGAAGACAAATAAAATCAAACTCTTAACTCATGTTGTGAAAGTAAATCTCAAAATATTTTAATTTGCTTTCCAATAAAAGGGGGGAAATGCTCACCTATGTGAAAACCAAAGGAGGTTTAGAAGTCTATTCTCTTTGTCCAAGTTCAAAATCGCTAGCGGTGTTTCTAACGTGCTTAGCGCGTTCCCTGGTGCCCAGTGAGAGAGCACCTGGTGCCATTTAGGGCCCATTCTTGTCTCTTTGTAAAGTGTGTTTTACTGACATGAAGCTCATCAACACAAATAACGCAGGAACTTCTGTCCAAAGGCAGCGAACATTTTCTCTAATGTTTAATAGGCACCCCTTCTTTCTGCACGCTGTAGCCGCTTTGGGGTATACTCAGTCTTCACGCTTGTGCACCCCGTTGCCAAGGAGGAGGCCACATGGAGGGGGAGGCAAGCTCTCCTCCCATTGCCAGCCAGATACAAACAGTACACGGTGCATGGGACTGGCTTCCTCCCTCTCAGTCTCTCAGATGGACTCCTCTGTATATTCTGGGTTTTGTGTTTTGTTTTTTTTCCCCCTAAGCCTTTTATAGGAACAACTGTCTTTATTGCATTTTACATATGTATTATCATATCAGGTTCTCAGGATGTACGCTTGTTGACAAGGAAATACGTGTTACTTGATGAAAGTTGACAACTGTGGGAAAACCTGTTTTCCTTTGTCTTGTAGGCATGTCATGTTCTCCGTGCACTCTGTTTTGGAGGACTGCTTGCTTCGTGGCAGGCCCACATAGCCAGTGATGGTGTTGGCTTTGGAGGCATATCGGTGTAACCCGAAGATCTGTTGTGGCTGAGAGTCCTGGCTGCCCAGGGAGCTGACAGGACCTCACTGGCCACCCATTTACAGGACCCTGGGGCTCCCCAACACGGGTCAGAAGCTCAGTGTGGAGTCTTAAGCCTGGGGCTTAAGGAGGAGACTGGTGCCCTAGATGTGACAACCCCTGCTGGGATTATTGGGGCCATGGATTGACAGTGTCCCTCGGGTCCCTCTGGGAAATCAGAGACGGGGCTTGGTTAGGTAAATTATATTTACACACAGTTATTTATATTAGGTATGGTCATGAACATGGACCCTCCTAGAAAGCATTGTTTTATTTTCCAGAGTTAGTTTTAAAGAAAATGAGTAATGGTTGCTCAGGCAACTTTGGTTTCTGCCAAAGTGGCACAAGGAACTTAGATGGGGTCCCTGGGGAGTGAGGAATCCTGAAATCCATTCATTTTGCTAAACCTTCAAGAACTTGCAGAACTGTTACGGAGAGACCGGCAAACCGTCTTCCGCCGAGATGGAAATAAAAACACACAGCATGGTATTAGCTGTAGAGCGTTTCACGTAGGTGAGCCTCATACCCCGTGTGTCGGTCAATGGCACGCACATTCTTTTTTATTTAAAAAAATTTTTTTATGTTTTTATTTTATTTTTGAGAGAGAGAGCGACGGCACAGCAGGGCAGGGGCAGAGAGAGAGAGGGAGACCCAGAATCCGAAGCAGGCTCCAAGCTCCGAGCCGTCGGCGCAGGGCTAGAACCCACAGACCGCGAGATCATGACCTGAGCCAAAGTCGGTCGCCCAACTTACTAAGCCACCCAGTTGCCCCAAATGTGTGCACATTCTTATCAGATACGTAAACCTTCCGAGAAGGGCAGGGCATGTGTCCACCGCAACAGATGACGTCAAAGGAGGGTACGTGGTAAGTGTGGCACCTCCCATGTCCGCCTTCACATCCGGGATTCTAATCGGCACCAAACTTGCGTGGCTCTAACAGATACTAAGCTTCAGGGCGTTGAGCCACACACTGTTGTGTGCCCCGAAGGACACCAGAGATCACTCAGATGTGCTGGAAAATCTTGTTGAAGAGAAGGGCACAACTCTGGGCACCTTTAAAGTCATTTTTCAGTCCCATGATTACTTGAAGTTCTATTTTTCAAGCATATTTTATGTGATTCTCTGATTATATCTGCAAATGTAGCATATATTCATAGTTAAGTAGCAAATAGAGTCATCGTCTATACTATATTAATTTAATCAGAAGAAGAATTGGCTTTACCCTTGAAGATACTTATGTAAAAAACAAAAACAGGTAGTAATAAAAAAAAAAAAAAGACTTCTTACTACAGGCCAGCCAACAAAGCTGCTTTGTGGAGAAACTATACCCACTTTGCAAAGAAGGAAATTGAGGCTCAGTCCAATTTGCTAACTTGGTCATGGTCACTTAGTAAGAGGGGCCAGATCCACACACAAGCTTGTCTGAACCCCAAGTTTGTCCCCCACACCCCACATCCCCCTGCCACCACTGTATCGTTCCTCTTGCCCCCTAATCCATGGTGACTCCCTATTGCTTCTGCCCACACGCTCAGCCAGTCCCTCAGCTTTCTCAGGCTTGTTCTTTGGGGTCTGGAGCGAAATTAGACAAAGACAGAGACTGATTTAACAGACCGTTTCTTCAGGAATGTTAGACTGTAATTGTCTTCTGTAGCCAGAGGGCTAACCAAAAGTCAGAGATTTTGGTCGCTCAAAGATGTAGATTCTTGGCCGGTGTAGATCATTAGAAACTTTTTATGGGTAGGGTATTATACAATAGTAGGTGTTTGCAGTATGTAGTACAAAATACATAATGTTTATGTGGGCAGTCTTCTGATTTCAGGTTTTTTTCAACATAGTACCAACAATTACTATCTACATTGTACCCATATCTGAATCTATTTGTGTATGTGTATATATATATATATATATCCATTGATCTATCCATCTCTCTTTCTCCTTTCTACCCATTTACATCTATCTATCTATCTATCTATCTATCTATCTATCTATCTATCTTTCTATCATCTCTCTCTCTCTCTCTATCATCTATCATCTATCTATCATCTATCTATCATCTATCTATCTATCTATCTATCAACTATCTATCTATCGCCATGTATCTGTCCATCTGTCTGTCTGTCCTTCTGTTTGTCATCTCTCTGATGGGGTTTATACATCCTAAGGGCAGCATGGTCAAGAGAGATGGGAGAAACCTATTGTCCCTGCAACTGCCCCCTTTGCTTGGCCTGTTGCCTCCTGGATTTCCATAAGCTCTGGCATTGTATGACCCGGGTTTCCCATTGACTGGACTGTGAGGGCTTCACTCAACATCAAAATGCTTGGGTCCCTGCACCACATCCACAGGGACGACAGCTAAGGAATTGGAAAGTGTGTTTTAAAACAGGTTGTTGGGCTTTAGAATTGCTTATTTAAGGAGCTGCTCTGGTAACTCTGGGTCTCTG
The DNA here is from genome assembly GCF_014898765.1 of Herpailurus yagouaroundi. NCBI lineage: Eukaryota > Metazoa > Chordata > Mammalia > Carnivora > Felidae > Herpailurus > Herpailurus yagouaroundi. The sequence continues at coordinate 2,711,562 of NW_024412419.1, forward strand.
ATGATTGGGAAAGAAGGCCCAAATGGATCCCAATCCCAGTTGAATGAACCCAACCTAGCACATTGAGGCCAGATTCTGCTTACTGGTTTCCAAGGCCCCGACTTTTGTGGTCTCAAGCTTCTGGCCCAGCTTGATTTCCCAGCACCACCACCACCCCCGCCCCCCGACAATCTTGTTCATTCATTACGCACTCATAGCACCTGCATAAGGGTCTCAGCAGGGCACGTCCCTCCACCCGATGGGACAGTGCAGGTGTTTAGAGCTCCACCTCATTAACAAGACGCGCACACACGTTGTATCCAATGTAGGCACGGTCAGCCATAGGCAGACTCCTGGAGGCCCCCCAAAGCCACAGGACGAAGCCTGCTGAACACAGAGAGAGACAGGTAACCGCTGCTCAGTGACAAGTGCCTCACCAGACGGTGTGAACAGTTTCGAAAGATCACAGAAAATGGAGCTCCTGATGCTGCCTTAGGGAGTCAGGCCTCTCAAGGAAAGTTGCTTTTGAAACGGGTCCTAATGGGTGGAAAAGGGCATGTCAGGTAGTGGGACAGCGAGTTGCGGAGTCCAGGCGGAGGAAGGTTGGGCAGTTCCTGCTGCTGGGGTGTGGGCGTGAGTGGGGACAGGCGTGGGGAAAGCAGACCCAGAGGCCCAGTGTCTCCTTCGGGACTAAGGAGCTTGGGTTTCCTCTGTGTGTGATGGGGAGTCTAGAAGTGCGAAGAAGCAACATGATAAAATGTGTTTTGAAGGACATTTCCGGCATTAGTGCGAGGGTGAATTAAGACACTAAAACTTTGGGGCAGTTAAAACGGGGAGAAGGGGGTAAGGCCATGAGGTGGCAGTGAGCACAGGGTGGGGGCAGGCCAGGGGGCGCTCCTGAAGGGCGGGGGCCGGGGCTGTTGTGCTTGGGTGCTCAAGGTGGCTCGGTGCCTGAGGCTGGTCGGGTTCCTCGGTATGTGGGATGTGGCTGCACTGGGGCGCTAATTAAGGGATCCGGAGGGGCCATTTGGGAGTACGTGGAGAGGTGCCTTTGTTTTGTACGTGTTGAGTTTGAGGTAATGGCGGGCCATTCTCATAAGGACGCCCGGAGCAGTCACATGCACGCGATGGGAGCTGCGGGGAGGGTCCACTGTCAGGCTGAGAGAGTGGGCATCATCCACGTAAGACAGCAGTGATGGTTTCCTCTAGTCTCCACTCGCCAGGACACTTTCTCAGACCCCAGCCCATCCTGATGGCTCTCCAGTTGTACCTGTTGAGTACTGATAATGCTAATGCGCACTATCACGATATTTCCTTCATTCTCTCTTGAAAGCCCGGTGATTTGGAATCATACCTCAAAGTCAAAGCCTGGGTTTCTTTTCTTCTGTTTGCACCTGTGTTAGGATTCACTAGCTGGATGACGATGGGCTGTATACCTCGGCTCTTCCACCTAGAGTTTCCTGGCCCACAAAGTGGGAATGGTAGTACTTTCTCAGGGTTGTTATGGGAACCAAGGGGAGCAGGGGTCATAACGCTCTGTATGTCAAATAGGTTGTGAGCCCCCAATTAATATTAGCTATTATTTTTATTTTCCCCAATACTTAGATTCTCTCGGGTTAAAAAGAACATAGTCCCGATGATTACTGAGAGTCTCAGGGTGACTTTTATGTTGCGATGTTTTCTTCAAAATATAAGTGTTTCCTGAGTCCTTTCTGTGTGCTCCGGTCTTAATTGGGGATCTGAAGATACGTCGTCACCTTGGGTCTTTTCCCTGTCTAAAAGCGGACTGTCACTGGGGATTGCGCAGACCTAAAACGGCAATAGTGTAACAACCAATGACTCAAATACCTTTACTGGTGATGGGAATGTGGTTTGTCCTTATGACTGTGTGTCTGAATTATTTATTTTCCTGGGGGTGGGAAGGGCAATGTGATTGTACCATGTGGCGGGTTATACTGGGCACGGCACAGGCTCAGCCATGGGGATCTATACATCCCCCCTCTTACTTGTAGCTTTAGGAGAGAGGAGGGGTACATAAGGAACGATGTGAGCCTTAATGATTTCACTTACGCTGGTTGGGTTGAGGAGAATTCTTTGCATTCTTCAATCATTTCAAGTCTCATCTTGCAGGTGAATAAGGTTTCTTGTTGCTTTAGAACTGCCCTGAGAGACATATGTGACCTCTTGCTCAGGGCCCCGCACCCACCAAGGGAGGCCAGGCACGGAGAGATGATTAGAGCAGGTGACGGGGGCACGGGGAGCTGGGATGCCTGGCATGCACACAGAGTAGCCACTTCTACGATCATGAGTTATTAAAACTGTAACAGCAGCCAGCATCGTGCATTTTATTTAGAGGAGGCTACCCTTTTATGCAGCGACGTTAATGCAATTACAAAAGAGCTGTTCACTTATGAGATATAGCAGCCTGTGTTGCAGAGGAGGAAGCTTATTCTGACACTTAAGCATGGTGTTATCTTGAACCAAATAAAAAGAAAATCAATGCAATTTGTGCTTAGGCTAGCTGATCTCTCCCGTCGTCATGGCTACACCTCGAGGTATCGATTTATCCCGAGAGATCCAAGGCTCCGACGGGGACTGGCAAAGGTACGAATATTTCTTTCAGCAGAAAACAAGCAGCCCCCAGGACCCGGCAGACTGTACAAAACAGAGTGCATCTATGAACACACGGTCCCCTGCCCAATGCCACCGCGCTCTTCCCGAGAGGACCAGGGATGATTGGGACCGTGTGTCAGAGTGAGGGGAGCCCGTGGCAGGCGTGGTCCCGTGACAGCAGGACGAGGCGAAAGACTCGGGCACGCCCTAGAAAAGAATCGGAGACAAATACATAAATGTAATCACGTTCACTGTGAGTTAGGAAGGTAGCAAGTGTCTTAGTGGGAGAACCATCAGCTCAGAAGAGGAGTAACTGATGAAAGGGAAACGTTCTTAGAGTTTTAAAAGCATAGATGTGTAGACGCGGTAGTAACCGTGAATTCTGATTTATTTTTAAGGCGCGTGTCCTCAGAAGTGATGCTTTTTGCAGGTGCGGTTTTCAACTGGTAGAATGAAATATGTAACATCTAGCTCCAAAGGAGCTGCTGGTCTGATCGCCTAGGTTTTATGATGTCACCAATATTGGCTGTTTCTCATCTATTATTAGAATGGATTAAGACGGGGGTGCAAACAGGAGACAAAAGGGAGAATGCATGTAACTTCAGGGGAAACTGATCTTGACTGATCGGAGCTGGGATGATGGGGGGAGCGCTTGAAGAAGGCAGGCGTGTGTCTCACCTTGACTGTGCGGCAAGGGCCTGATATGTCACCTTCAGATCTCTCAGCTTCCGGGTCATTCTGTGACTTTTTAGAACACAGCTTCTGCCCTGTGGTTGGAATAATGCCACAGATATTTTTAAAAGAGGAAAAATGAGGAAAATTTTAAGGTAACAGATGGAAGACAGACTTTTCTCCCCATGATTTAAAATGAAGAATGGGGCTTAAGTTTTTTAAAAAAAATCTTGGGGCACCTGGGTGGCTCAGTCGGTTGAGCATCTGACTCTTGGTTTCAGCTCAGGTTGTGATCTCGCGGTTTCGTGAGTTCAAGCCCCGGTCGAGCTCTGAGCGGGCAGCTCAGAGCCTGCTTGGGATTCTCTCTCTCTCTCTCTCTCTCTCTCTCTCTCTCTGCTCCTTCCCCCACTCATGCTGTCTCTGTCTCTCTCAAAATAAATAAGTAAACTGAAAACAATCTTACCTAACTTTCATCATAAACTTGGATTAGATGTTTGCTGGGTTCATCTGGCTCCAGTAAGAAGTCTTTGTCTTCAATAAGAAATACGTATACAAACACAGTTTCAGAATCCACACTGGATGTCAGTAGAAATGGATAATAACGAGGAGCGTATCTGGGTTTTTCTACATCCTCACTATACTCAGTGCTCTAACCCAGTATTCGTCGCATGAGGAGGACGGGGTTTGTGTTCGTTTTACAGATGTAGTGCTATGGACTGAATGTGTCTCTCCAAAGTTCATATGTTGAAACTCTAACCCTCGGTGGGATGATGTTAGACATGGGGCTGTTGGGAGGGGGATAGGCGAGATCTTGAGCGTGGGGCCACAGGATGGGTTAGTGCCCTCGTAAGAAGGACAGACAGATTTCTCTGCGCCATGCAAGGCTACAACGAGAAGGTGGCCGTCTGTATTCCAGGACGAGGATTTTCACCAAGAACTGAATCTGTCAGCACCTTGATCTTGGACTTCCAGCCTCCAGAGCTGTGAGCAGCCAATGTCTGAAAACCCAGCCCTCCTCATAGGCCACTGGAGAGTTTAGAAACAAGTGTCCCGGAGAGCTATCACTCTTCTGTTACTTTGCCTGTTCACTGGCCTCCCGTGAGCTAACTTGGCTCCTGTTAAATTCGAGTGTACACAATTTCATGATGATTGCAAAAGTCCTTGCAGATATGGGGGACCACCCCAACGATTAATTGTGCAGCAAACACTATTTCATTTCACCCCAGTAGGTGCATGAGTGGAAGTGAATAGAAGGTCACATTTATTTTTCCGTGGTCCTGGAGAACAGGGCAGAGTCATAAATCTAGATAAATTGCCCTGTGGTTGAGTAATCTGTGTTCACTGAGAAAGGCTGGCAATGGAAATTCTACCAGTTGCACAGATCCATAGAGGAGGGCGTTATGGACATCACTAAGGCCATATGTTCCACAGAAGAAAGTGTAATGCTTAGTTCAAACTCCCTTTTAGAGAGATCTAAGTGGAGTCTAGAATATTAATGTAGCTGTTAGGACCAGAGAATTGCTAGTCGATGGGCAAAACGTAGACCGCTGCTCTTTGTTTGTATTCATGAATATAAATAAAAATCACTCTTGAAACCAGGTGGCTAACACAGTCTGGTTCCTAAAAGCAGAATGTTTTCTCCAGTGGCTCCAACAGTCTCCATCCTGGGAGTAAATATTTTATATTTGGCTTCAGTATTTTTTTTTTTAAGAAAAATGCTGCCTTCACATTTACGGGTAGCTTCTTTAAAATTCAGAGAGCAAGCAGACAAATGAGCCCGGATCAGAACACCTGCCTGCACGAGCCGGGCAGCGAGGCTCCTGGGTGCCCAGGGAAAGAAATCCTAGAGGGGGAGTCCGCACGAGTGCAGAAGCACACGCTATATCCTCGTTACCTGAAGAGAGGCCATTTGACTTTGTTGTGCCTTCTCTTTGTGCATTTTATCATTCCCATCTCTCTAGGCTCTTGCAGGGAAACTAGGCTTCTTCTCATCCCCGTGAAGCAGGCTATCCGCCTCGCTCCCTCAGGAAGGTGATCACCATCATTCTTACCTTAGAATAGCACCGGCCCCACAGGCTTCAGAGGGTTTTCCCGCTCACGATCTCACTTGAATTTCACTATTTCAAGAGGCGGCGGCAGAATGAGTAGAATTATCATTGTTTCAGCGACCAGGGGGCTGGAACCCAGAAAGCCTACAAGGACTCACCCAAGTTAATGTGAGTCAATACAAGGTGGGTCTAGAGCCAGAACCCAGGAGTCCTGCTTCGCACTGCATTGTTTTTGCCGCTGAATCGCTGCTTCTGGTAAGAAGGGAGAGATCGCTTTTTGGCCTAATTTCTACGGGGTCAGTAGAACCTTCCTTGTCTTGTAGGCGGCACTCGTGTAGACGAGTCCACTGTACTGGCTGGGAAGTACCTGATTTGGCGTTGGATATATCGGGCGGAAAGTGTAGCTCTGCCTATGGGATTCTTTTCTTTTCTTTCTTTTTTTCCCCCTTTTTTTGGTGGTGGGGGGAGTCTTAATTTCTTTGAGCCTCATTTCATAATCTGTAAGATGTGACTACCTACCTGTGTGGTTATAGTGAGGCTTAAACAAGGAAAATCTTGCAAGACACCCTGTCCTTGGGCCATAATTTAATGGTCAGCGCATCGTCCAATGCGTCTTTGAGCCTCCACCTGGGGCCTGAAATTTCCTGGGTGATATCTGGCTTGCTGATGGGGCAGGGAGAAGGGGAGAGCCTGGTTCCACTGGACTGGGTGCTATAGTGCAAGAGTGCAAAGAAAATGATGAACACGTTTTTATTTACCCCCTATAGAACTCTCTCGTGTGGTTCCTTGTGGCTAACTTTTCATTTCTCTATGCTAAGTGTTGCCCTAATCAAACCTTTCCCCAGAACTTCTGCACTTTTCGATGACATTGGAATGAACGGATAAAAATGCAGATTCTAATTAGCACTTCCTGCAAATTAAAGAGATTACTCTTCCCCTGACTGAGAGAAAGGTTGCTTTGCTGGGAAGAAATAAGGATCTTTGAAATATAATTTTTCTTTTCAGAGTGTAGGGCTAATTCTTGGCAAGCGCATTGCTGCCAATGACAGACATGTCCACAGGCAAACATAGTTCTGGAACAGTCGGAGTGATGGAGGGACCCCTCCGAGTAGGAGTGGCAGTTACCGAAAGGAAAAAAAATTCTCGCAATAAACATTTTTTATAGGAAGTTATGCGTGGACGCATTTGTTAAATTGTTTTAAATAACTCCGGCACCTAATAAAAATAGGATTTGAAGGAATGCCACAGTTTCATTTCAGGATATGGTAACATCTGCATTTGTTGAATGATTTATATCTGTGACATTAACTGAGCATTATCGAAAAAACACTGTTTGACCTCAGGCAAGCTGGCGTGAGACGTGAGCTTGTTCCAGAGTGAATTTCCCTCTTAAATTTTTCATGAAATTCTCCCAGCAGGGTCACGGTGGGGTTCTGAAAAGATTTTCAGCTTCAGAGTCGCTCCGGCCCCGCCATCAGAAAAGCCTTTATTTCATTAGCACCGCCGCCCCTATGTTTTAATGCCACATAATAATATAGAATGGGTTTAGGTCCATCAATTGTAAAATTGTCATTTTTCACCAAAGCAACATTATATTAAACACTTAATTATTCATTACTAATGCTTGTCATGGTGAAATATTGGCCTCACTAATTTCGAGAGCACCGGGCCCAGCTTTTCTTCCTTGAAGGTTAATGGCAGAGCCCCCGGTTTCATTAGATTTCCTACGTGTAGTGCACCTCACATATCATTGTGCTGTCCCCCAGCCCCCTGCTCTCTTAGGAGGTAAAATCCACGCTGTGCCGGATGGGCTCTCACGACATTACTCTCCCGCGAGGATGAGAAACCATCCCAACGGGCGTGGGAGGGAGGACAGAGTTTGGGTTGGAGCGGTTTTGTGACATATAACCAACGGAATGATTTTTGCAGGGGATATATTTTGAAAGGTGACACACCTCTTGATTTAAATAAATGCTGTACTTGTGTACAAACCTGTTTACCGGCTTGGAATTATGGCAGTGGAACGTGTCTGCATTAGTTACCCCGGGGTTTGCCTGCCTGCGTTTGGTCACAATATCCAAGATGTCAGCACTGCAGTCTTGAATATTTACAAACCAGGGTCCCACTGCAGAACACCTGTGCTGGGTAGGTTTATAGATGGGAGAAAGAATCCTCTCTGGCAGCTGGGCTCCACATCCGGGATTGCCTTCTGAATGCGACCCACGATTTTATTTCTGCTAACAGAGAAGAGTCTGATTCATCGGTCTTCTGGGCAGTAGCTGGAACCCAGAGCACGCGGACAGGGAGCACTGCTCACCCCCACATGGAACATGTGTCTGTAGAATGGCTTTCCTGCCCCAGGAAAGGGGAGAGAAATGCTGGTGTTGGGGGGAAGCGAGTGGATCCATGAGGAGAGAAATTGAATTTGGTAAAGGAGGGAGGTCGTTGTGCAGGAAGACCCACAACCGTCCTCCAGGATGGCTCCCGTCCTGGCCGGCCCCCGTGCCCAGGCTTGCCCTTCATGGGCCCAAGCACACTTCTGTCAGCTTGCACGCCTTCCCATAAGTGCCCTCCCCCCCCCCCACCCCCCCTGCAGTCCTCACACCCACAACTGCAAAGCTCGTTACCAGGGTAAGAAAGATCCATCCAGATTTTGGAAAATTCCTGTGGCTCCCCAAAGTATCAGGAAACCAAACAGAAAAGCCCATATAAGGGAAAAATATATATCTTTGGGCTCATCGCAAAGGAATATTTTCCCAATTTCTGTTTAACTTGGGTTGCTTTCTTTTAAGCCACACAACGTGGTGATTTGGGTGGGTTAAGTTGGATTATTACCAAGGCCTCCTTTTCTGAATTCTTACTGGATTATGGCTTATATGTTCTGTGTTATGGGTTGAATTGTGCTACCCCCAAATTTATACACTGACGTTTTCACCTCTGAAACCTCAGTATGTGACTGTATTCGAAAATAGAGATGAAGGTAAAATGAGGTTATTAAGATGTCCCAATCCAATACGACTGGTGTCCTCTGAGAAGAGGCTTTCAGGGCACACAGACGCCCTGGTCCTGGACGTCCAGCCTCCAGAACTGAGAACGTAAACACCGGTTGTTTAAGCCTCTCGTTTGCGGTGTTTGTCACGGTAGCCACACTTTATTATGTAGTATCTTCTATTCTTTTCCTTTTCCTTTGACTTTTATAAAAGTCGAACATACACTTTGAGTTTTGACAAGTATATACACATATGTATTCACGTAATCAAATATAATTATAGAATATGCTCATTTCCTCAGAAAGTTCTCTCATGCCTCTTCCAATCTGTTACCATTCCCTCAGACAACCGTGTGATCATAGAACAGCTCTGCCAGATCTTGAACTTCCTAGAATGGGTGAGTGTGAAAACACTGTGATGCTGAGTTTTCTGTTCATGCCTTGAGCTCGGGCACGTTTGCTCTAACATATCTGCAGCTATGTTATTAGGGACATCTGCATTTGGGAACATTTGTCTTCCCTGACCATTAACTTTTTCTTCATTGGGAATTTCGTTCTTTGCCTCTGTCTGTTTGCCTCGAAGTCTACTCTGACTGATAGTGACGGATCTCCACGAGCTCGTGCCTTGTGCACAGTCGTGTTGGGTCCCCCTTTACTTTCCATCCATCCTGTCCTTTGCACGTAATGTGTGTCACTTATAGCCACACACTGTTGGCTCTTGCTTTTTTATTGTCTGATAACTTTTGTCTTTTGATTGGAATTAGTATATTTACATTTTAGCTTATTTGATAGCATGTTATAAGCCTACCATTTGTTATATATTTTCCCCACCTCTTTTATTTTGCTTCTCTGTTCCTTTTGTCTCCCTTTTCTCAGGTTATTTGTTTATTTTAAGTAGTCGATGATAACTCAGCTGCTGCCTTTAGACTATAACTCCTTGTGTTGTGTTTCCAGTGTTGCTTTAAGAAATTTAACACTTATCTTCAATTTCTTCTGTCTACTCAGTGTCTATACTATGCCACAAAGTGGGAGAAGGGACACTATCCAACCTTAAGACTTAATACAAAGCTACAGTCATCAGGAGATGTGGTGTTGGTGAGACTATGGACAAACAGGTCAGGGGGACAGAAAACTGAGCCCAGAAACACACCCACTCATTTAAGGCAACTGATCTCTGGCCAAGGAGTAAAGGCAATACAATGGGGCGAAGGCAGTGTCTCCTGTTCTGTTTTCAACAAATGGTGTAGGGACAACTGGAAGCCCACATGCAGAAAAATGTATTTAAACACAGATCTTACCTCCTTCACGAACATTAACTCGAAAGAGAACACAGACCCAAATGTGAAATGCAAAACCGTAAAACTGTTAGAAGATAACCTACAGAAATCCTGGAAGATTTGGGGCATGGTGATGACGTTTCAGATGTAAGGGAGAAGGCGTGATCCATGAAAGAAATACGTGATAAGCTGCACTTCATTAAAATTAAATTATTCTGCTCTGCAAAACAATGTCAAGTGAATAATCAGGCGAGTCACAGACTGGGAGGAAATGCTAGCCAAAGACACATCCGAGAAAGGACTGTTCTCTACAACACACAAAGAACACTCAAAACTTAGCAACGAGAGAACAAACACCCTTAAAAAGACCTCAACAGATCCCTCACCAAAGCAGATAGACAGATGGCAGGTAAGCACATGAAAAGATGCTCCGCGTCATATGTCATCAGGGAGATGCGAAGTAAAACGATAATGATATATCACTACGTACCTATTGGAACGGTCAAAACCCAAAACGCTGACAACACCAAATGCTGGCGAGGACGTGTAGCACGGGAGCTCCCATCCATCGCTGCTGGGGACGTGGCACGGTCCCGCCAGTTTGAAAGACAGCTTGGCGACACTGTGCAAAACCAAACACACTCTTATCATATGTTCCGGCAACCTCACTCCTTGGTGTTTACAAAAAGGAGTTGAAAACTTAAGTCCATGCACAAAGCTGCCCATGGATGTGTAGAGCAGCTGTGTTCATAATTGCCAGAACTCAGAGGCCACCAAGATGTCCTTCGGTTGGTGAACGGATGAACAAACCGTGGTCCTTCCAGACAATGGAATCGTGTTCAGCACTAAACAGAAATGAGCTACACGCCATGAGAAGACACAGAGGAAACTGAATGCACTTGACTAAGTGATAGAAGCCAGTCCGAAAAGGCTACAAGCTGTAAGATTCCCAGTCTATGTCATTATGAAAAAGGCAAGCCTGCGGAGTCTATAAAAAGGTCAGCGGTTGCCAGGGTTTGGGCGTGATAGGATGGGCTGAATGGGTGGAGTACAGGTTTTGGAAGCAGCAGAACCCTTCTGTGCGATGCCGTAATGGTGGATACGCGTCCGCACCCAGGTGTGCAAACCCGAGAGTGGCCGACGCCACGAATGGCTGCCGTTGAACACTGTGGGGTTCGGGGGGTTATGACCTTCGTGATGGAACAAATGTCCCACCTTGGGGGGAGGATGCCGATGGTGGGTGAGGCTTGGACATGTGGGGGCAGAGGGTACATGGGAACTGTCTGCGCCTTCCTCTCAATTTTGCTGTGGTCCTAAAACCGGCTTAAAAACACAGCATCTCTAAAAAGTAAAAGTGTGTTGTCTTCTACGAAGTTTAAGCAGCCGTGGGAAAATGAGGCACACTCCCTTCTCATATGGCCTTTTTCCCTCCTGCCTTTGGTGGTAGCCTTCACGCAGTTTGACCCGGATCCCAACTTTCCTCCATCCCCTGGCCCCGGGTGCGCACGTGTACCGTGCAGACAACAGAGCGTTCTTTGCTCCGAAGCTCTTATCCCGGAGAGAAGAGCACTCACATCCGCCACATTCCTACTGTGGACGAGACACTGTACTTTCAGACAGGACCCGCGCAATCTTTCCAGTAACCTTCCACAGTGGATGCGGGAGCGAATCGGGACTCTGAAACTTACGTTCTTCCTGCAGGGTACACAGCAGGAGGCCGGTGGAGTGTGAATTAGAACCCAATTCTGCATCGTGCCGGAACACACGCTCCTTCTAGTGCCCAAGCCTCTGCTCCCTGGGGGTTGCAGGAGTGGCTTGGGGAAAAGGAAACAGCTCCCGGCCCTGTGTGACCATCACCGACCGGATCTCCTTGGTTTAAAATCCGTCCTCAGCCTCCACTTTTGGCAGTAAATTGGGTATCAGAGGTATGCATTATTGAATTTCATGTTCTGAATGTTTAATTCTCCAAGTGTCACGTAATTAGCCATTTGTAACGTACATTGTTTCCATTACTTACACAAATTGATTGCATTAGTGCTCCGGAGTGGCATTAACACGTCATAAATACAAACCATCCCGCAGCAGGAAAGTCAGTCAGAACTCAGGTAGCCCGGGTCCCTGAGCTGAGCACTTGACAGAGTCCTCAGGGCTCCCAGAACAACACCCGTAGACTGTGTGGGAGGGGACAGCGACTCTGTCCTTCCCCTGATGGGCCAGCAGGGCGCCTGGTGGTGGTGGAGAGGAGAGCACTTCCTATTACAGCAGGACCACCCCTTCTGTGCCGGGGGAACCCAGTGATGCTCACAGTTACCGTGTCGATCACCTTCCAGAACCGACATACTTTACGCACGTTCTCTTATTTTCATTTAATCCTCTGATCCGGCCGTGAAGCGCACTGACTCATGGAGTGGCCTGGTAACTAGGACACACGGGAGGGCAGCGGCGGAGCCCAGATTCAAGCCCAGGTAGACGTGCCGCCCTGGAGGCTCCCCGGCCAGGACAGCTGTTCCGAAATCGCCGGGAGCGGCCCACCTGCTCCTGGCCTTTTGTCCCGAACGCCTCTGCCCCGAGGTGCAAAAGAGGATTCCTGTAACCGGACAGCCCGGCTGTGACGCTCGGGAGCCGCCGTGATGACTCAGCCCCCACCTGCCCTGACGGTAAGGACCTGCGGGGCGGTCGGGAGCCCGGCCGCTGTGCTAAAGCTCGTGGTGCTCACACTGTGCCCCGTGAGCAGGGCCGTGCCGGGAGCGCTGGGGACCAGGAAGGAGGAGGGACAAAGCACCACTTCCAGGCCCGGCCTCCACAACCTCATCCGCTTGTCACGCGGTGTGGACAGAGAGGGAAGCCCCTGCTTTCTGGGGGCGTCCCTGGGTTCAGAGCATCACCATCCTTCCCGCCCCGAGTTCGAGCCTCCGCCAGCGGAGCCATGTGCGAGTCCTGGCCACGCAGCCAGCCTTCCTGGCAAGACCTCTCTGCCGGCCCCTCCCATCGTCGCCTACTCGCTGCTGCACTGTTTGGGGCAAGTCGGGGTCGTCTGATCAGACCTGATGCTCCTGTTTACGAGCCACCGAGGAAGCTGTGGGCACCCGGGTCATCTCTCACCCCGTGACCCAGGACTTCTGGAACCCAGGAGCAGGGCTGGCTCCCTGGACCCCTCTCATGGGCACGGCGCCCCGTGTGGTCCTCGTTGGGGGTCACACACACGACAAGGCACACACCAGGGCCCCGCGCACACAATGAACTTTAACGCCCTGAGGCTGCCATCTTGAACTTCTCAATGACTCCTGGCAAGTGGCCTGCATTTTCCTTTCGCACCGCGAACCAGGAGGCCAGCTCTTTGCGGACCCTCGGCTCTGAACCCCCTTACAACCTCCCCCCTCCCCCAGCTTCCCACATCTCCCGGATGTGCCTTCTGGAGCCCATAACCATCTCCAAAATCTCTGATAGCTTCGCCTTGTCTCTAGATATTTTCTTCACTTTATTCTCATCCGCACAGAAGACCTTGAAGAAAGCCCTGCTTCCCTCCACCCTGCTCGGCTCATTTCCCTTCCAGGCTCTTCTCTTGCTTGCTTGGAAAAGTAGCCGCTCCCTGTCTCCGCCCGCCTGTCCCCAGGAGTGTGGCTCTCAGAAAGCAAGCCACTGGCTTCAGGTGGGTCCTTCGTGCTGCCTGGCAAGGCAGCCCACCTTTCCTTAGGACGCTTGCTTTCCTTCTCCACCGGATGGCTCTTTGCCAGCCCCTTCCCTCCCCACCTCTAGCTGGCTCACTGTCAGCTGTGCACGGCAATGACAAGACAGCCGGCGGAGGGGGGCTTGCTTAGCCTTAGCCTTAACCGCTGGCACCGGTGTCCTCGCTCCCTGCCTTCCCACAGTGGATGACGCTGCTGTCAGCATGAGCCCCCTCTCCTGGGCACCTCGCCCCACCTTCTAGTCCAATCTTGTCTTTCCTCTGCCGGGTGGATGCCTCCCTGCCCGCGGATCTTCCCCTGGGCATACCAACACGGCATTGCCTCTCGCATCCTGGAATCTCCCTCCGCCCCCCGCCCCTCTCCTGCCCTCCTTGGCTCCTCCCTTCCTTTCATAACGCTGCACGTCCACACTGCTGTCTGTGCTCTCCTTGAGCTCTGTCTCCCTCCCCGAAACCGCGTCTACACCACGGACGCCCTTCATGCTGCTGGCTCCCAGGTCGGCCCCCAGCCTCCGCTCAGGGGGTTCTTCTTTCCTCCTTGAAACTGTCTCTTCCCCCTGTATCAAGGGCCCCCTTCTGCTGGCTCTTCTTCAATGTCACCGCCATTTACCTCTGGGACCCCGGCCGCCTGCCGCCTCCCAGAAGTCCCAGTGCAGGAGCCCCCAGGACCCACCCAGGTGGTCTCTGCCCTGCAACTTTCTCAGGGTCCTGGCTTTCCCTGCCACTTTGGCTGAGAACATGCCCTGGGATCCCAGAGCGCACGCCTGCTTATCGATCCCTCCTCTTGGATACCCACTGGGCGTCTTCAACGGGTGTCAGTAAAGAACCGCTTAGTTCTTTCAGTGATAGTGACACACCCTTGTGGTCCGTTCCCTTTCTCCCTGACCCCACAGTCAACAAGTCAGCAGCCCTCCTGGGTCTGGCTTCTAAATACACCTGGAACGCGGCTGCCCCACGGGCCGATCCACACCCCATGTCTGAGCCGCTTTCCAGGCACCTGCTGTTCCCTCAAGCGGCTTTCCGCCTGGCAGCCAGAGGGATCCTTTGGAACCATGCGCTATCACGTGAGTCCTCTGCAGAAAGCCCGAGTCGAGTCACTGGCGTGGCCTGCGGGACCCCAGCTGCTCCCACCTCTGACGGCCTCCCGCGAGCAGGAGGCCTGTGCCGGCCGTTCTCGTGCAGGTGTCCACGGTTGGCCCTGCCCTCCACTCCCCTGTCTGCTGGCTGCTGTCGCCGTGTCCCGTTTCCTCTGTACTCACCACCAGCCGAAGCACTCTGTAGGTTATCACTTAACGTCCCTCCCCTCGCTGGAATGTGAGCCATTCATAAAGGCAGGGTCTTTATCTGTTTTCTTCCCCTCTTTATCCCTACTGTCTAGAGGAGGGCCTGGTTTATCAATATTTATTAAATAAACGAAAGAAAAAAAGCACAGCGGCTATCGGCTATGCAAGATCGATGCCAGGTCCGTGTGCTAAAGTGTATGTTCTTAGCTCACAGGGAAGCTGCCTGGCCTGCTGCTCTATTTAAAGGCTTTTAAATCTTGAACAAGCTCGGTCATTTGCTTTTCTCCCCGTTGACGACGAGACCGGAGGGGAGGAGCCAAGTGGGCACAGGTGCCCGGGGATGCCACACGGACGGCCCGGCCGACAGGTGGAGTTGGTGCCCCAGGCACATGAGAGCCCAGCAGCGTCACACGCGGGCCGGGGGCCGTGCACCAACAGCCTGTGCCGGGCCACCCGTGAGCGCGGAGACGGGGCACCGTGAGGAAAGGGGTGGCTGGGCTCCATGACGGTGAGCTTGAGCTGGGAGCAAAGGAATACACATATTCCAAGTGTTCTCTTTGGGGAGGGAATCACGTGCAGGAAACGTTCAGAGAGATTTCCGTCCGTGGTTAATTTTTCTTAAAGCTTTCGTTCTTAAACAGGCAAACAGGCATAATTTGGACATTCCACTGATGGAGAGTGTAACTAACTCCCCCCGAAGCCAGGTGAATTTTTTACTGAATAGTGCACCAGCCTTACAGGAGTTTTCCAGCTGAGCTGGGGGGACAGATACAAACCACCAGGGGCGCCTGGGTGGCTCAGTCGGTTGAGCGTCCGGCTTCGGCTCAGGTCACGATCTCATGGTTTGTGAGTTCGAGCCCCGCATCGGGCTCTGTGCCGACAGCTCGGAGCCTGGAGCCCGCTTCGGATTCTGTGTCTCCCTCTCTGCCCCTCCCCTGCTCATGCTCTGTTTCCCTCTGTCTCATGAATAAACATTAAAAAAAATTGAATTTGAAAAAAAAAAAAAAACAACAAAAAAACCAGATACAAACCACCAGAAGATACAGCTAAGGAACATTAGAGCCTTCTCTGCAGCACCGAGCCGGGATGATGGGATGTGCCTGGGCTGGGACAGGCGGAAGGGGCCCCAGAGGCGGTGGCCCGGCTGCAGGTTCATGCGGGCAGTGATTTCTTACCCATCCCCATGTCGTCACGGGTCTCAGCCCCAGAAAGGGAAAACAGTTGGGGGGGGGGGGGGGAAGAGGGAAGGACAAGAAGGGGATTGTATAACCTCCCTTCCCCTTGGTCAAATGTGAGTTGAAAGTGAGTCAGCTAACCAGTGGCATGCTGTGATCCGGCAGGCCCCAATCCCGCAGCCCTCACCAACTCCGGGGGATCCCAGGAGCCCCGAGGGTCGCTCAGCCACACGGATCCACACATTCTCCCCTGTCAAGCTTCCTCCTGGAGCCGGATCCCTCTGCCCCTTTCTCCTCTCTCGCTGGCTGATGGTGTAGATGTTGGACATGGGTCGACAGAGCCCTGCTCGATTCCTCTGGGGTCAGATCTCAACCCCAGTGGAACCCCGCCCCAGGCCATCAAGGTTACAGCTATTTCATTCACCTTGACATGTTCCCGCATTTCATTTCTCCCTTGGCTTGCCAGAGGCCGGGCCCGGGGGTCAGGGTGAGCTGAGTCAGCACCCATGGGGCCAATGCTCTGCACACCTTTTTCTAGAAATGTTCATCTATTTAATGTCCATTCTTTAGCTTAAACTGTTTGTTAATCATTCTTTCAGCTGTGTATTGCATCTCTCCTCTTAGCGGGTAAGCTCTCTGAGGGCAGACGCCAGGGTAGAAGCTTCACAAGTGGGCATGTGGGGCGGGGTCTTGACGAATGTACAGGAGTGGGCCAGGTAGGGAAGGAAGAGGGACGCAGGGCCCTGGGTGAGGAAGGCTGTGAGGCATTTTGAAGGGGTAAATGTGGAAAACGGCTCTCGGGGTTTTACTTCCATCTGTGGAATCTGGGGCGTCCGTCTCGTTAAGATGTGGTGTCCACTTGTCGTCCTTCTGCACCTGGACGGGTTTGTCGCTGGCCTGTAAGCATTAGGATGTGGCCGAGCGCAGTCTGCCTAACTCCCAAGGGGGCCTCAGAAGGAGATGACGTTCCCACCTTGTATTCTAGAACACTCACTTGCATGTGGAGCCCCAAACCACCGTGTCAAAAGTTCGGCCACCCCCAGGTCGCCATGTTGGGAGGAAGCTCAGGCCACACGCAGGGACTCTGGTCCCTGGCCGGGCTGAGGTCCCTGCTAACCACAGCTCTCACTGCCTCTGGGCTGTCCTGGCTCCCGGATGTGGAGATCCTTCCAGGCCTGAGCCTCCCCAGCGAGGGCCCCGGGTATCACGGAGCAGACAGCAGCACTCCTCTCGCGGCCTCCTGCGACCCTTGACTGCAGCACCCGTGAGTGTGAGACGGGGGTCGTTGAAAGCCCTGACATTTGGGGGTAAGCCGTTGTATAGGAATAGTGACTCGAACGTGGCTGAGATGGGGAAGGGGGTGAAGGATGATGCTGGAGAAATCTGCTGAGCTCACTTAGGGCGTCTCTTGGCTGCCAAGACCAGGAGTTGGGATTTTTATTCCATAGACCAGTGGTTGGCAAACTTTTTCTGTGAAGGGCCATATGGTAAATATTTTAAGCTTTGTGGGCCATATCCAGTCTCCGTTGCATTTTCTTCTTCTTCTTTTTATTTATTTTTTTACAATCCTATAAAAATGGAAAGCCATTTTTAGCTCAGGATCATACAAACATGGGCAGCGGGCCAGATCTGGCCTTCAGACCGCAGTCTGCCAGCCCTGCCACGGGCCATGTGCAGCCAAAGGGGTTTATAAATGAACGAGTAAACGAATCTGACTTTGAAGAGAACATCAACCACCGCAGACATACTAATTCCAGGTGTTATAAGAGACATACATCGATATATCATCTGTGTTTTCAAATTCAAGAGCTGGATGCAAATTGATATTTGCTGTGCTCAGATCTGAGCCACTCGTGCGTCCTAAGAAGCATGTGCACAGTTTTGGGTAGGAACGGTGATTTTTTTTGTGTGGCAAGAGGACCCTGGGACATGTATTGTGAAGACTTTGAAATCTTATTGTCTGAATAGCGGATGTGTTGATAATTATTTTTCAAATGTCCTGTATCAGAAGTTTTATGTGAAATTAAGAGTCTTGGATGTCGTGATTCTCATTCTGCCCTAGGATGAGAATTCTGAAAATGGAGATGTGTGGTCTCTCTTCTTTTCAACTGAAAGATTTTGGAGTAAATAATGATCCTAACAGTTTTATATCGTGCTGTCTGTGCAAGATAAAACTTCGTAAGGAACTGCGAGCCAGAGAGCGCAGCCATTTTGGGGAGGCTTTGTCACGTCCGTGATGGAAACCGAGTGCTGCTTCACAGAATTCAACAATAGTACGTGTTCTAATTTTCTTTAAATAAGCAAAAAGATTGGTTTCAATCATTATCCACCTGCTTGTCGATGCGAGGTGCGATTTCAAGTCTTCCAAATGCACCCGACCAAACCGTCCTTTGAGCAATCATTTAAAAATTCTGTTTAATGTTTATTTATTTTTGAGAGACAGAGACAGAGCATGAGTAGGGGAGGGGTAGAGAGAGGGGGAGACACAGAATCCGAATCAGGCTCCTGGCTCTGAGCTGTCAGCACAGAGCCCGACGTGGGGCTCGACCCCACGAACGCTGAGATCATGACCTGAGCCAAAGTCAGATGCTCAACCGACTGAGCCACCCAGGTGCCCCGTGCAATCATTTTTATTCGCAAAAGGACCTCTTGGGTTGTAAATGTTTGGTCCAAGTAATTTTGCCTCTGTCTTGCCAGGAGAGAATACAACCTACTTCGCCCAAATGTGAGGTAGGACTTTCGGGTCACGTGGTCGCTCCAGTGAATGAAGGATTGAAAAAAATAGCTATGGAAGCCTTGGCAAGTTGTTCACCTGGTTAAGCCCTAGCGGCTCTACCTGTAACCTGGGAGCAAATGAGCGAAAGAACAAGTAAATGCACAGTGAGTGGGTAGCAGATCAATCAGTGTTCAGCCCCTCTATTGCCATTGCTCTATTTCCTTTTTCCAAGAGGTTGGTGACACAGGATGCTATTTACAGGTCACAGATGATAAGGCAGGGCCTCAGCTTCCGGGCTTTGTGAAGTGGTGAGCTATAAAATAAGGTAGAGCAGGTGGGAACATACCAAGAGATCCCAAGAAAAATATCCTTTACAACTGTATGAAAAGTATTCATTTCACAACTCACGAGAAGAAGTTGTTAATTTCTTATAAAAGTTAGATTTCTTTTGGCCAAGTCAATTAAAATAATACTTTTCTTGGTGGCATTTTCTGGTTCTAACTGTAAGTTTCCCTAAGCACCTTCTTCTGAATCGGGCCAAAGCCAAGCAGATGCCGGCTCTCTCACAAGACATCTTACTTGGTTTTGTGAAACTGTGTTGTTTACCGAGGGGAGCGTTGGGGGATGCTCATTTTCAGCCCTAACTGTCGAGGAAGACACTGTGGTTCCTTTTGTAATCCTCTGCTCCTTGTGTTCCTGCCCTCTCTGTCCCACTTTCTCTCAGAGGATGTAATACCCTGCTGCTTCCTGACTGCACTGCGATTTTAGCCTCACGCCTGACTTTTCTCCGACGCTGCTGGCCAAGAGGGTCCACGACTGAGCCAACGGATGGAATCAGGCTCATCTCTGAAATTATTTATGATTCCTATTAATTCTCTCTCTCTCTCTCTCTCTCTCTCTCTCTCTCTCTCTCTCATAAATAACACAGTTAAAAGAGCCCATCAGATTGAGCACAGGCACTACGGTGCGGAGACTCAGCACATGGACGTCCATGTCCGTTTGCCAGCTCCCAGCACTCCCTACCAGCGTGGGAGACAAGTTACTTAGTCTCTCGCTGTTCTGTTTCCTCACCTGTAACACGGGGATGTCGATAGCCCTCCCTGATCCCCCTGGCGACACCCGGTGAGTCGGGTGAGTGAAAACACCCACAGCCTCAGAGTAGTACCCAACATGTGAAAGATGCTTGCCGCGTTTATGACAATTTCACAAAGGGTTCTAGTCAGTGGTGTTCACTACACGATGAGTCTCAATGGATAACGGGTCTGGATCGAGCAGAGGAGAGACAGCATGTAAATGTCCAGAATAAATTTGGAAAATTGCAGAAAAATTCACTTGGCTAGTTTTCCTTGCTTCAGATTAGAAATGTATTGACCTGTCATGACCGGAAATCTGGTAAGTATTTGGAGCGTAAATCTAGATATCCATGTTTACCTGCTGGAGAGTTAAAGAGAGTGATCGATATTAGTTAGGAACATGAAGTGACTATTACTTAAAAAAAAAAAAGTTTTGTTTTGCTTTGTTGAGAGAGACAGAACACGAGCAGGGGAGGGACAGAGAGAGGAAGACACAGAATGGGAAGCAGGCTCCAGGCTCCAAGCTGTCAGCACAGAGCCCGACGCGGGGCTCGAACCCACGAACTGTGAGATCATGACCTGAGCTGAAGTCGGACGCTTAACCCGCTGAGCCACCCAGGCACCCCACGAAGTGACTATTAAAACTGATACACCTTCTTCACAATAATGTGGCCCAGTGACATTTTTTAAGATAGTGACTTTTCAAGACAGTGACATAGTCCTGATGCCTATTTTGTTTTGCCCAGTCAAAACCATGCTGTGTTTTCTTTAATAGGAATTGTTTTTCATTTGTAAAATCATGTTGGCAAAGTTAAGAAGTATCAGGGGTCCGGTCTTTACAGCCCGCTTGAGGTTCTAGTTCAATGCTAAACATAGCTGGCATGGCTTTGGGGTAAGAAGTACCCCTCTGGGGCTGTTATAGCCAGAGAGAATGGTGAATGACAATTTATAAATGGTCCATGTTTGTCTCCAGACTCTGTGTGTGTGTGTGTGTGTGTACAGGGAACAGTAGAAAGATGAGGAAATCCTAGAGAATAGCGACACACAGAACAGAGAAAGAGAATTCTTTTAATTCCAGACCCTGTCCCAACTATTGAGGGAGAGTTAGCAGGACGACCTCCGTCCATCTATCACCCTCTGCTAGAGTGATCCAGGCAACTCAGGACACAGAGAGGCAAAGGCCAGTGGTACAAAGTCCGAAGCATTTATATGACGTGGGAGAACCCTGTCAGGACGAGCGCAGTGAGGAAGAAGGAAGGCCCTGAGGGACAGGTGAATAGGGGCGGGCACTTTGAGAGCCTCACTGAAGAGAAGTAAACTTTCCTTAGGAATTTGCTGGCACAGACTCAGTACCCACAGCGAGACTTCTTCTTGGAAGTAAAAATTGGTCCAGACGCAGGAAAGGGGTTCAAGACGAGTGTGGAGTGGTGGGGACGGCCACGCAGAGCTGGAACGGCCGGGAGAGACAAAAATCCAGGGAGCGCCAGAGCAGAGACTGTTTTCATAACCGCACCTGCAGATTTAAAAAAAAAATTCAGCCACAAGTACTGCTTTCTCACACCACTGCTATTTTCACTACTTTCTACTACTCCTTGGCCATCAAAGAACAGATGCTGTCTCAGTACCTTACGTATTGGCTTATTTAACCTTTTCACATTTAAGAGGTAGTTACTAATATTTTTGTTATCGTTCTTCTTTCCAGAGAGGAAGAAAGGAGGCACAGGGACATTGAAAAGTGGTGCCTTCTTACCTTCTGTATTTTCTTCCGGTTGTCAGTTTCAGGAGTTCAGTTGCTTGATCTGTTTGTCTCGGTAGATCCAGAGTTGAACCCAGTGCTTAGCATAGACGCGGTGATTACTGCTGAATAAATCAGAGTAAAATTAGAATGCCTCGTGCACGAGTCTGCATCGCTTGGCGGCTCGGCGTCTGAGTATTTACAAAGGTGATAACGCCATTCCGGGGATTGCGCGACGTATGACGCGAGTCGCTGTGTGAAGTCGTGCTGCACAGGACGTGTGCAGTCGGCCGCGGTCCGTATTATACGGAACGGAGAACGGAACTCAGGCCGTAGATTGTGCAGTTTAGACAGGGGTGTGTTCCAGATGGCCCCAAGGGTGGCAACGTGGTGACCACGGGGAAGTAGAGGAGGAAGGTCCCCGACCACAGATCTGCACGCTTAGTGAGGGCAGCACCCCGTGAAATGTGACTTGTCCCCTAAATGCAATTACAAATTGGACTGAAGTGATGACGCTGACAGCTGACACCCAGTGTAGCCAAGTGTAAGCCCGAGGGAAGCTCGCCGTGCTGGCAGGTGGGAGAAAAGGAGATTGTAGAAGTGTGGGGGTGGTGGAGGCTGGAGGGACGCCGTGGGCAAGAGGCAGGGGTGTATGGGGCTCGGGGTGTAGTTGATCTCCCGGCTCTTTACCTCCCGGCCTGGAGGCCACGGTGCCGCCTTCCCGGGTGGTTGGCAGCATCTGAAGAACGAGGTTTCACTCTGAAGGCAGAAGCACTTGGTGGTGTTGGTTCCCTTTTCTCTGCGTGAAGTGATCTTTACCTTGAACAGTATTAGGTCACCGGGAAATGTTCCTGGCTCTCAGCTGTGTTTCTGGCCCTACGATAAACCCGGAAAATGCATGTTTCCCTAAATTCTAGTTATGGGGGCGCAAACGCGTGTTTCCCATGGCTACCCTCAGAGCCTTGAACTCAGTCATCCGATCTCGCACTGCTCACCTCGGAGTCAGAGCAGTAGAAGGTTGTCGAGCGCTTCTTGGAAAGGCCGTGTTTTCATTCTTTGCAGCCATAATGACCTCAGAGGCGCCTCCAGGCTCTCGCGGCATGACCCTCCTGCCCAACCGCCCGAATCCAACTTGGCTGTGCAAGGGTTCTGCCCCCGCCTCCCGCCACAGACTTCCCCAGGTTCTCTGGCATCTAGTGTTGAACTTGCTGGCTGGAGGCTCTTGGTTGGTGGCTTTGCCCTTTTAAAAATAATGGGCCTGTGATTTTGCTCTCTTCAGTCCTTCGTGAACCTACTGAACTTTTCAAAATGTCAGAGAGAAAGAGAGGCGGGGAGTCAGTCACTGGGTAACTTTTCTCCTTCTCCAATATTCGGAGGCAATTATCAGGACTAAAAGTTTGTCTTCTCACACTTACTATTCTTTAGGATTCTATCATAGACGCGTCGTCTCATGGTGCATCTGCCATTTCCTGGGTCTCCTTTCCTTTCCCAAGATGGGCAACGGCCTTTCTGGTTTAAACGGGAGGTTGGCAACCCCTGGAGGGGGTGAGGTGGACCCCTGTCACCGTGGTCATACTGACTCTGTGCTCTGGAGGCTGGCTCTGCTCTCGCCCCACTGACACCTGGGATTTACAGTTGTGACTGAAGTAGGAGAGAGTAAACCCTTTCCTGAGCCCTGTTGTCAGGTAAGTAATGGACGGAACCCACAACGAAAACCCCAGATTCTGAATGCTTGTCTGGGCTTGGCAAGTTACCGTGTTATTTATGCTATTTAATGAAAGTGTCTTTGCCACGTGGATGCTACGTAAAATAATTTTGTCCACGTGAATTTCTGTGCTGCCTCCATGTTTGCCAAGTTGGTTAATTTGGGCCCCTGATTTGATTGTAAACTTGGTTCCATCCATTTCTATTCTCCTTTGATTCCATTTGAGCTAGTGTGTGTCTGTACCCGATGTGGTCGTCGATGCGGTTTCGTTTGTTCCATGCCATTGGCATTGGGGTTTTATTTTCAGGGGGGATGCCTCATCTGAGTTTTGTCCCCCTGCTAGTTTTTCTCCCACTGTCTTTTCAGATAATCAGATATATTTTGCATTCCACTTGAAATTCATTTAAATTTATGTTTTCAAGAACGGTTCATGTTATTTTAGTGTTTTCTTTCTGGGTTACAACCTTGAACACTGTCTACTGAGATTTAACGTTAAGTTACTTTACTTAAATACAGAAAGCTGCTCATTTTTGTTAAATTTATATTTAAGGATTTTACTATTTTAAGCACAGGGTAAATGAATTTTTTTTTCAAATTTAATTTTCCATTTTTTGTTGATAGAATGAGAAATAATATTTCATTTTGTGTAGTGACCTCCTATCTGTGGCCTTATTCCTTGTAGTTGTTCTGAAGATCCTTTTTCTAGATGATCACGGCAGCCGTGAATAAAGACGGTGTGAGTTCTCTCTTTCCATGTGTTACTTCTTTTTCTTGCCTTATTTCATTAGCCAGGAATCTCCAGTACAGCTCCTGTGTTAGCGGTAGAATACATAGTGTGGCGATAAACATTACTACCTTTAAAATACTGTTTTCATTTTTGCCTTAAGCAGTAATATGCCTTCTAAATAAATTATGAGAAAAGAAAACATATTTACAATCTTTTATATTTGCTGAAATATCTGCCAGTTCTGATTGGAGCTCTTTATTCCTTCAGTAGGTCCGTGAACTTTAGGCTTGAAGAACTTCCCCTAGCATTTTGAAACAATTGCTTTAATATTTATTTTTATTTATTGAGAGAGAGAGAGAGGGAGAGAGAGAGAGACAGAGAGAGATGGAGAGAGCACAGCGGGAAAGGGGCAAAGAGAGGGAGAGAGAATCCCAAGCATGCTCCACACTGTCAGCCCAGAGACTGATGTGGGGCTTGAACTCACCAACCGTGAAATCATGACCTGAGCCAAAACCAAGAGTCCGACCTTAAGTGACTGAGCCATCCATGTGCCCCATTCCCCTTAGCATTTTTATAGGCCAGGACTGTTGATGAAAAAATCTCAGTTTTTAAATCTGATATGTTTTTTTTTAAATTCTCATTTTCCAAGGATATTTTTTACTGGGTATAGATTTCTTGGTTGCCTTTTTTCTTTTAGCTCCTAAAAATATAGTTTTGTTGTCTTTTGCCTTCTATTGTTTCTGATGAGACATCAGCTGACGTTTCTGTCAGTTTTCTTCACCCCTCTATGTGTGCTATGTTGTTTTCCTCTAGGTGCATACGAGATTTTCTCTTTAACTTAGGATTTTAGCAAATTTATGGTTAGCAAGATTTATGATGGGCTTAATTATGGTTTTCTTCTTGTTTATCTTGCCTGGGTTTCATTGAGTTTCTTGGATCCGTTACTGGTGTTTATCACCATATTTGGAAATTCTCAGTCATTATTTCTTTAAATATTTTCTGCCCCATTATTTTTTTCCCCTCCTCAGTCTTGGACTACAGTTGCACATATGTTAGGATGCTGGGCGTTCTCCCACAGTTTACTAAGACTGCACTAGGTTTACATCAGCCTTGCTTCTCTCTCTTGTTTAGATCGTATTATTCCTGTTGACCTTTATTCTGCTGCCTTCAGTTTGTCGGTAAGCCTGTTGGTTAACACCTCATCTCGGATACTGGGTTCGTCACTTTCGAGCTTCCATTTGGTTTCCCCATTCATTCATTCATTCATTCCCTATGAGCACATTTTCCTTTAAGTCCTTCGATACATTTATAAGAGCAGCTCTGGGGTTCTCATCTGCTCTTGTCAAAGTCTGGGACATCTTGAGTTTAGTTTCTGTTGACCTTTGTTTTTTTTTTTTTTTTTTTAAAGGTTATTTATTTATTTTGAGAGAGAGAGAGAGAGAGAGAGAGAGAGCAAGCGATCAGGGGAGGGACAGAGAGAGAGGGAGACAGACAGAATCCCAAGCAGGCTCCATGCTGTCGGCCCAGAGCCCAGACGTGGGGCTTGATCTCAACCACGAGATGATGACCTGAGCCTAAATCCAAAGTCAGACACTTAGCAGACTGAGCTGCCCAGACACCCCTCTGTTGACCTGTTTTGGCTTTGATTTTGGGTCTCATTTTTCTATTTGTTTACATGCCTACTGACGTTGTTTACTGTAATCTGAACATTAAGAATGAAACCACACGGAGACTCCGTGTTTGTGCTCCATGGTAGCAATCTGAATTTGCTCCAGGAGGCAGTGCCCGTGTCTGAATTCAAGCCAGCTTGTGTCTTGTCTGTAGCTGGCAGCAGCTGAGATTCAATTCAGTTCCTTCTGCTTTCAGCTGCGGTGTGTTCTGCGGGGCCCTCTGGGCCATCCACCTGCGTATGTGTATCTAGCGCTCCCCCCAACAGCTTGGGCAGAATTTATGTGCAGATTTCGTGTTCACTCCCCAGTGGCTCCCTCTCTTCCAGGGTTCACTCTAACTTTCCGGATGCCCCGCCTTGGGCCTCATGCAGATGGGATAGTGCCCTTCAGAGAAAAAGGTGCAAATTCATAAATGTCACTGTCACTTTCCCATGTTTCCTGGGGTTCCTGCCTGCTTCTGAAATATTTTGTCCAAGTTTTATAACTGTTCTCTGAGCGTTGGCCCAAGGACCCTAGTCTTCACTGCTACTGAAAGCTGGCCCTTCCTTCTGAGAGTGTTTGAAGGTTAAATTTTTCATATGACATTATTCATTCATCATTCATTATTCATCATCGTTCATCATCCTTCATGATTCTAAAGGTACGATCGTCGTCACCGTCAACATCGTCATCGTTAACATTTTTTTCAACACTTGTTATTCAGCTACACCCAGAAGGATTGTGTGACGCTCCATGTTGAATACACAATCAGCTGTAGCAATAAGAGCATCACACACTTGCCCCACTGTGGTCAGCCGGAAAAGGCTTTCAAAGGTGTCTAGTAAGACGTCCAGATCCCCAGAACGTACGAATATGTCGTCTTACATGGTGAAAGAGACTTTCTAGCTGTGATTCGGTTAAGGATCTCAAGATGGGGAGATTTCCTTGGACTGTCCAGGTGGGCCCGATGTGGTTGCGAGGGTTCTTATAAGAGGAGGCAGGAGGGTCGGAGTGGGGAGAGGGTCATTGGATGATGAAGCCAAGGGCAACAGAGTTGGAAACAGGACGTGATCTTTCTGACTCTGAAGCCGGAGGAAGGAGCCATGAGCCAAGGATTGCAGGCAGCCTTTAGAAGCTAGAAAAGGCAGGGCAGTACATCCCTTCTGCAGCCTCCAGAAGGAACACAGCCTTGTGGACTTTGATGTGGGCCCAGAGAGGCCCATTTTGAACTTCTGGCCTCCCAAACTGTAAGGAAACAAATTTCTGTTGTTTTGAGCCATTAAGTATGTCATCGTGTGTTACGGCAGCTCTAGCAAACTCATGCCTCCCGAAACGATTTTGTTGTAACTTTCATTTTATAAAAAGGAAACAGGCACATGGACCTTCCCAGGTACAATATGCTTAAAGCAACTCGTCAGAGACTTACTTCTATATCGTCACTACTTTCTGTACATTCCTATCGGTCTCTTACTGAAAATGACTCCATTGCGCATTTAGGCTTAACACTTGGAGAGCAATAAGGGGTGACAGCGACGGTTTTGAGAAGCGATGCTCCCAGTAAGGAGAGCGAGGGAGCCCCCGAAGGAGCTGTGTTCACCGTCCTCAATGTCCCTACCTACTCTGTTGCTGCTGGTAGTGATTTTACGTCTCCTCCTAAGGGTTAATGATTAGTGGAAGCTTAGAAACCAGTTAGTATTTCTATCTCGGACTGTTTCGCCTTGAGTTTCCCTTTATGTTATGAACTATTTGTAATAAGCTCAGTGCTAGAATATTTTAGGGTCTAACTGGCAGAAAGAGCTGCGTGCCCTCCAGGGTCACAGGCTAGGTATCCGACGACTAGTTCTCGCCAGTGGAACGTGGGAAGAAGTAATGTGTCTGTTGCAGGCCATGGTGGGCTGTGTGTGTTGTCTTCCCCGTTTGTGGTGACCACGGAGACCGCTCGTCACCTGGGGTGTTAGTGATGGAGGGGCCTGGACTCTGGAGTCACTCCTTGGAGCGGAGTCTCCCAGGGGATCTGTGCTGGACTCTCTCTAACAAGAGGACTTAAATTGTGTTCTGCCATTGATGCTCTGGGACCATTAGGGCAGCCGCTCTTATCCACTCATGTTTTTAGCTAGGAAATCACGCAGTCGTTAAATGGAGACAGAAAGGCTAGTTTTTGAGGATCAAAACGTAGCTACGAATTAGGGAGGGAACTCCCGTATGACACTTTAACATACATCTTTTATATTCCTGTATCATCCCTAGAAGATAAATATTTGGACAGGAGCCCAAGGCTCGAAATGAGTAATGGCTTTCCCCAAAGATAACAACCAGAAGTTGATGGGACTAGGATCTAAAGCCAGACCAGATTT
Organism: Herpailurus yagouaroundi; assembly: GCF_014898765.1. NCBI lineage: Eukaryota > Metazoa > Chordata > Mammalia > Carnivora > Felidae > Herpailurus > Herpailurus yagouaroundi. The sequence continues at coordinate 2,739,242 of NW_024412419.1, forward strand.
CAAAGTCTGAATCTTATCACTACAATGCACTACTTTTAAAGTTTCAGAACTAGGGACTGCTATACTAATTTGGTTCAAGCTCTTCTTTTTTCCAGAGGGCCACAGGGAGTAAATGGCAGCATAAGTTGGTTTCCTGAATTTTTAATCTTGTGCACTAGTGCAATTCTCAATGGGGAGAAGGGGCATCTCATAACGTCTGGAGATGGTTTTGGTCGTCACGACGGAAGAGGTGTCACGGTGTCTAGTGGGCGGAGGCCAGGGAGACTGCTGCACATCCTACTTTGCACAAGACAGCCTCCACACAAAAGAACGATTCACCCCAACGCCCCTAGTGTTGAGGCCGAGAAACCCTGTTAAGGGGCGTACATCCACTATGTAGCAGAGACCGGACTCAAATCCATGGTACCACCACTGCACAATGTCTTTCTAGAAAGGTTAATTACCGCTGACCAGGCAACTCGGGTTCAGCCTTTTCACTGACCGCTTGGGAAGCCCAAGAGATACGTAACGGAATCACGTCACACGTTGACCTTCGGCAGGCTGTGAGCTCTTGGAGTGCAGGGTCGAAGCCATGCGGTGCTGGTTTTTCAACGCCTACGTTACATAGTAGGTCTTTGATCCCCTGTTTATGAAGTTGCTGCACGAATCACTCAGTGATTTTTCTGTGCCCCTGAAGTCGATCCTAACGACAGCCCCTTGTGAAATAACCTGAGAAAACTGCTTCATCAAGCACACATCTTCTCCCCGGTTGACAGATTGCACAGCCGTCCTCAGTCCTCCCTGGAACCGGGGCCTGAAGATTAATTGTGTGGCCGAGTTCTTTGTAGAGCAGGCCCCGTGCGCCCTTAAATTCCGAGGGGTGTTTGCTCTCGTCCTGCACATTTATAGCTGCCTCCTCATTTCTTCTGAGTCTTGTAATTCCTGGCAGCTGCTTTCAAAGGACAGTCACCGCTCCAGTGGCCGTTTTTCTGTGCTCCGCGCCTTTCTGATTCCCTCTCCTGCTGCTCCGCAGCAGGGTCTGAGTTGTTATTATGTCTCGTTTCCATTTGGTAGAGAATCTCTTGTGCAGAGCTGTTTCCTTAATTGGCATCTTTGCGTTGGGAGCTTGGAAAGTGGGTGCCTCCCTTGTCCACCTTTGTCTCCACCTGACCCCTGGCTGCCCATCCCAGGCCTCTCTCTCCACTCCTCTGCATTTGGGGCTTATCTGGGGTTCACGGTCCTCCGAAAAAACAATTTCCACAGCCCGTGAGCCCACGTTATCTGAGCTGTATCTAAGGTATGTTAACCAATTAGAAAAATAAATGAGTGTGGAAAAGGAGGAGAGAGATCATACACAAGAGGTCCCAGCCCCCGAAAAGTGCTTTGTGGTTAGAAAAAAGCCCGGCAGAGGCCTGGCTCAGGGGCGGGGGGGGGGGGGCGGGGGAGCTGGCCCTGAGCGCTGCTGGGCTCTGAGTCTGTTGACCCGGTGACAATTGTTTCTGTGCGGACGCCGTGCAAACAGGTGACGTTCATCTGGGTAAGTGACGGAATTTGGAAACTGCCATGGTTTCCTTTAGAAGAAACCCTTGTCCTACATAGATCTTTATTGTTTCCTAAAGAACTGCTGTTTGCACCAGAGAAATTTCGACTCCTGTACTGCGGTCCCATTTCACACACCAGTGTGCTTACAGTCCAACACCACATCCCCACGGTGCGGTGGGAACCTTCCTTCACCCACCTGCCGGCCGGGCCCAGAGGACCTCAGACTCGGGTGTGCGTGAAGTACCGTGAAGGGAGAAGGTGGGGGACGTGCTTGTTCTAGAAGGGCCCCAACGCCCTGGGAAAGTCTCTAGCGGCTCTGGGCTTCTTCCTCTTGGTCCAGAACACCTGTACCTCCCACCTCCCCCCCACGCCCAGCCCCACCCGCTGGCACCCACACCCCCAGCCTGGCTCTGCAGATGTCCCTTGGAGGGGCGCTGACGGCAGGTAGCTGGCACTTACCTGCATCCCTGTCCCATTCCCTTCTGGGCCCCTGCCCTGCGGGGGGCCGGCCTGCCCCTTCAGCCTCCTGGGGTGGCAGCCTCAGGGGCCCCAGCCCTTTCTAGGGCAACGAGGTAGGATCCCCTGTAAAAGCCACGGATGCACGTGCAGCTACCCACGCCCCTGCGGATGTGCAAGAACGTGGTGAGGGTGCACCGTAAGGCGACTGGAATAGGGACACGGGGACTATTTGAGGACTCTGAAAAGGCAGAGGTGGTTATGTGCATGATGTTTCTGTACCTGCTCCCAGCATGTTATACCGGGTGGGATTCAGAGCAGCCGGCTCGATGGTGCTGACTGGGGAGACTGGGGGGGGGGGGTCTGACGGAGGACAGGTGCGCAGCCAGGACAGGTATGGTTGGGGGAGGGGACGATGACCCCGTGGGGCTGGCCGGAGGGGCTTCCTGAGTTTTATGTCTTGGTGACTGAGACTACTTGGGGTGGTTGGAAGAGCTCATGGCATAGAGTAGCACCCAGCACGATTTGCTGAATCAAGAGTGGAGAGGTACCATCTGAGCACCGATGCTTCTGTTTCTTGGCACTTAAAAACAATTTTTTTTAATGTTTATTTACTTTTGAGAGAGAGAGAGAGACAGACAGAGAGAGAGACAGAGCTCAAACAGGGGAGGGGCAGAGAGAGAGGGAGACACAGAATACGAAGCAGGCTCCAGGCTCTGAGCTGTCAGCACAGAGTCTGACCTGGGGCTCAAACCCACCAACCGTGAGATCATGACCCAACCCAAAGTCAGATGCTCAACCGACTGAGCCACCTGGGCACCCCTATTTTTATTTTTAATTAAAAATTTTTTTAATGTTTATTTATTTTTGAGAGAGAGTGCACAAGCAGGGGAGGGTCAGAGAGAGAGGCAGACACAGAATCCAAAGCAGGATCCAGGCTCCCAGCTCTCAGCACGGAGCCCAATGTGGGGCTCAAACCCACAAACCGCGAGATCATGACCTGAGCCAAAGTCAGATTCTTAATGGACTGAACCACCCAGGCTGTTTCTTGGCACTTTTAAAACATTTGTTTCGGAGTTTCTTATTTTTAAATGACTTAACACATTGTGTGACCTTTTTGGTGTATATCTATCTCCTGGTCATTTGTTTTAATGTACACGTTTACCAGTATATCATGTATATTAAAGTGCAACATGTCGGTGTATTACCGACATGATTATCAGACTGACCGTGGCCATCCTGGCAGAGCGTGTGAAGTTAGTTTCATTATTGACTTAGTAATTTTGTGGAGATCTAAGTCACTTCAGGCGTTCTAGAAAGAAGGGTAAGGTTCTTTTGGATAAAAGGAGCTTTGAAGAGACTGTAGGAGAAAAGTTTTCAGGAAATGTTGGACATAGGAATGCGGCCATCAGTGTAAGTAGGAAAATTTTTAAAACTTGGCATCTAACAAAATTAAGGCATAGAGAAGAAGAGCAGAATAGAAAATATGAAAGAAGCTGCCGAAGGGGATGTCGGAATGAACGTCTTGGGCCGTGTTCTCACAGGAAGAGGGGAAACACCATTCGTGTTTCCTAATGGGAACCCTAATGGGAAACAGACCTAATGGGTCTGTCTCCGACGCGTCTACAGAGATACCAAGGGGGCGCCCCCATGTGGGAAACGTGTTCTCCGAGAATAGAAATCATTCGTCCATGCTTCGCTTCCCTTGCTTCATCCCGTGCCCTCTTACTCTGCTCTCATTTTGGTCCACGGTGCTTTTCCCTTCTGAGATGACTCAGGACCCATTTACTGTGGCTGTCGTCAGGCTCTCCCCAGGTAGAGACAAGAGGATGTTTTTCCCCTCCTGGGCTGTCGATGAGTGTACCTGTCTCTCCTAGGACAGGTGCAGAGAGGGAATTCGGAGATACTGAAGGAACGAGTACCTCTTCTGTTGCTTCCATCCAGCAAGGAGCTAGAAACACAGGCCTGGTTCTCTGGCCTCAGGCTTCTCTGCACTGGGGACATCAAGTAACAAGTCGGTCTAAACAATAGTGGGAGTATTCTCCAAAGGTTACAGACGAAGGCACTGGGGTCAGGCAGGTGCAATTTTAGGCATATTCGCCAGTCCCGGCCGCCCGCACCTGCGCCCTTGCTACAGTCCTAGAGGGTCCAAACGGTTCCTTTCAGAGGAAGCACGATTGTTGTGCAGATTGCTTATAAGATGGGAGTGGGGATGGTCTCTGTCCCCGCACGTTCAGTCCCTTTTGTCTGGCTAACGCCCACACCCGTCATTCACAGCAAACGTCTATCAGGTGCCTAGAACAAGCCACGTGCCCCGTTGCCGGAATTAAGGCCTCTCGCTTTTGTTTCATTTTGCTTTTGGATCCTGACCCTGTGCCAACCCTGGTTGGAATGGTCTGGAAAGACAGTGCGCAGTGCGACGTTGCCATCAGCGCGGGAGACCGCCTACCCGTGCGGCTGGACCCACACCGCACACCCACAAGGGCAGCGCCGTTTGCCAGCGAGTGAGCTGGGGTTCAGGGCTGTTCAGTCTTGAACCCGGAGTGGCTACTCCAACAAGTGAAGTACAAGAATGGGGGACTTGAGCCTTGGGCACAGTGGGGTTCTGCCACTGACTCGGTCCCTGGCTCTCTCTTTTTGTGTTTCTACCCAGAGGCTGCTGTGATACACACAGTTGTCTTTTTCTTTTCTTTTCTTTTTTCTTTTCTTTTCTTTTTCTTTTTCTTTTTCTTTTTTTTTTCTTTTTTTTGAGATTCAAGTGAAAACCACAACGTGTTATGCCCAAGACATCTTTTGTTCTGTTTTTTAAGATGCATGTACATTTTAGGAGAAACCGTATCGCTGTTTTAGATTCACTCGCCCGGGAATCACTAGTGTTTTGCGTGAGTTCTGTTTGATTTCCTTAAACTTGAGCGAGGTTATGAACTGCCCCTGCCTTTGCTCTCTGTGAACGCAGTTCCGCCACGTTCCAAAGGCCACTGAACCCCACCCCGAGGGCTGGGGGGGTCACCGGGGATCAGGGCCGTGCATTTGGACTGGACACACATTCGGTCCACCTGGAGAGCCGCCCCAGGGACGCTGTGCCCCCCGCTCGGCCACTTCCTCGTTCCCACAGAGCCGGCCCGCAGGGCTGTTCGGTGGGACACTGTTCCCGGCTGCCGTGTCACATATTCAGGCCTCCGATTTGCTTACTTTTCCTCCTGTTAGAGGGGACTTCCTGTCTTCTCCCCTCCCCTTCCACTTGGCTCCTCTTTCTGTCTCCCCCCCACTGAAAGCCGCTCGGCTCTGGGACTCCAGGTCTGATGGTGGGAGCTGAAAAGGCGGCCCGGAGCCCCCGGGTGAGGGGCCACGCCCAGTGACAGCGCCTGTGCCCAGATGGGATTGGGGCCAAGTGCGAGCCTTTACCTTGAAACATCGGCCGAGAGGTCTGTGTTGCAGAGCCCGATCTTGCTCGCCTCGTAAGAATGTGCGTCTTTCATGTCTGCAGGGTGAAAACACACAAACAGAAAGCCTGTTGCATAAATGGGGCACTTTCACACTTCCCTAATTAGAGTGTAACTCGGTTGACGTTGTAAAGTGGTTTAGTTGTATGTTTCGAGAGCAGTAATTTGACTTCTGGGAACATACCCCGAGGGAGTAGTCTAAATGCCTCCAATTTGCTAGCTGTCCAAGCCCAAGACCGTCTGGGAGCCAGTCCCCCAAGCCAGACCGCGCTCAGATCGCAGCTCCAGCAAGGGTGACGAGGGCAGACCTGGGAAAGCCGCTTAGTGAAGTCCTGCCTCAGTTTCCTCCTCTCTAAAATGGGAGCAGCAAGAATGGCGACAGTCTCATGGAGCAGATGAGAGCATGTAACACACAGAGTATGGGGATTGGACACAGTAGGTGCTCAGTAAATGTTGGATGCTCTTCCTTGACATCTCTCTCCTTTTTAATTTTTAAAATGTTTATTTTTGAGAGAGAGAGAGAACACAAGCTGGGGAGGGGCAGAGAGAGGGGAAGACACAGAATCCGAAGCAGGCTGCAGGCTCCGAGCTGTCAGCACAGAGCCCGACACGGGGCTCGAACCCACGACCCGCGAGATCATGACTGGATCCGAAGTCGGACGCTCAACCGACTGAGCCCACCAGGTGCCCCTTGGTCCTCTCTCTGCCTTGATTTCCTTATTTGGAGAATATGAATAACAACCGTGTTTACCTAGTAAAATTATTGTGGGGATTAAATAAAACGAGGAGTGGTAACCATGGTGCGGGGCGTGCCGTAAACGCACGATAGATGTTATTAGCTATTGCATTTGGGCAAAAACCTTTATGAACAAAGCACATATTGCTGTACTATTTCTGATGGCAAAAATGAAAAATAAGGCATCTAGAGAGATTCGACCATTTCATTTCCATGATATTTAGAAGGCAAAATGATGTTGACAATGACTTTTTAATAGCACTGGGAAAAGCTATTTTGAAACACTAAGTTGAAAAGGACAGGTAAGTCTTCAGTTATCATCTGAAAAAAATCTATCCACAGGGGCCACAAATCTAGAGAAATACACCAGTGTATTTATTAGCGCTTGCCTTTGTGTGGTAGGATTGAAAGTGTAATTTCTATTCTTTAAATTTTTGTATCTTTAAATACATTTTTAGAGCGAGAGAATGTTAGTTTTGGAAACTAGGGGTGGAGGTAATTCCTTTATGAAAGATCTTTAAATATTTTTTAGGCTTGGGTTTGAGAGAATATTTCCCGTCTGTAAGAGCATTCAAGAGCAGTACGGTAATTGGAAGAACCGGGCTACAATAAGTAATTTTACAATGGCTGCCTAATATCAATTCAAGTAGCAAAGGAAGGTGTTATCTGCCCCCGGGTCCGGGGCACTTGTCCACGCACACCGTGATGGAAATTTAATAATTTATTAAGCACAGACACTGGCCCCCACGTGCTCAATAAATATTTATTAAATAGATGAATGATTGTATTAAAGATGAGGTGTGTCGTTGAAAGGAGGTTGAATCCCCATAACGTTATCTGAGGCTCTAAGAGAAGAGATGCCCCCAAGAGGGCTGTTTGAGCAGAAAGAACACGGCTCAGAACCCAGGCGTCCTGGATTCTGCGGACCGTGGAGACGGTGTGTTCCCCTGCTTCGTTTCCTCGTCTGTGTGGTGAGTCGTTTGCAGAGAATGTTTTATCTTGTTTTCTCTCTCTGCGATTCAAACAATATGAATACAAAATAGTGACGGTTCGCCTTGGGTGAACATAAGTGTGCAAGGTGGTTAGTACGTTTGAGCTGGAGGAGACTTTTTCTTCCCTGTTGTGCCCAGAATGAAGATCAGATGCCTTCTGAGACCTGAATGGTGGACAGGACCTGCTCCCTCTACCTCTTCACCCCTTCTGCTCTGCACCTGCCCGCCCTCCACCCTGCAGCCCTGCACACTAGCTGGTAACGGTTCCAGACAGACTCCTGCTCTCTCCTGCTGCACCTGCAAACACACCCTGGCCCCTCTGTGCAAATGCGCTCTCCCTGCACCCAGACCTGTCCCTCATCCTCCCGCCTGCTCCTCCCACGACCCCTCAGGACGCAGCTCAGATCACTCACCTCTTAGGGAGGAGCCCCCCACCCCCCCTTTCCCAGGCTGGACCTACTTCCTTTCTGTCGTGCTCTTGGAGAGCTGGGTATTCCTCCTTTTGGAATGCCCATCTTGCTTTGTAATTAAGCCTCCACGAGAGTGATTCTTTGATGAGTGCCTCTGTCTCCCACAGTTGTCGGTTTCCTCCATGGGAGCAAGTGTAATCGTTTATTTTTGGTGCTCTGGATATTGGGGATTCTCACTGAGTATTTGTTGACTAAGTGACGGGCTGCTGAAGAAATCAGCTCAAGGGTGAACGTGTATTTATTCATCGACAGGAGAAAGGGAGACTGTGAAGTTCGAATGCCGCTTCGAGCTCTCTCTCCCGGAGTCCCCCCTCCCCGGGACAAATAAGCGGGACAGATGAAGTTAGCCGCATCTTAAGGTTTGATGAATGAGGCAGGATAAAGTCCAGGCAGGGTGAATAACTTTTTCCAGGGGCACATGGGTGACGGAGCTCCTCTGAGAACCTACAGCTGTTGTCTTGGAGAAGAAACGTGTTGGAAAGAACAGGATTAGGGCATTCTGGCTGAACGCGTGTGGCCTTTGCGCACAAAAAGTCATGCGTTTTAGGGTGACCCTATTTTTTTTTTCTTCCTCCCTGTGCGGCTTAAGCAGTAAGCTCTCTGACACTGTCTTCCTTCTGGTCTCTTCCGACTAGGAGAGCAGCCAAAAGATGAAGGCCTGGACCTCAGAGAGAGGGGACACCCGTGGGCACGCATCACTCTGTGGGTTCCTGGCCAGCAAACCGGAACCCTGTGTGGAGTGTCAGAGACCCCATCTGATAACAAAATAGCATCTTGCTTTCCACTGTCACTGTCTTTTTAGGAATATTTCTTTCCCTTGGGGTCTTACGTAGAGGCAGTTGTCCACTGAGGCAAGGTTTGGACGTTCCTGCATCTGAAGGCAAATATCGTTTCCAGGCTGTTCTAGCAGTGCCCTGTTCCGTGGTTCTTTCCAACACGAGCCCTTGACAGTAATCATCTCTTCCATTTGTACAGGGTTTTCCCCATCTCGTTTGCTCCTCGTAGGTCTGTAGGCGTATTTACATTCTCCTAAATGTCTTAGGCTTCCAGGTTTATCTCCTGCCCCTTGCAGAGTGATGGACATTCATAGCGGGTATTTGCTGAAGGGACAGATCCCTGACTAACTCCGTGAACCGACGAACAACCCTTTGCAATAAGGACTGTGGTGGTTGCTAGGTCTGATTTGCATACAGCTGGGGAAAGAAAAGATTTAAGGTATCAAATGACTTTGTCAAAGATTCATTCTAGGTAATGAATGGAAAGATTTCTGGCTCCTAGTTCAATGCTATTTACATAAGTGAGTTGTTATGAGATTCTTACATGAGTAGCTTTTTTGGTACTGATGACTTACATTAACTTTTTAAGCAGCTTCGAGGTATAATTTACATGCACAATCTTACTAACTGTCGGCACCCAATTCAATGATTTTTTTTTGTGAATTTAAAAAGCTGTGTAACCACCGCTGCCATTGTCCATTTTTGGAATAGTTCCATCCCACAGTGAAGGTGTGTTACCACTTACCCCCTTGTTACCCCCTCGTCTTGTTACCACTTAACTAACCCCTGCTCCCAGGCCAGGGGATCCTTTATCCTGTGTCTCTAAGAGACATACTTTTCAAAAAAAAAAAAAAAATTCATGCACATGGAATTATATGCAGTCCGATTGTATGTAGTACAATTTGTAGTACTTTGAGTCTAGCTCCTTTTTAGGCTTATCCCTGTAATTGTTCATTACTCACAAGTTGGTGGGTGTTTGGTTGGATTCCAGTCTTTGGGTGTGTGGACATTCTACCATGAACATTTGCAAATGTGTCTTTTTGTAGATGCGTGTTTTCATTTCTCTTGGGTAAGTACCTAGGAGTGAATTGCTGCCTCATGGTAAATTTCTGTTTATTTTGTTAAAAAATTGGTGGGAGAGCCTGGGTGGCTCAGTCAGTTGAGCGTCCGACTTCAGCTCAGGTCATGATCTCACGGTTCCTGAGTTTGAGCCCTGCGTCGGGCTCCAAGCCGTCAGCATGGAGCCTGGAGCCCGCTTCTGATTCTGTGTCTCCCTCTCTCTCTGCCCCTCTCCTGCTGGCACTTGGTCTCTCTCTGTCTCTCAAAAGTAAACAAACATTAAAAAAAAAAAAAGAAATTGGTGAACTGTTTTTCAAATTTCCTGTACCATTTCATACTCCCAGTCTTTTTGATGAAAGCCATTCTGGTTGAACGTGTGGTGGTGCTCATTGTGTGTGTGTGTGTGTGTGTGTGTGTGTTTCTTTTTGTGGTCTTTTCCTTGAGAGGAAGAAGACAGAATAACTGTCATTCACAATTTGTCCTATCAATTTTTTAAAAGAGATGTAAACTGCAAGTGCAATTGCTGAGTTATTTAATTCTTCATTCAATTCTGTCAATTTTGGTTTATTTTGGCGTTGTATTGTTAGGTGCATATACATTTATAAGTTTTCTATCTTTTAATATAATGACTCGGCCATTAAGGGATTTCCTTTTTCTTTCTAGTTATATTTCTTGTCTTAAATTTTGTTCTGATATAACTGTATCTCTTATGGTTAAGGTTTACATGGAATATATTTTTCCACCTTTTTACTTTCAGACTCTTTGTGTTTTTGAAACTAAAATTTGCCTTGTGTAGATAGAATATAGTTGCATCTTGCTTTTTTGTTTTTTTAATATTTTATTTTTGAAAGACAGAGAGAGAGAGAGAGAGAGAGAGAGAGAGAGAGGAGTGTAGGGGAGGGGCAGAGAGAGACACACACAGAAACTGAAGCAGGCTCCAGGCACGCAGAGCCTGACACGGGGTTCAAACCCACAAACCGTGAGATCATGACCTGAGCCAAAGTCCGGTGCTTGACCGACTGAGCCACCCAGGTGCCCCTGCATCTTGCTTTTTAAACCAGTCTGCCAACCTCTGCCTTTTGGTTGAGGTGTTTAGTCTGTTCTCGTTTTATCTAACTGTTGATATAGTTATATTTATATCTGCCATTTGCTATTTGTTTTGTGTATTCTTTCTTTCTCTCTCTTTTTTTTTTTTTTTTGCTCTGATCCTCATTTACTGCTACCTTATTTGTGTTAAGCACATATTTTTTAGTACACCATTTTTATTCATTTTTTTTTGCTATATTTTAAAGTTGTTTTCTAATGCTTGCTTTAGGATTACAATATATGTCATAGAGTAGGACAATTCAGATTAATGGCACCTTAAATGTAGAATTCTACTCTCATGTCACTGCATTCTCTACCCCTCCTTTGTGCTGTTATTGTCATAAATATTATATCGGTGCATTTAATATTTAATATATATAATATATAATTATATTATATATGTATTATTATATTATTATAATATTATATATAATATTACATATATTATATATATAATTATATATTATATTATATAACTAATACTACCCTGTTAAAACTTTTTAACCAATCTTATGTCTTTTGAAGAAGAGAAGATATAGGTTTGTAGTCTTTTTTATGAAACTTCCTATTTATAATTTCTAATTCTTTTAATTTTTTTCCCAGTGGATTTAAGTTACCATCTATGTCATTGCTCTTCAGCCAGAAAGCTGCCTTCAGTATTTCCTCCAAGGCATGTCTGCTACCACATATTTTCAGTCTTTGTTTGGGAATGGCTTTATTTCACTTTCGTTTTTGAAAGGATAGTTTCACTCAATGTTGAATTCTTGGTTAATATTTGTTCTTAAGCGCTTTGAAGACGTCTCTCCATTACATTGTGGCCTGCCTTGCCTCAGTTGACCAATCGGTCAGTACGCGTATCAGTATTTCTGTGTATGTGATGAAGCATTTTTCTCTGTGCTTTTGAGATTTTCTCTTTGTTTTCGCTCTCCATGGTTAGAGATGTGTGTAGATGTGGATCTCTGCGTTTTACTACGTGGGATTCAACGAACCTCTCGGATCTGCCTATTAGTGTGTTTCACTAAATGTGGGAGGACTCCAGCCTTGTCTCATTGTTTTTCTTCCTTTCTCTCACTCTCGACTCCTACTGGAACTCTTGTCGCAGGTGCTGATTTGCTTGATGGTGCCCCTTAGGCCTCTCTCTTCAATTCAGTTTTCTTTATTTTCTTCACACTTTTACTCTGTTGTTCAGATTGGATTCTTTCTACAGATCCTTCTTCACGTTCACGGATTGTTTCCTTTACCAGCTCCTGTCTGCTTGTCGAGCCTCCCAGTAAAATTTCCATTTCAGTTATTGTACTTTATGACTTCAGAATTTCCACTGGCTATTTGTTATGGTTCCTGTGTCTTTATTGAGATTCCCTACTTGTGGAGCCATTTTCATCATGTTTTTATTTAATTCTTCAAACACAGCTTCCATCATCCTTTGAGTATCTTTAGCCGCTTTGCATTTTTGTCTGCTAAATTCAACATTTGGGCCCACTCGCGGTTTCTACCGACTGCTTCCTTCTCTCCTCCTGAATATGGGTCACACATCCTTGTTTATGCGAGCCTCATAAGTTCTTACTGAAGACTGGACGTTTAGATAACAAATTGTTGCAACTCTGAATTTTTTCTCCAAGGGCGATCGTGGTTATTCTTTTTTGTTTTGTTTTATTGATAGCAACTTGCCTCACCTCAATCTCCTGTCTCTGTCTCCCCTATGATGGGGATCTGGGAAGACCTTTGCTCGCTTTGTTTTCAATTCTTATTTTTAGTTTTTGGTCTGGCTCACTAGGAGTCACTCTTGGGTCTCTACAGGTTATTTTTCAGCCGGTCATTGCTTATAGTTTGGGCTCCAACTCTTGTGGTGATGAAGTTTCCTCCCTCTGCTGATGGGTCCGTGTGCACAGGCTGAGGAACATGGGCGACGCTTAGGTGACCTTTGTCTTTCTAAGCTCTACTGGGCTCTCCTGAGCCGGCAGGTAGGGCGAGAGGAGCCCCCAGGTAAAGGAGGCTCCAGTGGCTGAAATCCAAAATTCAGTCATTTTTCATGAGTAAACACTTCTCCATGTATTTTGTTTGTTTGTTTGTTTGTTTGTTTGTTTGTTTTGGGTCAATATCCAGAGCTCTTAGAATGGTTGTGTTTGATATTTTTGTTCAGTTTAATATTTGTTTTACCAGGAAGAGGGTTTGCTGACCTTTTCACTTTGATGGCACTGCAGGTCTGTTCCCAGATTTTATCTGTTTTTATAAAGCATGTTAGTATGGATGTTCTAGATAGACAAAAAGTCAAAATGCAAAAGTTACTCTAGAGAAAAAGATGATATAAGAATGCTACAGTACCTTTTATCTGGTGGCCTCTAATTGTCTCTTAAACTTCCCTCCATGTTATTTTTCTTTTTACGGTGGGAGGCGGCAACGGTCCTAGGCAGATGCTTCTCCCTTTGCAAGTGCCGTGACTTCTAGAACGCACGTGATGGGGGAAGAGCTGAACTCGTGGGCCGAGGTGCCGTGGGAGCCCCTCCCGTTCCGTCGGCATAAACCCATCTTAACTTCCCTCAGGTGTGAACAAGAAATCGGCAGGCGTTTGAGACAAAAGACGCCTTATTTCACTTCCTGTCCTGGTTTCATCTGAGCTCGGACGGCAGAGCTAAAGCTGGGAGTATGTGCGGCTGTGGTTTTAACCCTGACTTACACAGCCGTGTGAGAGCTGGACCGAGTCATCTTGGAACGCTTGGAAAACGGCCAAGACCGAACATTCGGAGGTGCAGACTTTTCCCTCTCTGGGCGCCTCCCCCTCTCAGCCCACGATGGGTGTTCGTGCTGACGCGCCGCGGGAGGAGTGTGTGTGTGTGTGTTGGGGGGCACCGCGGACACATGCGCACACGAAGGACGTTTCCCAAACGAGGTGGGCTCCTTAAATCGTCATCTTCACAGCACTCATTTTCGATGGGAATCTAATTTTCTGATGAGAGGGGGATCATTTAAATTGACCTGAGCTGTCTTTCAACTCCTCGTCAGAATCCGTCCTGGGGACCCAATTTCCTGGTTCAGCAGGGAGCATTTGTGCGTGGCCAGCGCCACCGTGGCCCTGGACAAAGGACAGCGATAACAGACTCGCAGGTGGTGATAATAGCTTCAATTACAGCAAACAGAGGCAGCTGGGCCGTTCTCAGCACACGCCAGCTCAGCCAAGTTCTGGCCGCTAGCTCTCAGTTTCTTTTATTTGACAGCAAGAATGTTGAGGTCCCGTGGAGGTGCCCTCTAGGCAAAGGGAAGTCTGTGCCAACTGCTGAGGTTTCTAACGTCTGAACTGTGCTGGCATTTGCTCCTGGGAGAAATCATAGGGCTTGAATGCGTGTTCTAATCAAATAAACATTGCTTCTTTCTCTCTGCCTCCCTCCCTCCCCCTCTCCCTACCCCTTCTCTCCTTCCCTCCCTCCCTCCCTTCCTCCTTCCCTCCCTCCCTCCCTTCCTCCTTCCCTCCCTCCCTCCCTTCCTCCTTCCCTCCCTCCCTTCCTTCCTCCTTCCCTTCCTTCCTTCCCTCCCTCCCTCCCTTCCTTCCCTCCCTCCCTCCCTTCCTTCCCTACTTCTCTCCTTCCCTCCTCCCTTCCTTCCTTTGTGCTTTTCATTACAATTTAGCTTTTGATGACTTCAATGGCAGACTGTCTTTTGTAAGTTACTTCTTCTCGCCATTGGGTGACATTTTTACTCCCTTGTTGAGAAAAACTTGGGAAAAAGCAGTTCCTTTCTGCTATACAAATCTTTGTAGCACAGTGTATTAGAAATAAAAAGAGGTGAGAAAGAAAGAACTGTGGTGAGCGGGAAGCTGGGGTTTCTGTCTAATCCGCACGAATCGCAGCAGCCGTTTGCCAATTAAAGTCAAATGCGCGTTTCAGATACATAAAGTATTGAGCAATGGGGAAAAAGGGCATTTTATTTCAAACAGCTTTTATTCCATTCTTAATGTTTTTTCCACGTTTAAGCTGTTTTTTTTTTTTTTTTTTTAACTTGTAGGGAAACCATTTATGTCAGCATGTTTAATAAAGAAGAAAAGAGCCTGAGAATGATGCATTCATTCATGGGGGTTTAGCTAATTAAGCAGAGCGGAGAAATCACAGTTGGTGGGGGAAGAAGGGATTTAATGGATCAACTACCCATGCGTGCACATGAGCATTTTGTGTAAAGCCAGAGATATAGGTACCATTGCGCAGACCGCACGATAGGATATGCGTGGATTTATTTACACAGGGAAGCATGTTACAGAAATAGGGCTCAAGGCACTTTATAAATTGAGTCTTGTTAATCTTGGCTATACTCTGGGGAGGCAGGTAGTTGGTAAATACCCTTATCCTTCCTTCTGACGGTGGGAGGACCACACATGGGGAAGGGTCAGGAGATTTGTACCAAGGTCATGCAGCAAGTTAATTAGCGAGCTTGAAATAACATGTGTCCCAGCCCAGCTCTCCTTCCAGCAGACCTTGTTGTTCCGTCTCTTCTCTTGGGTGTCTCAGCTTTTAACCATGTTCCCAACACTTGCTGCTAATTAGTAATTTCAGGAGCCTCTTCTTTACAGGAGGCTTAGAAACTGTGTAGGCATGGGAACCAGTTAGTGTTTTTAGTACCTCTGAAGCCTCCTAGCCTCTGAACAAGTATATAGAAAGTGATTCGGAAGCCTGATGAAGATATATTGGTTTGCACTGCTTTTCAGGGATGTCTTTGAAGCTAACGCTTCCCTCCAAGCAAAGGGGGTGGGGTGTGTGTGTTGTGGGGGGGCAGTGGTTGTTGATAAAGGACAGGTGCAGAAGGAACAACAATCCTGTGTTTTAAAGACAGGGCTGCAGACTCACTGATTATTTCTGGGCATCCTGGGGACCGACGCAGGATCTATTCATTCATTTATCCGTTTGTTCATCTGGCTTTCTTCTAGGTGTGCTGGTGGGCGCGATGCCTTTCGGGTGAGGATCAGCTACAACTGAAGGTAATGAGGCAGGCACAGGCCCTGCCTCTGAGCCCTTCGCAAGACATTTATTTCCTCATTGTAACGTCTGTGACTGGCACCTTCTTTCTCTCAGTCGCCCAGCCTTGAGACCACAGAATCGCCCTGGGACCCTTTCTCTCGTTCCTTTCCACACACAGCGACGAAAGCCGCTGTGTCCTGCGTCTATACCACCTTGCACTGTGGCTTCCCTGGTCTCCCCCGGGGGCACCACCAGAGTCCAGGCTGTGGCGGCCTCCTGTCCAGCCTGCTCCTGGCTCTGCTCCTGCAGCCGTCCTGCGGGGCCTCGATCCTGCGTGGGTGCGCTCCTGCCTCAGCCCCCCTCAGAAACCGTGCGTGCCGCCCTCTGATGACTAACTCTAGAACGATGCACCCAACCACCCGTCAAGACCTTGAACTTGCCCCCACCTGTTTTTCTGTTTCTGTAGCCTAATTATAGGACACTGGTCCCCAAACATCATTGTCATCACCAGAATCCTCGTAACAGCTATGTTTTTTTTTTTAAAGCTATTAATTTGTGCAAATCACTGTTTTTAGCTCTAAAGTGTATAATCTTATTTAATCTTTGCAATGAGCACCACCTGAGACGACTTCCTTGCTCAAGCCTTGTGTTGTGATGAGCCCTTAGTAACCTTGCCCCGTTCAAGCCGTCATGGCACATTCTTGGTAACTCTAAAGAGGCAATTATAATCTGTTATCACTTTTTGTATTTTCATCTCATTTCCTGCTTCTGAGCTGTGAGCACCCTCATTCACGGAGAGAGAATATTTGCAAAGTAGAGGGTAGCAGGGGTGTAGCTGGGAGTACAGGGTTGTACAAAAAGTTGTACCTTGACCACATTTTCAGTGTTTTGATTTTTTTTTTCTAGGAACAGCTCAGCCAAAAGCTTTGCTAAAGTCAAAGAGGTTGTATTTATGGATTTTTTTATGCATTAATCCAATTGTTCGCACATAGGAGATTAAGTTAGCATGGTAAGTCTTGTTAGACAACTTGATTTTGGTGGATTGGGAGAGTTTCTGATGTTTTTTCAGAAGCAGAATTTAAATTTATAATTTTATATTCTTTTTTCTAAAGTTTATGTATTTTGAGAGACAGTGAGCAAGAGAATGGGCGAGGGGCAGAGAAAGAGGGAGAGAAAGAATTCTGAGCGGGATCCGCACTGCCAGCATCGCCCGACGCGGGGCTCAAACTCCCCAACCGTGAGATTGTGACCTGAGCCGAAACTGAGAACTGGACACTTAACCGACTGAGCCACCCAGGCGCCCCTATAATTTTATATTCACAATACCCATCCTTTTCCTTATTTGAGAAGATAAACTTTGTATCCTATGACATTTTTTTTTTGCAATAGTGATTGACGTCCCTTGCCATGATATTGAAATTTTGTAAGATTTTAAAATAAATTGACAAAGATTCAAGTCATACGCAGTAGAGTCAAAGACACGTTTTTGTGTTGTTTTTTTCCTTGAGAAACATCTAAAATGACTTTTTTGGGAATGTTTTATTGATTTATTTATTTTGAGAGAGAGGGAGACACTCAACTGACTGATCTGCCCAGACACCCCTAAATGACTTCCATATGCCTAGACTCTGCTGGTGTTTGGGATATAGTAAGGCACAAGCAAGGATCTGGGGCCTGCCCTCAGGGAGCTGAGGATCTAATGGGATGTTCTGTTCATGCGCATTTGCCACTATCCTACCTCAGAACAGGTGAGTAGACAACGTTGAGACTTTTCAAAGAAGCTACCAAGACGGAATCAACCACGCCTTGTGTCCGTGATTTCATCAGTCAGAAGCCAACAGGTGAGCCCCAGGGGAACCAGTCCCTTCACCTAGTGCTCCCTACTTCATCCCCTGGCCCGACTGTCAATGGTTTCCTACTCCTAACTGGTCCCTCTGCCATCCAGAAATGCTTCTCACTTGGCAAACTCCTTGTATTCTTTAACTCTTTTCCAAATGTCCTCCACTTTCTTATCCTAGACAAAACCCAGCCTCCCCTTAGGATTCCCTCTGTGCCTCCCAGGTACTAACTGTTCTCTCACACCCACACACCTCAGGGTGGGGAGTTGGGGGCCAAACGGTCTTTGCTCCCGTTTTGTGGTAGACCCGCTTTCTAATCCATACAATGACCTTCCAAAGCCCCATCCTCCTGGTTTCCTGTACTTCCAGCATGAAACGTGCAACTTCTCAGAGGAAATTCAGGTCATTAACTGCCAGCTACTACAATTAACTGCCACAGGCAGCCTTTTTTTTTTTTCTTCATGTTTTCCTGCTGATGTACTAAAGGAAGTAATTCTACTCTATTCAGAGTTATTCCCTCCAACTGTAGATTAGATCACGCTCCTGTTGGCCTCCAGTGAACATTACATTCGTACCCTCTACCTTGTGGCTCATCAGCCTTCCCTGTCAAGGGTGTCCTCACGTCAATGTTTGAGCATGGTCACGTTGCCTTGACCACCCCATCACTCAAACGCTTTTCCTCTTACCGCCCCTTCTCTGCCGCCCGTCTCTCCTGCCACATTGCTAGATCTAGCAGAGATTTTTTCCAGTCCCCATGTTATCTCATACCCTACTGGCACCTGACAGGGCCCAGCCACCCCCTCATTCTGGAGACCTTCTCTGCATGGCTTCCTGATTGTTCTCCTACGTTTATGGCTGTTCTATCCCAGGTTCCTTTTCAGGGTCAGCCTACACCATGAAGCCACTACAGGCGAAAACCCTCAAGATGGAATCTTTACGCCCTGCTGGGTTTCCGATGACAAAATTTCTTCTTTGGCAAATTCATGTGTGCCAGACCTTCATTTATATTCTGTAGGTTTATGTCCTTCTGGGTTTCTTCCTTGGGCTGCAGAATTGGAGCTGCCCGTTTGACCACTTTGTCTGAATTGATCAAAGGCATCCCAAAGTCAATGTGTGCAAGCCCATACTCATTGTTTACTACCCAGAGAGCAGAATGCTATCTTCTGTCCATTCTTGGGAGTGTTTCCCCAGAGCCCACAATGAAGGATTACCTTCATACCCCACCATTCTAGCAGTTAATGGGAGTTTGTATCTTATAGCTTCCATGCCCCCCACCCCCACCCCCTTCTTCTCCTCTGTGCTCAGTGAGTGTGGCCATATACCCTGCATCATCCTACTCTCTTGGTACCTGCTGCCCAGTTAGGTGCAGGCAATGGAAGGTCAGAGAGCAGGGAGTGAGTGAAGTAGGATCATTCATTCACCCATGTCCACTTCTGCTGGCTGTCACTACTCCTGTGAGGCTGTGCTCTTACATGGCTGCCTTCTCGGAGATCCCTCAGGCCAAGAGACAGTCCTCACTTCTCTCTGTTGCTCGCCTTGGGGACACTGTGGGACTTCTTATTACGTTTAGCAGCCCTTGCATTAACCTGTGAAACGGTCCCTTTATTAAACTCTCCTCAAATAACTACGAGTATGTCATGTATTTCCCAGTGAGAACTTGATAGATGTAGAACTCTAAATATTTGTTGAACTAAATGAATAGTTCCCCTCTACTGTACAGTTGGCAAAGTTACATTCTAAGAAGCATATGGCCGACGTCACTGGAAAACCTGTGACCCGTTATGAGAGGATACCTAGTATATAGAAAAGCGTAACATAAAGTTATGTGGGGGATGTTTGTGAAAGTGGAACATATTGATTGCGAAACAGAGAAGACGAGGGAAGGGCTTGCTGTCTTCAAATATCCGAAGGGATGTCACTGGGAGCGGAGCTCAGAGGTATTGCTTTGGAGTGTAGAAGTAAGAGGATGGAGTGAAAGTTACAGGGAGTAGATACCGGCTCAATAGTAGAGTTATTTTCAATCATCTAGAATGGTCTAAAAATGGACTTATAGTCCAGTCCATCGTGAACCCCTTGTTTATGAAGATAATCAAGCAGAGGTTGAAGAACTTTGTGTTAGGATGTCATGGGTGTAGGAGATGGGCTTGAACTTTGGCTAAGGTTATGGGTTAAAGGAAAGTAGTTGTTGCCATTGAAAGGAAAGGTTTTGATATCATGGGACTTAGGTATTCAGATATAGAGACCAGGGACAAGTTCTCTAATCTCTCTCTTTCACTCTCATCTTTCCAGCTATCTGTCTGTCCATCTCATCTATCCACCTCTCTCTCTCTCTCCCTCTCTCTCTCTCTCTCTCTCTCGCCCATCCATCTATTGATCTAGTCACCTGAGACTTTAGGGACTAGTGGACCTTCTCGTAAATTGAGGTACATTTCCTGCCTCAGAGAGTTTACATATGAACATTTAGAAGCACTGTTTCAGCACATTGATTGTACCTTGGGAACAGACTCCTACCATTTTCCTTAGGTCAACAGTTTGTAATCCTAGTTCCAGTTCTAGACCCATCCACTCAATCTCTTCCTCAGCCAACCCTTACCTGGAAATCAGGGAGCAAGGTGGAGCTGGGGTCTCAACTTAGATTTCTTTTTTTTTTTTTTTTTTAATTTTTTTTTTCAATGTTTATTTATTTTTGGGACAGAGAGAGACAGGGCATGAACGGGGGAGGGGCAGAGAGAGAGGGAGACACAGAATCGGAAACAGGCTCCAGGCTCTGAGCCATCAGCCCAGAGCCCGACGCGGGGCTCAATCTCCCGGACGGCGAGATCGTGACCTGGCTGAAGTCGGACGCTCAACCGACTGCGCCACCCAGGCGCCCCTCAACTTAGATTTCTAAGGATTCTGTCCATCTTCAAGTAGGTTTTGCTCTTGAGTATGTGTGCTTATGTGTAGGGTGTAGGGTGATTCATTTTAAAGTTTGAAACTTTATGTCATTGTCTCAAAATGGAGCTCTCTCTTGCCATTTTATGATTTCTTAACTACACAAGAAACAGAGCGATCCTTTAAAACACAAGGTCATGTCCCATTGCTGCTTGGGACCCTGCATTGGCTTCACATCTCATTCTGAACGAAACCCAAAGTGCTTCTCGTGGCCCGTGAGGCCTCTCTGATCATGTACCCTGGCTCCCACCCTGACCCCTTTGCTGATTGTCTTCTTCACCCATGTAGCTCTAACCACACGGGTCTGCTTGCTCCTCAAGTGTGCCGAGCACAGATGACCCCACACCTTCCCTCAGCCTGTGACTCTTTCCTAAGGATTCTCTAGTGTCATGCTGGTGTCACCATATCTGAGAAGGCTTTCCCAGACAGGAAGGGAAGGAAGTAAAAGACAAACACAAGAGTCTAGCTTTTTTGTGCAACTTTCCCAAAGTCTCACTCAATGGCTTTCTCTTCCATCTCATTGTCCTGCTTCAGTCGTAAGAGCAGCATGGGAATGTCATCTTTTAGTTGGGCATATTATACCCCAGGTACAATTGGTGCTCTTTGAAATGGAGAAAAGAGAATATGGACAGGCAGCAAGCATTATCTACCACGGGTGTGCTTTAGGGGGTCAACGAATTCCCATATGTTGCTTGTAAAATATTGTCTTCCCTTCCCTTCCCTTCCCTTCCCTTCCCTTCCCTTCCCTTCCCTTCCCTTCCCTCCCCTCCCCTCCCCTCCCCTCCCCTCCCCCCTCCCCTTTCCCCTCTTCTCTTCTCTTCTCTTCTCTTCTCTTCTCTTCTCTCTCTCTCTTTTTTTTTTTTTAAAGTAGTCTCCATGCCCCATGTGGAGCCCAAAGCAGAGCTTGATCTCATGACTGTGAGATCAAGACCTTAGCTGAGATCAAGAGCTGGATGCTCAACCTGGGCGCCTGGGTGGCTCAGTCGGTTGAACGTCCGACTTCAGCTCAGGTCATGATCTCACAGTTCATGAGTTTGAGCCCCATGTCAGTCTCTGTGCTGACAGCTCAGAGCCTGGAGCCCGCTTCCGATTCTGTGTCTCCCTCTCTCTCTGCCCCTCCCCTGCTCATGCTCTGTCTCTCTCTCTCTCTCTCTCTAAAAATAAACATCAAAAATTAAAAAAGAAAAAGAGTTATTTGTGCTACTCACCAAGGTTTTCTGGATCTGATTTGCTACCAAGGTGACCATGGCAGAGGGAGTCATGTAGTCGCGTAGCTGCTTCAGCCCATTGCCTCTTCTTTAGGTTTTCAATATCAA
Organism: Herpailurus yagouaroundi; assembly: GCF_014898765.1. NCBI lineage: Eukaryota > Metazoa > Chordata > Mammalia > Carnivora > Felidae > Herpailurus > Herpailurus yagouaroundi. The sequence continues at coordinate 2,760,809 of NW_024412419.1, forward strand.
GAGAACCGCAGTGATGTCCATGGAGCCCTGGAGCATTCGTCAGGAATGCAGATACACGCAGAGCTGTGCAACAAACATTAGAGCGAGCAGAGTGAGATGCATGCTGTCATGGGGAGGTTTGCGGTCTCCCAAACAGTCTTTCCTTGATTGGCCATGCTGCCCCCGGACCACAGTAGGCTGGGCTCTGGGAGCAAAGAGCTTTTGGTTTGTGGAATTTCGTTGCCAGCTACCATGCAGGCTCCCGGCATCACGCAGAAGAACCCTGGGAGCTCATTTACGAGCCCGAGGTCTTCAAATCTTTGAAGAGGCCATGGAAAGGGAGGAAACTTAAGGCATTTTACATTTACTGGATGATGAAATGTTAGGTGTCCAGGACAGTACTGCCCTGTTAGAACTTGGTGAATATCCATTTCTTTCCTGATTTTCTCTCTTTTTTGGGGGGGGGGGCACATTTCTGTCTTCCTGTAACCTTACCTCTTTTTCTCTCTGATTCTGCATTTTTTTTTTTTTTTTAATCAGGAGCTCAATTCTTTCATCTTTCCCCGGTAGATTTTGAGGTGTAACAAATATAAAGTGTTTCACCCAATCACATGGATTAGAGAAAAGAAAGTGGGTCTAGTTTCTAGTTTCATTTGGAAGTATGAATACCATAGGGTCATCACTGTCTTCCTTCTCCAGTTTTTTTAAATGATGCTGGCTCGCAAAGTTGGGGAGCACGTAGGCACTCGGCTAGTGTTACGTGACGCAGCAGGTCCCGTGCGTGGCAACAACCATAATCCTAGTTGTTAATAATCTTCTTGAAGAGTGCTCGGTACCTATAACGTGCTGTCCTTTTCCTCTCCTGACCATCCTTCATATATTCCTGACAGAGAGAAATGGCTGATTTTATAATTTCCTTGCACTGATGAGAAACCAAAGAATCAGTGTTTACGGAATGGCTCCAGGTCACACGGCTAATTTGTCACAGAGTTGTTAGAGAAGCACATTTTATTGCCACCAAATAATGTTTTCTCCTTATGAAAGAAAGGAATGGCAGTGTGCTTAGCATGGAAGTTGACATGTACGATGTGCTCAGTAATGAAATTTTCTCTCCTCAGTGGAGAGTGTTTTTTATTCACAAAGGTCACAAATTTTTTTTTTTTTTTTGGTAATTCTTTATATTCAATCTGAAAAAATATCCTCACATTTTTTACTAGTAATATGGTGCTTTCAACCCTGGCTGAATATGAGAAACACCTAAGGAGTTTAACAAACCATTTGGTCTTCCAGGGGTTCTGAGCATTGGTAAACGTTGAGTGCTCTGTAGAGAATCCTCATGAGGAGTTAAAAATGAACACCACAGGATCAAAAGAATAACTGAAATGAAACGCTTAAGTCAGTTTTCCCCACTCAGATATCCCCTGCTTCAGAAAGTCCATTTAAGGTCTCCGTGATTCAAGGGCATGGTGTGAGCCTGCATGTGTGTGTATGTGTATGTGTGTGCACGTTTCGCCATTGAAGGCTTTTTCGAGTGGAAGGCTGTGCTGTGTGCTGTCATGACCAAGAAGCTGGTCTTCAATGGGTATTTTGAGTTTGCTTCTCCACTTAGCCTAACCCTAAATTTTCTAGACAAAATGCTCTGATTCGTCAGTTCCTTCATCTGGTGAATTCTACTACTTATCTTTAAGATTGACCCAAGAATTAAAAGACATTTGTTATGGGTTGAATCGTGTCCCACATAAAAGGTCAAAGCCCTAGCCCTCCATGCCTCAAAATGTGACCTTATTTGGAGCTAATCAAGTTAACATGAGGTCATCAGGGTGGGCCCCAATCCAACGCGACTTATGTAAAGTCTATATAATCCAACGTGTCCTTATAAGAAGGGGAATTTGGACATAGGGCCATGCCTGGGGTAGGATGATGTGAAGAACAGGAGAAGATGGCTGTCTACAAGCCAAGGAGAGAGACTGGAGCACATTCTCTCTCATGGCCTCAGAAAGACCCAACCTTGAGATAACCTCGATCTTGGACTCCCAGTCTCCAGAGCTGTGACGATACAATTCTATTTGAGCCACTTGTGTTGTAGTGCGTTGTTATGACAACCTTAGCAAACTAATATGACATTATATAGCATGCTTAACACTGTGTCAGTACATAGTATAAGCTAAAAAAAAAAAAAAAAACTACGGTAAAGGAAATAAAAACCAGAACATATTACCAATGTTTTTAAAAACAAATAATAGATTGAGAAAATTATAAATCATGATTTCCATGGGAATTAATAAAATTCATGAAAACTATAAATCTGTTGAACATTTTATTCCATTTTAAATCATATAAATTATATCATTAACTAATCCCTTGATATAGAGTCAAAACCACCTTTTTAAAGTATGGTACGGCCATTTAAAGTATAATTGACCATTTTGGCTCCTTTTCCTCCTTAAACTACACTCATATGTGTTGTCTGTGATAGCCAATGATTTTCCTTTAAAGTGGAGTGAGAAATTACGGAGTTTTGGGAAGAAATCTGAGTTTTTCCTTCGGACTTCCCAATTTACAGTGATTTATTTTTTCCCCCTTGCTCTGTAGACACTAAATTGAGACTTTATGAAACATTCACCTGTTTCTCACATAAGTCACTCTTTTCGTGGTTCTAGCTCTTTGGGTTGTGTGCAATTTTATCAATTGTATAATTAGAATAAGGAATCAAATGGACATGAACAGGTGGAGAACGGAAACAACTAAGCCTGTAGACCAAAGCTAAGCTGGTGACCGTTGGAGGCATGACAGGGGACAGGTGTACGTGTGCCAGGACTGTGGTTCTTCTTCAATGAGTGGGGAGGAAGCAAAGTCAGCTGTAGGTGAGGAGGAAGCCGGATGAGAGAGCATCATGGACTTGGTTATGACGAGGTTATTTGTGTAAACGGCCACAGTTAGGGTACATTTGTGGTTGTGTTGGTTTGTCTACGCATTTTTTTTTTCCCCCTGGCATTCAGTTCTTCCTTATGTGGATATTTTATCTGTTGGGTATTTTTAAAATTACTTTTCTTATGAATGGGAATGAGTTTTATAAGAAATGCATCACATATGTAAATGCTCATTCTATGGGACATTAGTTCGTTCCAGAGTTTGTTGGTACTTTGTCTTTTTGTGCAGAAATAACCCGTTGTTTTTGTTAGCTTCCACCATTTGCGGTGGATTTGAAACTGAGGAACGTCCCTCTTCTAGAATTTGTTGGGTATATAGTCTAAGTTATGCTTTCCAGAATGCTTCCAATTATCTTCATGCTAGTTTTGGATGATGTCGTCAATGTATGTATTAAGTATTTACGTATGTGTAACACGTGCATATATACCCATATATACATATATACACATATACACATTAGAATTAGAAATGCTATTGCAAAGATTCTGACACATAATAGACATTAAACAAATCCATTTCTTTGTTGAATTTAGTGTCACATTGGCTGAGGCAAAAGATTATAGGTATCTTAGCTACAATTCATTTTTGACATAAAAAAGATTCTTCATTTATCTCTCTATATTTTAGAATTATTATTGTTAATTCCCTCTAAAACAGCAGATATATGAAATAAAAATTTTGGTGGGAACCTCGTTAGTATATTTTACAGATGTCATTTATTTTGGAAAAACACATGATTTTTCAGAAGCCATCCTATTGAGAAACATGTTGTAACTCTCAATATTCATAGTTTTATTTTGAACCTACTAATTAGATTATGCAGCTTTATATGAGCTCACACACTTTTCATTAAGGTTACTCTGATATGTGCATGTACATGTGTGTGTATCTGTATACACACAGATACATGCATATATATGCATACATATTTATACATAGCTGTCTGTATATAACTTTATTCCAATATACATGTATGTGTATATACATCTTTATACAAATACTTCTCATATAAATACATGTTTGTACATATGTGTATATATGACTAAATAGCACAAATGACAGCAGTTCTAATTTTCCATTGAGTTATAGCGGAGACAAAGAAAAAAGTGTGTATTTGCCTTATAGCTGACTGCTTTACCAAATTCTATGCCTATTTAGTTTTTAGCTACTTTTTGTTTTTTGGATGTAGAACGTATAACTTCAAAACGACATTCTATTGTTTATTTCCCTTATCATTTTTTTATCATGCTAGGAGGAATATCCACAAGAAGATTGGGAAGTGTGGTATTATGGAAAATGTTGACTTTAAAGAACGTGATGAATCACGTGTGCCAACAAGGTTTGTGCACATCTTTGGTTTAAGGCTGGATTTGGATTTATGTTAAGGCGGCAAATGCAAGATGAGGGGCACCGGGGTGGCTCGGTCAGTTAAGCAGCCAACTCCTGACTCTCAGGTCACGATCTCACACTCGTAAGATTGAGCCCCATGTTGGGCTCGGTGCTTAGTGTGGAGCCTGCTTGGGATTCTCACTCTCTGTCCCTCTGTCCACACCCACCCCCTGCCTGCCCATGCAGGCATGTGTGTGTGCACACACACACACACACACCCACACACACTCTCTCTCTCAAAAAAACAAAACAAAACAAAAAAATAGCAGGATGAAGCAATTTAATTTTCATGTAAATTCTGTGTTTGGGAATCATCACAAAATGTCACAATTGTAACTTTTATTTTGCCCATTTGAATTTTACCCCCTATTTGTTTTGGTTTAATATTTTATAGCATTATGTCATACTTTTTTAAAAAAGTTATTTTTTTTGTTTTGAGAGAGAGAGAGAGAGAGAGAGAGAGAGAGAAGTAGACAGAGAAGGAGAGAGAATCCCAAGCAGGCTCCATGCTTTCAGCACAGAGCCCAATGTGGGGCTTGAACTTATGAACTGTGAGATCATGACCTGAGCTGAAATGAAGAGTCAGACACTTAACTGACTAAGCCACCCAACCATCTCAACATTATGTTCTACTTTTTAAATGGCCTGTTCTAGACAGTAATACAATTCTACATAATTAGTGTTCTCTATTAAGCAAAACATTATCTACAAATTGGATGTGTGACTGTATTTTTAAACCATTTTTTCTATTAATCTGTGTTTAGTTTTATTTGAAATGCTCAATATCATTTCACACATTATTTGAAAAGCGTCTTTCATGATCCTAAAATGTAAGTTTACCCTTGGAGAATTGATTTCTTTTTCTTTTTATAATTTTACTTTGCAATTAAGTGAATCCTCAATGGCACTTGAGTTCAAAATCTAATTATATAATTAAACATCTGTATTACTAAGTGATTCATAATGACATATAAAGTGCATCCTTTGAATGTAATTGATTCTACGTTACACATCAGAGTTTTAGGCTATCACATAACTAAGGGGAAGAGGTTCTTGATTTATACTCTCTTAGTTTTGACTGGATTTCTGTTGCAGAAATTTCTTAACTTTGTTTTCTACCATAATCTTATAAATTCTAACGATAGTATAAATTATTTTTCTATTCAAACATTATGGTGATGTTGGCTATAAAGGATATAGAAATAAGTCTCATATTTTAGGGCTAACATCATCACAGTGCTAGACTAAGTTTTATCCCTAATAGATGTGCTATATATGCATGAATATCACAGAAAACACACTCGCTCATACCTTCCTTATAAGCTAAATGTTGCCCCAGAGTCAGTAGTCTACAGGACTGTTGAATTTTTAATGAAGTGTGGGTTTATCCATCCAGAGCTCAGGTTGGGGAGTGTTCAAAGGCAAGAAAGACATGGTCTAAAAAGCCTTGAATGCCAAGAAGCGTTCACTGTTAGAAGGTTCCAGAACTCAGTAGAAAGTTACCTGAAAGCAAAGAGTCTAAGAGGAGAGATAAATCATTGCCTGGGTACAGCTGTGTGCAGAACTAGGATCGGGAGGGCTGAATGTTTTTACACACTAGTGATATATGCTTGAAGAAAGAACTTAGCTTCCATCAAGTTCCTTCTAAAGCAATAATTCATCTATAACAACATGGCAAGGAATAGAGTTGTTTTTAAATTTTTTTAAAACATTTATTTATTATTGAGAGACAGAGAGAGACAGAGCATAAGCATGGGAGAGGCAGAGAGAGGGGGAGACACAGAATCTGAAATAGGCTCCAGGCTCCAAGCTGTCAGCACAAAGCCCGATGTGGGGCTTGAACTCACGAACTGTGAGATCATGACCTGAGCTGAAGCCGGACACTTAACTGACTGAGCCACCCAGGCGCCCCTAGAGTTTTTAAAATTCATCACCTACTGTTGGAGTTTAGAAAAGTCATTAGTGTCTTTAGCTTAAAAGGACATTAGAGATGATTCTGTGGCCCCAGACTGCCATCAAAATTACAGTGTTTTGTGATCTGATGTAACAATTTTCCTTTTCCATCTTCCAGAAAATAAATTAAACCCAAATAGTATACACTTACTACATTTGCTTTAGCTCTGTCATATCGTTGTATGTTGAATATGTATTAGTATATTTTATTTATTTTATTCATATATTTGGACACTATATGCTCGTCTAGTGGGTTTCCCTTTTCTGTCTTTTTTCTGTATGCATTTACCACTTAGACATGCTTGCATTTTTTTGCCAAGTAGTTATCTCTACAATAATATCTTTATGGAAGACTCTAGGTCTGTCTTGTTTGTCTATTTTGTGTTTGCTTCCTACTGTGAACAACAATGCAATCATCCCATAATCTCTTCTCCCCAGATTGTGTCTATCTTGTCAGAGAACAAAGCCTTGATATGCTATCTAGTATAATGTATAATCATCACTTAATTTTTATACAGGTAATTGCAAAGTTACCACTCACTATGAGGCCTTAGCAGTTACAGATCTTTCCTGGTGTTGCTTAAATCTCATTCTCTAGAAGGTTACGCACTGGAAGCTCTTGGAAATGGTAGTTTTTTTTTTTAAATTTTTTAACATTTATTTATTATTGAGAGACAGACACAGAGCGTGAGCAGGGGAGGTGTAGAGAGAGGGGGAGACACAGAATCTGAAGCAGGTTCCAGGCTCTGAGCTGTCATCACAGAGCCCGACGTGGGGCTCGAACCCACAAACTGTGAGATCATGACCTGAGCCGAAGTTGGTTGCCTAACCAACTGAGCCACCCAGGCGCCCCTGGAAATAGTAGTTTTTGAGTTTTTGCATGGTCGTGTTGGTTTGTCTACCTCCTTTATATGTAAAGTCTATTTGACCAGATATAAACTCTGGCTCCTATATTCTTATTTTTTTTAATTATTTTTTTTAACTTTCTAAATTTTAGTTTTGAGAGACAGAGAAAGACAGGGCATGAGCAGGGAGGCCAGAAAGAGGGGGAGACACCGAATCTGAAGCAGGCTTCAGGCTCTGAGCTGTCAGCACAGAGCCCAATGCAGGGCTCGAACTCACAGACTGTGAGATCTGACCTGAGTCTAAGTCGGATGCTCAACTGACTGAGCCACCCAGGCGCCCATGGGTCCTATGTTCTTTTCTTGGGTTGTTAGCTATCTTACTCCATTGCTTTCCATCATAAGTAATCCTGTTGGAAAGTCTGATTACAATTTTAATTTTCCTCTTATAGTGACTTGGTCCATTCCTTAGATGTCCTTAAGATTTCTTTTTCATTAAAACACAGTCGCTTTGGGACATCTACGTGGCTCTGTTGGTTAAGCATCCGAATCTTGATTTTGGCTCATGTCATGGTCCCAGGGTAGTGGGGTTGACCCCTATGTTGGGCTAAACACTGAGTGTTGAGTCTGCTTGAGATTCTCTCTTCTCTCCCTCTGCCCCTCTCCCTGACTCATGCTCTGTCTCTCTCTCTCTCTCTCTCACAAACAAACAAACAAACAAACAAACAAAACAAAACAACAACAACAAAAAACCCACAGTATTTTTACTGGAATATTTCTCAGTGGTATCCTTTATTGATTGATTTTCCCAGGTACATGGCAGTGCTCTCCCTTTTAATATGTAGTTTTGGCCTTAAAAAAAAAAAAGTTAGAAACACTTTATTTTATTTCTTCTGTTCCATTGCTTTGGTTTCCTTCATTGACTCTTATTGCAAGCATGTTGTACCTTCTTTGCTTCTTTTCTATAGCTGTTACTTTCCGTCAACTTAAAAACAATGTTTTAACTTCTTTAGACCATAACTTTTTCTCTTATCTCCTAAATTGTAATGCATATAAAGTATGTTTATTTATTCTTGTGTTACTTCTATTGTAGCCTACATTTTCAGAGAAAATTCTACTTTTATTTCCTCAGTGCTCTACCTTTCTTCTCAAACCTTTTTCTCTCCAATCATCCCATTTTTTCCTAATATTACTTATGCAATTTTTATAGGCTCTGGCTTTAAAAATGTCCTTTTTAAAAATGTCTTTTAGTTCATTTAGAAATATGAAGTTAGTATTTTTACCTATTTTGTGGTCATATCTTATAGTATGTTGTAGGGATTTTTTTTTTTTGCTCCCTTTTCTGCATTTTTATATGATCAAGTTGTTGGAAGGGAATGATGTCCTTTTAAGAGGGAGAAGTTGGTCCAAGATACCTTGTCTAGCTTGCTATTGCTGGACCTCCCTCTCCTTTTGTTTTCGTGAAGTGATAAAAAGTCTGCTGGACTCCTGGGTTGCTCCACTTTTTGGCTTTTGGGAATAATGCTGTTATGAACATGGGTGTGGAAATATCTCTTCAAGATCCTGCTTGCAATTCTTTTGGGTATCTACCTAGAAATGGAATTGCTGGGACATATGGTTTGGTTGAATGGGTAAATGAAATATGGTATGCACACACATACACAAATATTATTCAGCCTTAAGAAAGGAAGGAAAATCTGGCACATGCTAACAAAATGGATGGACCTTGAGGACATTAGGATAATTGAAAGAAGCCAGTCAAAGAAGAATAAATATTGTATGATTCCATTCTTATGAGTTATTGATTGGTTGATTGAGAAAGAGAGAGAGAGAGACAGAGCGCTAGTAGGGGAGGGGCAGAGAGAGAGGGAGACAAATAAACCGAAGCAGGCTCCAGGCTCTGAGCCATCAGCACAGAGCCTGATGCGGGGCTTGAACCCATGAACTCACGAACCCCAAGATCATGACCTGAGCTGAAGGCAGCCACCTCACTTTCAGAGCCACCCAAGAGCCCCTAACTTTCTTTTACTTTAGCTGCTCCTTTTTCTGTATTGTCTTTGTTCTGTTCAGTAAGGATTCTAGTCTCAGGAGCACCTCCCAGCGCAGGAAGTGGAGTCCACAGAGCCCACTCTTGGTCCCTTCTGATGTTCTTTACCGGGGCGGCTGACTTTGCCTCCCTCTGTTTCCTGCTGCGGCTTCTGACGGGTGATGTGGCTGTTGTGATTTGCCCCATCTGCTGCTACCTAGGGCTTCATGGGGGAGCCTTGTTACCCAATTTTACCTTAAATGTGGTCTTGAATTTTGTTATCCTAGTACTTGTCTGCTTTCGTGTGGTGATTTGGGGAGATTCAGAAATACTTCACCGCCATCATCTTAGAATTCCTAATTAAGCTTTTGATTTTTTTCTTCTATTTCTCATTTTCTTTTTTTTCTTCCTTTCATTTCCTTCCATTCTATTTCCTTTCTTAAAATAAAACAAAACAGAACAGATACAACATATACAAATCAGAGAAACAAATCCTAACGTAATGAATTGATAACATGGATTTTTTTCAAGGCTTTCCTTAAAGGATCTGCCCTAGACGTGTTTAATCTCTAACAGTTTTTATATTCTAGAATAAAACAATTTGATATTTGAGACAACATTCTCCTATTATCAAATATAAATGAATTTTTTAAAATATTTTTTTTAAATGTTTTTCTTCATTTTTGAGACAGAGAGAGACAGACCATGAGCAGGGGAGGGGCAGAGAGAGAGAGGGAGACACAGAATCCGAAGCAGGCTCCAGGCTCCGAGCTGTCAGCACAGAGCCCGACGCAGGGCTTGAACGCACAGACTGTGAGATCATGACCTGAGCCGAAGTCGGACGCTCAATGGACTGAGCCACCCAGGTGCCCCTAAATGAATTTTTAAAATTATATTTGGTCAGGAAAACTGATCAATACATATTTTTCCTTCCTTAGTATGAGTTAAAACAATTATCTTAAGGTCTATCTTTATTCAATTAGAAAAAATTCTTAAGTGTTCTGATTGAGATTTTACTGTATGTTTATCTAATGATAGCAAGCAGCTATTCTATACTGTTAATACATAGTTTAGTTCAACGCTCCATTTCTGGGGCACCTGGGAGTCTCAGTCAGTTAAGCATCGAACTCTTGATTTTGACTCAGGTCGTGATCTCATGGTTCATGAGATCCAGCCCTGCTTCGGGCTCCAGGCTGACAGCATGGAGCCTGCTTGGGGTTCTCTCTCTCTCTCTCTCTCTCTCTCTCTCTC